>NW_027185504.1:1407500-2007500 GCF_040183065.1 Periplaneta americana
TTATGTTTTTTGTGATTATGTTTTGTCTTACGTATTATATTGTCTATTATGTTAGGGTTGTATCCGTTTTCTTGTGCTATGTATTTGATTGTCACAGGACAGACAGGCAGATCGTTTCAAACACGTTACAAAGAACACGTCACAGCCATAACAAAATTACAAAACACCTCCACATATGTAGAACACATCATAAATGCTAACCACACCCACAGAGACATCAACACAGACATGGAAATACTACACATCCAACCAAAAAGCCAGAAACTAAACACAATAGAACAATATGACATATACAGACACACAAAAACACGCCACAACGAAATCCTCAACACACAACTTCAAAACACACACAGTCTTTGACTCTACACTATACCACAGAAACACACCCTCACAGGAAACAGAACAAGTGGCGCCAAGACCAACAACGACCAGTTCTGAAGATGACCCATAAATATGTCGAAACATGTAAACGAGGTACGTTGAAATTTAACATAGCAAAGTCTTACCATACATATTCCGCATTTATATTTCTAAAAAACTTCTTAGTCAAATATAGTCTGATACAGGTAGCAAAACTTCAGAGTGATACCTGGAAAACCCTGGACTCAATTTATCTAGATCAGGGACTTAATTCACATAAGGTTCGGAAATTGACCAGGACCCGTGGGAAGAACTGTTTCCTTAACTGCACAGTCGCAACATCTCCTATTACGAAAACGCAGCCAACAGAGTATAGAATGAAGTTTCAGCTACAAAACTAATAAAAGAAGAGGAAGAAGATCTCTAAGCCAAAGAATTTTGAAATTATTATTCTCAGAAAAAGAAAAGATTTGTGGTTTTTATCTTCTTCTTGTTCCCTTCAAGTATTAGGCCAAATGGCCTGTTACGATCTCACAGTTGATTTTCAATCCAGCGCTTCTTTAGACGACCGAGAGATCTCTTCCCGTTTGGACGATAGTGGAGCATGACTTTTGGGATTCTATCTCTATGCATGCAATGCAGATGATTTATCCAGTTGTTCTGATAATGTTTTACGTGATTAATTACAGGTTCTAGTTGTAATTCTTCCATTAAATCTTCATTGCGTTTGTGATCCCACTTCGTATATCCCGCTGTATATCTCATAAATTTCATTTCATTAGCCGTTATTCTGCTTTCGTCTTTCTTCCTCAATGTCCATGCCTCACTGCCGTAACAAAGTACGTCTTGTAAAGGCGAATTCGAGTATGCCTTTGTACTAGGGAAGGTTTCATAATGGTGTTAATTATTCCCATTGTTTTGGTGTATTTAGAAATTTTCTGTGAAATGTCTACTTCATCGAAAAAAAATCAAGTAACATGAAAGGAATAAATAACTGCAGCGTAAAATGGACGTTATATGAATTTCTTCAGAAAACTTAAAAATACGCTTTAAATATAAAATAATATGAAAACGACAATATTTAAATCCCCTTGCGGCCGCACAGTGTGTAATTTCAAGCAGCTAGCCGGCCAAAAATCAATTTTCACACCCTATCTTTAATGCTAAATTCTTATATAGACGTGTTTATAACACTCCAAAGTATACTATCCAAGTGTAGACAGATGCTTACATCTGTTAGGGGACCCTCACAACAGAGCGAAAGTTGCATGTCTCCGATAAGATCATTTACGCTGCAGAGGCGGACGCGAAGTATGTGTTTGGATGGTGGAAAGTAGTAACGTTAATACAGTATTTTTTCTAATACAGAGTGTGGATATGTTATAAGAAGGTATATACTTACATACAAGCTGATTTTCGTGACAAAAATTATTATCTTATTGTCTAGAATAAGTGTCTGGATAAACATGTGCAAAGAGTTTGAGTTTTACCTTATTATATATTTAGAGTTGACTTTTAAAAGGTGTAGCCGTCTATCACCTCGATAAAAGTTTGTAGAGATATTCATTATACTTTTCTGAATAAGACGTCGTGATTTTTTTCTGCAAACAGGTGCAGACAGAGTAGCTATTAATTATTTTCAGACACTATGCGCTCCGTAATCAGGAGAGCTGTTTTCCAGATGTGGAATAAGAGCGAGATAAAAGTGAAATTATCAAATATAATTGAACATTTTGGTCTCAAAGATTACTCTGAAGACATTTTACAGTCTATAAAAAATGAATTAAATTTCTATGCCCGAAAATTCGATTACGGTGGGAAAAATACAGCAGAAATGAGAAAAATGTCTTAAAATATAATGCGCTATGTTTCAACCAAGATGCAAAGTCTGAAAATAAAATATATAATACTTTTCCATCTACTACAAAACAATTCCAATTTGATTCTGCCAGTACAAGCATTCGAGGACGTCCACGTAAACTTTTCGGAGACTTAGCGAAAGATCAAAACGGAAAAAAAAAAAACTAGTCCACATTTTAAAGAAAGAACGCCAGAAGAAAAGCTTTCTGTTGCCCATATGAATTTCAGAACTTCTAGGAAAAGAGATGCGGCCAATATTGTAGGAGAGCTTCCACTTGCATTACTTCAACGTGCGACAAAAAAAAAAAAGATCTCGCTTTGATTACTGATCTACAGTTGACCTCAAATCAATGTAAAAAATTAAGGGAAATACAAAATCTTGTAACAGTTAATTTAGATCCACAGTTTTACTTATTGCGAAACATTGAAGATAGGATAGGTTCAGGCAGGAAAGGGGACTACCTTGTTGACATGATAAAACAAAGCAGTCGCAATAAAAATGATGCAAATATCGCAAGAATATTTTTCAGGGAGGTTTCCACTTTCGCATATATTACGGGAATAGATGGAAGTCTAATAAGTCGTTTACACATAATATATCAGAAACCTTTTTCATGCGGTTTCGCAATACTGATGAACGGGCACTTGACATGTATGCAAGGGAGACAAGGGAATTATATTTATGCTTGAACAAATAGTATTATATGCCTACAATCCTTCACAAACTCTTGGCTCATGGACAGAAGGTCACAGGACACTATTATACTTACTGGCAAACTATCTGAGGAAGCCCAGGAAACGAGGAACAAATGCTGTATTAGACTTTTCAGAGAAGTCTTCGCAAGAAAAACATCAAGAAAAACACAAATGCCGATCTTTTACTCAGGCTACTTATTTCTTTGGACCCTTACATCACCAGCTTAAAGAAATTAAGAAGAGGAAATTGGGGTCGATTTCAATAGTAGTGCTGCAGTTGTCTCCAAGCCTCCATTAGTCGGTGCTGTCGAAGGAGAGACTAGCAGCGAGGATAGGCTACAGATTCTGATGGGGATGCATCTGACGTCCGAACGAGTAAGATATGAAGCAATATTCCTTCGCCTTACGCTTTCAATTTTAAGGTATTCCACATTATGAACATTAATTTATTTTTTTCACACGAATCGAATTTTTTTTACAATATTACTATTTTTATTTTCAGTAAAAATAGTTGCTATTTTCATTTTCATTATTAAAAACTTATTCACTTCAATAATTGAAGGTATATACTACATTTTATGAAAATTGAGCGATTAGTTTTCGAGAAATGATTTTTGGCTGGCTAGACTCGCTAAATTGCACACTGTGGGGCGGTTGACTGCGTTTAACATCAGGTCGAAAGTTCTCAACCCAAGCACTATCAATTTTTTTCTTACTACCTTACCTACATACGCTGCCTACAACTTCTACTCACTGATGCTAGTTCCATTTTTTCAATCTCTATGGAATTCGCGTTCATCTGTCAACGTAACAACGCCCAAACAACGCAGTCTTCAGCAATGAAAATTACGTATTGGACTGCCATTATGATATTTGGTTTCATTTAAAGCAAGCAAAGATAGCGGTTTATGGAGAGTATGTGTATTCCAGAGCTTGGTTCGATTCTCAGGGGACAACCAGGATGGACCTCTTCCCACTGAGGTAAGCTTTCTAAGTTAAATTAAGATTCCTGTTTGAAAACTGCAACAGTAAGTAGGGAATGAAAACATTTACGTTTTGTAGTGTCAATCGCGAATCTGGGAATAAATGTATTTATTAAGGGCTGATAAGTAAGCCTCGACTGGACAGATATATTTAAAAATACTACCGAACGCGCGCGATGCAATTTAAAAATGGTGACAATGAGGTTTTTGGTTTTAATACATTAGTACATTGTTTTATGACTATCTTATCAATAAATGCAAAATCGTATAATGCAGCGTTTCTGAAAGTTTTGAATTCTGTGAATCTTAAATTGTATTTAAATAGTATTTTAAATTTGGAGAATAGTAAATTATATAAATTATATAATTATAAATGTACATTATAGTTTAAAAGGTAATACAAGTGATATACGCATTTGATTAACAATATTCATGTATATTTATTTTAACGTAATATGATATCGATACTTAATTTCAATTAAATTGCATATTTCAAATTTTTATTTTAATGGGTACACGAGTGTTTTACCGTTTTTAAATGTTTTTTTAATATTGACATCAACAATCTATACTTCGATATTATGTAAAAATCTTCACTACAATTTTAATGCAATGTATTTTTTCAAAATATATTTCTATCTAATTATCAATGTCTGAAGATGCAATACTGAATGGCGAAAACGTTAACAATTTTACAATAAAATGTAAATTTATAATTGTATAATTTACACTACCGGTCAAAAGTTTTCGATCACCTATCACAACTATGGATTTGTGGTTAACAAGGATTTCGTTTTGAATAGTCCAACATATAATGCTAATATTTATTTTGTTGGTCTATTTAGTTTTTCGAAGTGATCGCATATTGAAATAAAGTATATAGTTGTTTTCATAGCTGATCGAAAACTTTTGACCGGTAGTGAACATTAAAATAAGTCATATGATTAAATATCATTCTTTTTGAAAACCTGAGCGTCCCTAACTAATCCCACTGTATTAAAATTTACATATTCCGAATCTCCATAAAATGTTACGTATGAATTCGTATGAGTATAAGGGTACAGTGCATCAGTTATTCATAGATTTCAAAAAGGCATATGACTCGGTTAAGAGAGAAGTTTTATATGACATTTTTATTGAATTTGGTATTCCCAAGAAACTAGTTCTATTAATTAAAATGTGTCTCAGTGAAACGTACTGTACAGCACAGTCCGTATAGGTCAGTTTCTGTCAGATGCGTTTCCAATTCACTGTGGGCTAAAGCAAGGAGATGCACTATCACCTTTACTTTTTAACTTTGCTCTAGAGTATGCCATTAGGAAAGTCCAGGATAATAGAGAGGGTTTGTAATTGAACGGGTTACATCAGCTGCTTGTTTATGCGGATGACGTGAATATGTTAGGAAAAACCCACAAACGATTAGGGAAAACACGGGAATTTTACTTGAAGCAAGTAAAGAGATAGGTTTGGAAGTAAATCAAGAAAAGACAAATTATAATAATTATGTCTCGTGACCAGAATATTGTACGAAATGGAAATATAAAAATTGGAAATTTATCCTTTGAAGAGATGGAAAAACTCAAATATCTGGGAGCAACAGTAACAAATATAAATGACACTCGGGAGGAAATTAAACGTAGAATAAATATGGGAAAAGCCTGTTATTATTGGGTTGAGAAGCTTTTATCATCCAGTCTGCTGTCAAAAAATCTGAAAGTTAGAATTTATAAAACAGTTATATTACCGGTTGTTCTTTGTGGTTGTGAAACTTGGACTCTCACTTTGAGAAAGGAACATAGGTTAAGAGTGTTTGAGAATAAGGTGCTTAGGAAAATATTTGAGGCTAAGAGGGATGAAGTTACAGGAGAATGGAGAAAGTTACACAGCACAGAACTCCACGCATTGTATTCTTCGCCTGACATAATTAGGAACATTAAATCCAGACGTTTGAGATGGACAGGGTATGTAGCACGTATGGGCGAATCCAGAAATGCATATAGAGTGTTAGTTGGGAGGCCGGAAGGAAAAAGCCCTTTGGGGAGGCCGAGACGTAGATGGGAAGATAATATTAAAATGGATTTTAGGGAGGTGGGATATGATGATAGAGACTGGATTAATCTTGCTCAGGATAGGGACCAATGGCGGGCTTATGTGAGGGCGGCAATGAACCTCCGGGTTCCTTAAAAGCCAGTAAGTATGAATGCGTAGAAACTTTTTACATTCTCCCGTTTCTTGTCTCCTAATTACTTATGAAACTTGTTTCGTGGACTTCAGATTTGACACAAATGAGTATGGGTAAAATCATGTTGAGTAGGCCATAAAACTAAAAAAAACACAATGACTAACCAAACATTAGGGTAGGAGGACATATTTCCGGACTTTTCAAATATTTCTTCATATTTCTCATACTTCAGACCTGCAGAATTGTAGCTCCTCAGAGCGACTGCTTTACTACCCCTCCTTACCCCACCCACCTTTTCTATCAGTGCGGTCATACGTTCTAGTTACGCTCGGCTGCATCAACATTCATTCTCGCGGCGGCAGGTATACAATACGCTATCAAGAATTACAAATGAACAGATAATAAAATTCTTAGAAACATACCTTTAGAAAATAAGAGAAAATAAATAAGTTAAAAGACGTGTCTACCTATGTATATATCGTCCTTTTACTAGTAAAGCCGATTAAGTCCACTTTTTGTGTAAAATAAGTTAAGAACAGTCCCCGACTTGTCTTTCCGTGCTCTGTATTCTACTAAAATGAAACAAGTCCGAAATATTGCATGCATGCAACAAACCAATTACTTTATTTGAAGAATTTATTATGATTTTTCGTGCATTAATAAAGTTTTAATTCCTATTTTTACAAAACTTGCATTACTGGTCTTAACTGGGTTTACTAGTAATAGGACGATAAATAAATTGTAAGTTGATAAGTGAGTGATAGCTATATGACCGGATGTCAATGCTGTCATTAAACATTGTAACACACTCCAGCTATATATATATATATATATATATATATATATGAATGCGTACTGCAGTTTAAAAAGAACTGGAACATAGCAAAGTCTAAACCCGTGAAAAAAATACTACTTCCAAAGGAAATGGGAATATGATTATTTTATTGTTAAAGAAGCGAAAGAACTGCCTGTTTACTGTGCCCCATCCAATTTATTTCTACTCGTCATTTCAATATTAAACCACATTTCAACAAAGCCCATATTAAGAATTATGGAATGCACAAACTTTCGGGTAAGTTCATTATTACGAACTGTATAGTGATTATTTATTTTTATCCTGTTCAATTAAGGACGTCATTCGTTGTGTTCATTTTGAATGGAAATTAATAGTGGCTTTCAAGGTTCATTACTTAAATGCTATAAATTTATGTTTCCGTAGGTGATGATAGGAGGCAAGTTTTCGAAAATCTAAAGCAGGTTAGGTGCAAAGAAATCTCAACGAAGCTACCGACAGGAAATCTAGCATAATTGTAAACCTTAAAACGAGATAACGCATTATAAATACAATTAATTTATTACCGGTACAATTCTTTTCGAAAATTACAGTGCCGCCACAGGCAGAGAATGTAAACAACTCTACGCGGAAGTCGATAATCCCCAATAGAAGTGGAGTGAGGCTGACGTCATATTTCCCCTACTTACGGGTTCTGCAGGCCTGTCATACTAGGTAAGCTTTTGGTAGCGACTAAAATCGTGATTGTGTACCTTAGAGTTTAAAATATCAACACTCATACGCTAAAATGACTGCATTTTATAAATGAAATCATAGATAAATATTTAGAAACTCCAGTATACTTGTCCGGAAATAGGAACCACTGGACATATATCCTTGACCATGGCTCCTATTTCCGGACATTGAGATTCTAACATTTTAGGTGTTTATTGTTATAGATAGAATTAACAAGAAATTAAGGAACAGATGCATTATAGGCACCCCCAGCTATATATCTCCTATAAAAATGTCAACGGAAGTAGCAGTTCGATAAATGAAACTATCGACATTGAACTATCGGTACCTATTGCTTGAATAATATTGAGAAACAAAGTTTGTTCGCATGTCACAATGGCGGGTATTTCAAACGCTACAAACATAATTTGGAAATATTAAAGTGAAATTGACAAAAAAAAAAAAAAAAAAAACTTCATACAGCGTTAAACTGCATGGCAAACAAATGTAATTATGGAGTTATTACTCGAATATTTTTAATTTTCGTGTGTTCAAACAAAGATATGTTGTATTCGTTTTTATGTGATTTATAATAGTGGATTAGGGCTCGCTCTGCCGAGAGGTATGTCTACACCACGGAATAGAAAAAGCATCCCCCCCCTCAAAAAAAAAGCAGCAAGGTAGTAAAGACGTGGTAGTATAAATAGGGAAGGAAGAAAAACATCGCTGAATTCTTGTTCAAACATGTACATCGAAAGCTGATAGTAAATTTTATCTACCTTCCAACATCCAAAAATGATTAGTAAGACGATTGGGGGGCTTCGCCCCCAACCCCCTCTTTGTATGGTTAGGAGGGTATTTTTGGAATTGTAAGCCTCTATGTAAAAAGAACGATAGAAAACCAAAAGTATTAATTTGGGGCTTCGTCCCCAACCCCTCTATTTGTTTCATTAGGAAACTAATTTTAGAATTATAAGCTTCTAACTAATTAGGCCTATGTAAAAAAGCGACAGAAAAACAAAAGTATTAATTCGGGGCCTCGCCCCCAACCCCTCAATTTATTTAATTAGGAAACTATTTTTAGAGTTGTAAGCTTCTAACTAATTAGGTCTATGCAAAAAAGCGACAGAAAAACAAAAGTATTAATTGGAGGCTTCGCCCCGAACACCTCTATTTCTTTAATTAGGAAACTATTTTTAGAATTGTAAGCTTCTAACTAATTAGGCCTATGTAAAAAAGCGACAGAAAAACAAAAGTATTAATTGGGGACTTTACCCCAACCACTCTATTTGTTTTATTACTTACTTACTTACTTACTGGCATTTAAGGAACCCGGAAGTTCATTGCCGTCCTCACATAAGCCCGACATTGGTCCCTATCCTGAGCAAGATCAATCCAGTCTCTATCATCATAGCCTACCTCCCTCAAATCCATTTTAAAATTATCTTCCCATCTACGTCTCGGCCTCCCCAGAGGTCTTTTTCCCTCCGGCCTCCCAACTAACACTCTTTGCTGTGGTCGTGCAAGAGAATACGTCCCATACCGAGGTATATTTGAAGGTTTCGTAACAATCTGTTTTTTACGATGATGGGTTGTTAGACCTTCGCCCAACGCCCAAGCTGGAGGACCACCCCTCATCGGCCGTCCACGATTGCTTATTCAATATATTCACTGCTACCATCCATATCTGGAGGCCGTCTCCTCGATATTTGTTTCATTAGGAAACTATTTTTAGATTTGTAAACATCTAGCTTATTGGGCCTATGTAAAAAAGAGAAATAAAGTAAAAGTATTAATTGGGGGTTCGCCCCAACCTCTCTATTTGTTTTATTAGGAAATTATTTTTAGAATTGTAAGCCTCTAGCTAATTAGGCCTATATAAAAAGCGATAGAAAAATAAAAGTATTAATTGGGGGCCTCACCCCAACCTCTCTGTTTGTTTTATTAGAAATTATTTTTTTAATTGTAAGACTCTAGCTAATTAGGCCTATATAAAAAGCGATAGAGAATAAAAGTATTAATTGGGGGGCTTCGCACCAAACTCTCTATTTTGTTTTATTAGCAAACTATTTTTAGATTTTTAAGCATCAAGCTAATTAGGCCTATGTAAGAAGCGATAGAAAAATAATTAATTATTGGGGGGCTTCCCCCCAACCTCTCTATTTGTTTTATTAGGAAACAATTTTTAGAATTGTAAGCCTCTAGTTAATTAGGCCTATGTAAAAATCGATAGAAAAATAAAAGTATTATTTGGGAGGCTTCGCCCCAACCTATTTGTTTTATCAGGAAACTATTTTTAGAATTGTAAGTCTCTAGCTAATTAGGCCTATGTAAAAAGCGATAGAGAATAAAAGTATTAATTGGGGGGCTTCGCCCCAACCTCTCTTATTTGTTTTATTGGGAAACTATTTTTAGAATTGTAAGCCTCTAGCTAATTAGGCCTATGTAAATAGCGATAGATAAATAAAAGTATTAATTGGGGGGGGGGGCTTCGCCCCAACCCCTCTATTTGTTATATTAGGAAACTATTTTTAGAATATTAAGCCTGTAGCAAATTAGGCCTATGTAATAAGCGATAGAAAAATAAAAGTATTAATTAGGGGGCTTCGCCCCAACCTCTCTATTTGATTTATTAGAAAACTATTTTTAGAATTGTAAGCCTCTAGCTAATTAGGCCTATGTAAAAGCGATATAAAAATAAAAGTATTAATTTGGGGGGCTTCGCCCCAACCTCTCTGCTTGTTTTATTAGGAAACTATTTTTAAAATTGTAAGCCTTTGGCTAATTGGGCCTATGTAAACAGCGATATAAAAATAAAGACATCAATTGGGAGGCTTCGCCCTAACCTCTGTATGTTTTTTATTAGGAATCTAGTTTTAGAATTGTAAGCCTCTATCTAATTAACCCTATGTAAAAAGGGATATAAAAATAAAAGTATCAATTGAGGGGCTTCGCCCCTACCTCCGAATTTGTTTTATTAGGAAACTATTTTTAGAATTGTAAGCCTCTAGCTAATTAGGCCTATGAAAAAAGCGATATAAAAATAAAAGTATTAATTGAGGGCTTCGCCCCAACCTCTCTATGTCTTTTATTAGGAAACTATTTTTAGAATTGTAAGCCTGTAGCTAATTAGGCCAATGTAAAAAGCGATAGAAAAATAAATGTATTAATTGGAGGGCTTCGCCCCAACCTCTCTATTTGTTTTATTAGGAAACTATTTTTAGAATGGTAAGACTCTAGCTAATTAGGCCTATGTGAACAGCTATAGAAAAATAAAAGTATTAATTGGGGGGCTTCGCCCCAACCTCTCTATTTGTTTTATTAGGAAAATATTTTTAGACTTGTAAGATCCTAGCTAATTAAGCCTATGTAAAAAGCGATAGAAAATAAAATTATTAATTGGGGTCTTCGCCCCAACCTCTCTGTTTGTTTTATTAGGAAACTATTTTTAGAATTGTAAGCCTCTAGCTAATTAGGCCTTGTAAAAAGCGATAGATAATAAAAGTATTAATTGGGGGGCTTCGCCCCAACCTCTCTATTTGTTTTATTGGGAAACTATTTTTAGAATTGTAAGCCTGTAGCTAATTAGGCCAATGTAAAAAACGATAGAAAATAATTGTATTAATTGGGGGGGCTTCGTCCCCAACCTCTCTGTTTTATTAGGAAACTAATTTTAGAATTGTAAGCCTGTAGCTAATTAGGCCAATGTAAAAAGCGATAGAAAAATAAAAGTATTAATTGGAGGGCTTCGCCCCAACCTCTCTATTTGTTTTATTAGGAAACTATTTTTAGAATTTTAAGCCTCTAGCTAATTAGGCCTATGTTTGAAGCGATAGAAAAAATAAATTATTATTGGGGGGCTTCGCCCCAACCTCTCTGTTTGTTTTATTAGGAAATTATTTTTAGAATTGTAAGCCTCTAGTTAATTAGGCCTATGTAAAAAGCGATAGAAAAATAAAAGTATTAATTGGGGGCTTCGCCCCAACCTCTCTATTTGTTTTATTAGAAATTATTTTTTTAATTGTAAGACTCAAGCTAATTAGGCCTATGTAAAAAGCGATAGAGAATAAAAATTTACTTGGGGGGCTTCACCCCAACCTCTCTGTTTGTTTTATTAGGAAAATATTTTCAGAATTGTAAGCCTGTAGCTAATTAGGAAATGTAAAAAGCAATAGATAAATAAAAGTATTAATTGGGGGGCTTCGCCCTACCTCTGTATTTGTTTTATTAGGAAACTATTTTTAGATTTTTAAGCATCAAGGTAATTAGGCCTATGTTAGAAGCGATAGAAAAATAAATTATTATTGGGGGGCTTCGCCCCAACCTCTCTATTTGTTTTAGTAGGAAACTATTTTTAGAATTGTAAGCCTGTAGCTAATTGGGCCAATGTAAAAAGCGATAGAAAATAATTGTGTTAATTGGGGGGCTTCGTCCCCAACCTCTCTATTTGTTTTATTACGAAACTACTTTTAGAAATGTAAGCCTGTTGCTAATTAGGCCAATATAAATAGCGATAGAAAAATAAAAGTATTAATTGGAGGGCTTCGCCCCAACCTCTCTATTAGTTGTATTAGGAAACTATTTTTTGAATGGTAAGACTCTAGCTAATTAGGCCTATGTAAACAGCGATAGAAAAATAAAAGTATTAATTGGGGGGCTTCGCACCAACCTCTCTATTTGTTTTATTAGTTAACTATTTTTAGAATTGTAAGCGTCTAGCTAATTAGGCCTATGTAAAAAGCGATAGAAAAATAAAAGTATTAATTGGGGGCTTCGCCCCAACCTCTCTATTTGTTTTATTAGGAAACAGTTTTTAGAATTGTAAGCCTCTAGCTAATTAGGCCTATGTAAGAAGCGATAGAAAAATTAATTGTTATTGGGGGGCTTCGCTCCAACCTCTCTATTTGCTTCATTAGGAAACAATTTTTAGAAATGTAAGCCTCGAGCTAATTAGGCCTATGTAAAACGATAGAAATATAAAAGTATTAATTGGGGGGCTTCGCCCCAACCTCTGTATTTGTTTTATTAGCACACAATTTTTATAATTGTAAGTCTCTAGCTAATTAGGCCTATGTAAAAAGCGATAGAAAAACATATGTATTAATTGGGGGGTTTCGCCCCAACCTCTCTATTTATTTTATTAGGAAACTATTTTTAGAATTGTAAGACTCTAGCTAATTAGGCCTATGTAAAAAGCGATACAAAAATAAAAGTATTAATTGAGGGGCTTCGCCCTACCTCTCTATTTGTTTTATTAGGAAATTATTTTTAGACTTTTAAGCATCAAGCTAATTAGGCCTATGTAACAAGCGATAGAAAAATAAATTAATATTCGGGGGGCTTCGCCCCAACCTCTCTATTTGTTTTATTTGGAAACTGTTTTTAGAAATGTAAGCCTCTAACTAATTACGCCTATGTAAAAAGCGATAGAAGAATTAAAGTATTAATTGGCGGGCTTCGACCCAAACTCGCTATTTGTTTTATTTGGAAACTATTTTTACAATTGTAAGCCTCTAGCTGATTAGGCCTATTTAAAAAGCGATATAAATATTAAATCTTAATTGGGGGCTTCGCCCCAACCTTTCTATTTGTTTTATTAGGAAACTATTTTCAGAATTATAAGCCTCTAGCTTATTAGGCCTATGTAAAAAGCGATAGAAAATAAAAGTATTAATTGGGGGGCTTCGCCCCAACCTCTCTATTTATTTTATTAGAAAGCTATTTTTATAATTGTAAGCCTCTAGCTAATTAGGCCTATTTAAAAAGCGATATAAAAATAAAAATATTAATTGGGGGCTTCGCCCCAACCTTTCTATTTGTTTTATTAGGAAACTATTTTCAGAATTATAAGCCTCTAGCTAATTAGGCCTATGCAAAAAGCGATAGGAATTAAAAGTATTAATTGGGGGGCTTCGCCCCAACCCATCTATTTGTTTCATTAGAAAGCTATTTTTTTAAATGTAAGCCTCTAGCTAATTAGACCTATTTAAAAAGCGATATAAAATAAAAGTATTAATTGCGGGGCTTCGCCCCAACCTCTCTATTTGTTTTATTAGGAAACTATTTTCAGAATTGTAAGCCTCTAGCTAATTAGGTCAATGTAAAAAGCGATAGAAAAATGAAAGTATTAAGTGGGGGGCTTCGCCACAAACTCATTATTTCTTTTATTATGTAGCTATTTGTAGAATTGTGAGCCTTTAGCTAATTACACCCATTTAAAAAGCGATATAAAAATATAAGTATTATTTGGGGGGCTTTGCCCCAACCTCATTATTTGTTTTATTGGGAAACAATTATAGAATAGTAAGCCTCTAGCTAATTAGGCATATGTAAAAAGCGATAGAAAATAGAAGTTTTAATTGGCGGGCATCGCCCCAACCTCGCTATTTGTTTTATTAGGAAACTATTTTTAGGATTGTAAGCCTCTAGCTAATTAGGCCTATTTAAAAAGCGATATAAAAATAAAAGTATTAATTGGGGGGCTTCGTCCCAACCTCGCTATTTGTTTTATTAGGAAACTCTTTTTAGAATTGTAAGACTCTAGCTAATTAGGCGTATGTGAATAGAGATAGAAAAATAAAAGTATTAATTGGGGGGCTACGCCCCAACCTCTCTATTTGTTTTATTAGGAAACTATTTTTAGAATTGCAAGCCTCTAGCTAATTAGCCCTATGTAAAAAGCGATAGAAAAATAAATGTATTAATTGGGGGGCTTCGCCACAACCTCGCTATTTGTTTTAATAGGAAACTATTTTTAGAATTGTAAGACTCTAGCTAATTAGGCCTATGTAAAACGCGATAGAAAAATAAAAGTATTAATTGCGGGGCTTCGCCCTAACCTCTCTATTTGTTTTATTAGGAAACTATTTTTAGATTTTTAAGCATCAAGCTAATTAGGCCTTTGTAAGAAGCGATAGAAAAATAAATTATTATTGGGGGGCTTCGCCCCAACCTCTCTATTTGTTTTAGTAGGAAACTATTTTTAGAATTGTAAGCTTCTAGCTAATTACGCCAATGTAAAAAGGGATAGAAAATAAAAGTATTAATTGGCGGGCTTAGCCCCAAACACGCTATTTGTTTTATTAGGGAACTATTTCTAGAATTGTAGGCCTCTAGCTAATTAGGCATATTTAAAAAGCGATATAAAAATGAAAGTTTTAATTGGGGGTCTTCGCCCCAACCTCTCTATCTGTTTTATTAGGAAACTATTTTTAGAATTGTAAGCCTCTAGCTAATTACACCTATTTAAAAAGCGATATAAAATAAAAGGATTAATTGGGGGGCTTCGCCCCAACCTCTCTATTTGTTTTATTAGGAAGCTATTTGTAGAATTGTAACACTCTACCTAATTAGGCCTATGTAAAAAGCGATATAAAAATGAAACTATTAATTGGGCGGCTTCGCCCCAACCTCATTATTGGTTTTATTAGGTAACTATTTGTAGAACTGTAAGCCTCGAGCTAATTAGACCTATTTAAAAAGCTATACAAAAATAAAAGTATTATTTCGGGGGCTTCGCCCCAACCTCTTTATTTGTTTTATAAGGAAACCATTTTAGAATTGTAAGCCTCTAGCTAATTAAGCCTATGTAAATAGCGATAGAAAATAAGAGTATTAATTGGGGGGCTTCGCCATAACCTCGCTATTTTTTTTATTAGGAAACTATTTTTAGATATTTTAAGCATCAAGCTAATTAGGCCTATGTAAGATCGATAGAAAAATAAATTATTATTGGGGGGGCTTCGCCCCAACCTCTCTATTTGTTTTATTAGGAATCTGTTTTTAGAATTGTAAGCCCCTAGCTAATTAGGCCTATGTAAAAAGCAATAGAAAAATAAAAGTATTAATTGGCGGGCTTCGCCCCTACCTTTCTCTTTGTTATATTAGGAAACTATTTTTAGAATTGTAAGCCTCTAGCTAATTAGGCCTATGTATAAAGCGATAGAAAAATAAATGTATTAATTGGGGGCCTTCGCCCCAACTTCTCTATTTGTTTTATTAGGAAACTATTTTTAGAATTATAAGACTCTAGCTAATTAAGCCTATGTAAAAAGCGATAGAGAAATAAAAGTATTAATATGGGGGTTCGCCCCAACATGTCTATTTGTTTTATTAGGAAACTATTTTTACATTTTTCAAGCATCATGCTAATTAAGCCTATGTAAGAAGCGATAGAAAAATAAATTATTGGAGGGCTTCGCCCCAACCTCTCTATTTGTTTTTTTAGGAAACTATTTTTAGAATCGTAAGCCTCTAGCTAAATAGGCCTATGTTTAAATCGATAGAAAAATAAAAGTATTAATTGGGGGTCTTCGCCCCAACCTCTCTATTTGTTTTATTGAGAAAATATTTTTAGAATTGTAAGCCTGTAGCTAATTGGGCCAATGTAAAAAGCGATAGAAAATAATTGTGTTAATTGGGGGGCTTCGTCCCCAACCTCTCTATTTGTCTTATTAGGAAACTACTTTTAGAAATGTAAGCCTGTAGCTAATTAGGCCAATATAAATAGCGATAGAAAAATAAAAGTATTAATTGGAGGGCTTCGCCCCAACCACTCTATTAGATGTATTAGGAAACTATTCTTTGAATGGTAAGACTCTAGCTAATTAGGCCTATGTAAACAGGGATAGAAAAATAAAAGTATTAATTGGGGGGCTTCGCACCAACGTCTCTATTTGTTTTATTAGTTAACTATTTTTAGAATTGTAAGCGTCTAGCTAATTAGGCCTATGTTAAAAGCGATAGAAAAATAAAAGTATTAATTAGGGGCTTCGCCCCAACCTCTCTATTTGTTTTATTAGGAAACAGTTTTTAGAATTGTAAGCCTCTAGCTAAATAGGCCTATGTAAGAAGCGATAGAAAAATTAATTGTTATTGGGGGGCTTCGCTCCAACCTCTCTATTTGCTTCATTAGGCAACAATTTTTCGAAATGTAAGCCTCTAGCTAATTAGGCCTATGTAAAACGATAGAAATATAAAAGTATTAATTGGGGGGCTTCGCCCCAACCTCTGTATTTGTTTTATTAGCACACAATTTTTAGAATTGTAAGTCTCTAGCTAATTAGGCCTATGTAAAAAGCGATAGAAAAACATATGTATTAATTGGGGGGCTTCGCCCCAACCTCTCTATTTATTTTATTAGGAAACTATTTTTAGAATTGTAAGACTCTAGCTAATTAGGCCTATGTAAAAAGCGATACAAAAATAAAAGTATTAATTGAGGGGCTTCGCCCTACCTCTCTATTTGTTTTATTAGGAAACTATTTTTAGACTTTTAAGCATCAAGCTAATTAGGCCTATGTAACAAGCGATAGAAAAATAAATTAATATTGGGGGGGCTTCGCCCCAACCTCTCTATTTGTTTTATTAGGAAACTATTTTTAGAAATGTAAGCCTCTAGCTAATTACGCCTATGTAAAAAGCGATAGAAGAATTAAAGTATTAATTGGCGGGCTTCGACCCAAACTCGCTATTTGTTTTATTTGGAAACTATTTTTACAATTGTAAGCCTCTAGCTAATTAGGCCTATTTAAAAAGCGATATAAAAGTTATATCTTAATTGGGGGCTTCGCCCCAACCTTTCTATTTGTTTTATTAGGAAACTATTTTTAGAATTGTAAGACTCTAGCTAATTAGGCCTATTTAAAAAGCAATATAAAAATAAAAATATTAATTGGGGGCTTCGCCCCAACCTTTCTATTTGTTTTATTAGGAAACTATTTTCAGAATTATAAGCCTCTAGCTAATTAGGCCTATGCAAAAAGCGATAGGAATTAAAAGTATTAATTGGGGGGCTTCGCCCCAACCCCTCTATTTGTTTCATTAGAAAGCTATTTTTATAATTGTAAGCCTCTAGCTAATTAGACCTATTTAAAAAGCGATATAAAATAAAAGTATTAATTGCGGGGCTTCGCCCCAACCTCTCTATTTGTTTTATTGGGAAACTATTTTCAGAATTGTAAGCCTCTAGCTAATTAGGTCTATGGAAAAAGCGATATAAAAATGAAAGTATTAAGTGGGGGGCTTCGCCACAACCTCATTATTCCTTTTATTATGTAGCTATTTGTAGAATTGTGAGCCTCTAGCTAATTACACCCATTTAAAAAGCGATATAAAAATATAAGTATTATTTGGGGGGCTTTGCCCCAACCTCATTATTTGTTTTATTGGGAAACAATTATAGAATAGTAAGCCTCTAGCTAATTAGGCCTATGCAAAAAGCGATAGAAAATAGAAGTTTTAATTGGCGGGCTTCGCCCCAACCTCGCTATTTGTTTTATTAGGAAACTATTTTTTGGATTGTAAGCCTCTAGTTAATTAGGCCTATTTAAAAAGCGATATAAAAATAAAAGTATTATTTGGGGGGCTTCTCCCCAACCTCGCTATTTGTTTTATTAGGAAACTCTTTTTAGAATTGTAAGCTTCTAGCTAATTACGCCAATGTAAAAATGCATAGAAAATAAAAGTATTAATTGGCGGGCTTATCCCCAAACACGCTATTTGTTTTATTAGGAAACTATTTCTAGAATTGTAAGCCTCTAGCTAATTAGGCCTATTTAAAAAGCGATATAAAAATGAATGTATTAATTGGGGGTCTTCGCCCCAACCTGTCTATCTGTTTTATTAGGAAACTATTTTTAGAATTGTAAGCCTCTAGCTAATTACACCTATTTAAAAAGCGATATAAAATAAAAGGATTAATTGGGGGGCTTCGCCCCAACCCCTCTATTTGTTTTATTAGGAAGCTATTTGTAGAATTGTAACCCTCTACCTAATTAGGCCTATGTAAAAAGCGATATAAAAATGAAAGTATTAATTGGGCGGCTTCGCCCCAACCTCATTATTTGGTTTTATTAGGTAACTATTTGTAGAACTGTAAGCCTCGAGCTAATTAGACCTATTTAAAAAGCTATACAAAAATAAAAGTATTATTTCGGGGGCTTCGCCCCAACCTCTTTATTTGTTTTATAAGGAAACCATTTTAGAATTGTAAGCCTCTAGCTAATTAAGCCTATGTAAATAGCGATAGAAAATAAGAGTATTAATTGGGGGGCTTCGCCATAACCTCGCTATTTTTTTTTATTAGGAAACTATTTTTAGATATTTTAAGCATCAAGCTAATTAGGCCTATGTAAGATCGATAGAAAAATAAATTATTATTGGGGGAGCTTCGCCCCAACCTCTCTATTTGTGTTATTAGGAAACTATTTTTAGAATTGTAAGCCCCTAGCTAATTAGGCCTATGTAAAAAGCGATAGAATAATAAAAGTATTAATTGGCGGGCTTCGCCCCTACCTTTATGTTTGTTATATTAGGAAACTATTTTTAGAATTGTAAGCCTCTAGCTAATTAGGCCTATGTATAAAGCGATAAAAAAATAAATGTATTAATTGGGGGCCTTCGCCCCAACTTCTCTATTTGTTTTATTAGGAAACTATTTTTAGAATTATAAGGCTCTAGCTAATTAAGCCTATGTAAAAAGCGATAGAGAAATAAAAGTATTAATATGGGGGTTCGCCCCAACCTGTCTATTTGTTTTATTAGGAAACTATTTTTACATTTTTCAAGCATCATGCTAATTAAGCCTATGTAAGAAGCGATAGAAAAGTAAATTATTGGGGGGCTTCGCCCCAACCTCTCTATTTGTTTTTTTAGGAAACTATTTTTAGAATCGTAAGCCTCTAGCTAATTAGGCCTATGTTTAAATCGATAGAAAAATAAAAGTATTAATTGGCGGGCTTCGCCCCAAACTCGCTATTTGTTTTATTAGGAAACTATTTTTAGAATTGTAAGCCTCTAGCTAATTAGGCCTATTTAAAAAGCGATATAAAAATATAAATATTAATTGGGGGCTTCCTTCCAACCTTTCTATTTGTTTTATTAGGAAACTATTTTTAGAATTGTAAGACTCTAGCTAATTAGGCCTATGTAAAAGCGATAGAAAATAAAACTATTATTTGGGGTCTTCGCCCCAACCTCTCTATTTGTTTCATTAAGAAACTATTTTTAGAATTGTAAGCCTCTTGCTAATTAGGCCTATGTAAAACGCGATAGAAAAATAAAAGTATTAATTAGGGGGCTTCGCCACAAACTCTCTATATGATTTATTAGAAAACAATTTTTAGAATTGTAAGCCTCTAGCTAATTAGGCCTATGTAAAACCGATATAAAAATAAAAGTACTAATTGGGGGGTTCGCCCCCACCTCTGTTTGTTTTATTAGGAAACTATTTCTAAAATTGTAAGCCTCTAGCTAATTAGGGCTATGTAAAAAGCGATAGAAAAATAAATGTATTAATGTGGGGGGGCTTCGCCCCAACCCCTCTATTTGTTTTATTAGGAAACTATTTTTAGAATTGTAAGACTCTAGCTAATTAGGCCTATGTAAAACGCGATAGAAAAATAAAAGTATTAATTGGCGGGCTTCGCCCCAACCTCGCTATTAGTTTTATTAGGAAACTATTTTTAGAAATGTAAGCCTCTAGCTAATTAGGCCTATGTAAAAAGCGATATAAAAATAAAAGTATTATTTGGGGGGCTTCGCCCCAACCTCGCTATTTGTTTTATTAGGGAACTATTTTTAGATTTTTAAGCATCAAGCTAATTAGGCCTATTTAAGAAGCGGTAGAAAAATAAATTATTTTTGGGGGGCTTCTCCCCAACCTCTCTATTTGTTTTATTAGGAAACTATTTTTAGAATTGTAAGCCTCTAGCTAATTAGGCCTATGTAAAAAGCGATTGAAAATAAAAGTATTAATTGGTGGGCTTCGCCCCAAACTCGCTATTTGTTTTATTAGGAAACTATTTTTAGAATTGTAAGCCTCTAGCTAATTAGGCCTATTTAAAAGCGATATAAAAATAAAAGTATTATTTGGGGGGCTTCGCCCCAACCTCGCTATTTGTTTTATTAGGAAACTATTTTTAGAATTGTAAATCTGTAGCTAATTAGGCCTATGTAAAAAGCGATATAAAAATAAAAGTATTAATTTGGGAGTCTTCTCCCCAACCTCTCTATTTGTTTTATTAGGAAACTATTTTTAGAATTGTAAGCCTCTAGCTAATTAGGCCTATGTAAAAAGCGATTGAAAATAAAAGTATTAATTGGTGGGCTTCGCCCCAAACTCGCTATTTGTTTTATTAGGAAACTATTTTTAGAATTGTAAGCCTCTAGCTAATTAGGCCTATGTAAAAAGCGATATAAAATTAAAAGGATTAATTGGTGGTCTTCGCCCCAACCTATCTGGTTTATTAGGAAACTATTTTTAGAATTGTAAGCATCTAGGTAATTAGGCCTATTTAAGAAGCGATATAAAAATAAAAGTATTAATTGGGGGGCTTCGCCCCAACCTCTCTATTTGTTTTATTAGAAAACTATTTTTAGAATTGTAAGCCTCTAGCTAATTAGACCTATTTAAAAAGCGATATAAAATAAAAGTATTAATTGGGGGGCTTAGCCCCAAGCTCTCTATTTGTTTTAATAGGAAACTATTTTTAGAATTGTAAGCCTCTAGCTAATTAGGCCTATGTAAAAAGCGATATAAAATTGAAAGTATTAATTGGGGGCTTCGCCTCAACCTCATTATTCGTTTTATTAGGTAACTATTTGTAGAATTGTAAGCCTCGAGCTATTTAGACCTATTTAAAAAGCGATATAAAAATAAAAGTATTATTTGGGGGGCTTCGCCCCAACCTCATTATTTGTTTTATTAGGAAACAATTTTAGAATTGTAAGCCTCTAGCTAATTAGGCCTATGTAAAAAGCGATACAAAATAAAAGTATTAATTGGGGGGCTTCGCCCCAACCTCGCTATTTGTTTTATTAGGAAACTATTTTTAGAATTGTAAGCCTCTAGCTAATTAGGCCTATTTAAAAGCGATATAAAAATAAAAGTATTATTTGGGGGGCTTCGCCCCAACCTCGCTATTTGTTTTATTAGGAAACTATTTTTAGAATTGTAAATCTGTAGCTAATTAGGCCTATGTAAAAAGCGATATAAAAATAAAAGTATTAATTTGGGAGGCTTCGCCCCAACCTCGCTATTTGTTTTATTAGGAAACAATTTTTAGAAATGTAAGCCTCTAGCTAATTAGGCCTATGTAAGAAGCGATATAAAAATAAAAGTATTATTTGGGGGGCTTCGCCCCAACCTCGCTATTTGTTTTATTAGGAAACTATTTTTATAATTGTAAGCCTCTAGCTAATTTGGCCTATGTAAAAAGCTATGTAAAAATAAAAGTATTAATTGGGGGGCTTCGACCCAAACCCGTTCCACTTGTATGATATGCAAACCATTTTGTGGAATTGCAGACCTCTCACTAAATATGTGAAAAAAGAAACTTTAAAATAAATGAATATTAATTGAGGGCCTTTGATTCCGTCCAACAACTTAAATGTATGTTGCGGAAAAGCTCTGACATCTGAACTATGTTCAGCATGAAATAAATATAAAAAACACATAATTATTATTATTTATTTTTGGCAAGTTATTTATTTTGGTCTAGAGAGAATTGATTTTGATTTAAAATGTTTAGTAAGGAGGTATTTAGAATGCAAAGTTTCTTAATTTACATAAAGGAAGCTACCTAAACAAGTTAGAGTAGGCTAAGGCAATACTTATCATTGAAATAAAAAGAAAAAGAAGTAAAAAATTAAATTCGAACGTCCAAGGGAAAATATTTGCGTAAAACACTGTAATGAATAATGAATAAGTTTTGAGAAGACAGTTGCATTACGTATTATTGAAAATAAAAAGAATTAATTTGAATAAGTTGGCTATATTAGAATAACAATCGATAATATACTATTTCCAAATAAGAATATGACTCCATATTAAATAGGTTAGGGGTACCTATAATGCATAATAATAATAATAATAATAATAATAATAATAATAATAATAATAATAATAATAATCTGTGGCGTTACAGCTCGTGAAGGGCCTAGACCGACCAGCCGGCTGCTGACCTCACGCCCACATGCAGAAGCAGAGGTGGGCGATCATCCAACCAGAATGGAGGTATCGTGTGGTTAGCACGATGATCCCCCCAGCCGGTATAGCTGGTATTCCCAATCGGATTTCGCTACCTATCGTAGCTCCCCAAGTGCATCATGATGCTGGGTGGGGACCGGTCCCATACACTGGCCGAAATTTCATGGGAAAATTTCTTCCCCCATGAGGATTCGAACCATTACGTAACGCGAGTCCTAGGCAGGATGCCTTAGACCACGACGCCACGGAGCGGGACACCTATAATGCAACTAAGCCGAAATTAACCCATATATGCCCACAGGGTCGTTAACGACCCACGTCATATTTTTATTGGTTCCTTTAATATTTGTTTAAATTTTCGGTTGGACACCATCATTATGTGTTCGATAATATATTGGCAATACTTTAGTTTGTCCAATTGTTCCGTTGTAACTCTCTGCAATGCATTTTAACTGAAAATGTGTAACACTTAGTTTGGTTATAATGCACGTCAACAAAGAAATGTAAGTAGACACTTCATTGTTAAGTATTTTAGTTCTGTTATTGTTTTATTACATAGGGCAAGCAGTAACCAATATGATTACATAAGGTGGAGTCATGAATTGTATTCAGTAGAGGCGTAATAGTGTAACAAATTTGGGTGGGTTGTTTTCGACCCTATGGGCACATAGGGAACCATTCGTACATTTTGCTAAATTTTCTAATAATATTATTATTGATAATCATTGTGAGCAGATTTTCTTTACTTTCATATTCCCTATGAAAATTTACGAAACATTTACGATTTATAAGTACGTGAATTAATTTTTTAGGAAAACTACTATCCTGCTAACAGAGCTAACAAGTAAACATTCTGATGAGGGCAAATAAAAAAGTTAATTTGTTTTTCTTCCACCATGTTAATAATGTCAAAAGAAGAGCTTATACAAATTTTGGCCACTCAACCACAATTACGAGGCTGTCCAGAAAGTAATTTTCCCTGGGGCCGTTTACAGAAAAAAGCACAATTGCATGGAAAGACTTATTGAACCAGATACAGCAATTATTGCACTATTTGTCAACATATCCCCAACTGGAATTGAGACATGTCACACCATGGGGTCAATTTTTGTATCTTTGTGTCGTAGAAGTCAGCCGCTGGGATCGGAACCAGCATTTCATAGCCGTTTGCAAGTCTCTGTCGATCCCATGATATGACAAATATCTCAAGTTCGGTGAGAATATGTTGAAAAATAGCTCTGCAATTGCTTTGTCTGTTCCAATAAATTTTTCCAATGAAATGTGTTTTTTTTTTCTGTTAACTTCCCCTGGCGAACTTATTTTTTTACGGCCCTCGTAATTCCGGTTGAGTGGCCAAAATTTGTATAAGCACTTCTTCTGAGATTATTAACATGATGAAAGAAATTAATTAACTTTTTATCTGCATCCATCAGAATGTTTTCTTGTAAGACGTTTGTTTTCCCTTATTTTAGAGATAATTACGACAAATTTCCCAAAAAGAGTCTTACCCCTTTCGAAATACTGGAATAACTTGAGACAGTATTTTCTCAAGAAAATTTTTCAAATATTGAGTGGTTCTACAACCTCCTGAAGATGACGGTAATGAAACTGGTGACAATTCGGTTGACGAAGATTGTAACAATCTCTGTGCCATCGCCAACTTGAGGCTCCAGCTGAACAGTAATAAAAAAATTCCTATTATATCAAACATGTAAAAGGTTGACTAAATTTTGTTCAACAACCTTAGTAAATACGCATTATTACAGACCTGCAGAACTGTAGCTCTTGAGTGCGACTTCTTTCCTCCCCTTTCTTACCCCACCCACCTTTTCTACCTGTGCGGTCACGGCGTTCTAGTTACGCTCGGCTGCATCAACATTCATTCTAGCGGCGGAAGTCGATCATCCCGAATAGAAGTGGAGTGAGGCTGACGTCATAGTTCCCCTACTTGCGAGTTCTGCAGGCTTGCCCTATTACTTAGCACCCACCTGGATTTTCTGAGTAACAGAGATAGTTTATATGCATAGTAGATTTGTATATACAGTGGCTCCCATTAATATTCGGTTTGACTGGCATGTAAGATTAAAATAAATACACTAGTTATTTTCAAAAAAATTAGTGAAAGTAAAAATGTGCACTATAATAAACTTAAAACTATACTCTCCGTAAAATTACATAGAATTACAACAAAATGAAAAACATCTTCTCTGTTGCATAATAAAAAATTATAAAAATTATTACATTATTTGTGATAGAACATAGTGCCTCATTAATATTCGGTTTGTTCAATTCAATATTTTGTTGAATACCCCTTTTGCCTCAAAACAGTCCTCCAACGCCTTGGCATGCTTCTGGATAACTTCGTAGTAAATTGGGGACTAATTTTCCTCCATTCTTCCGTTAATCTCCGTTTCAGTTCTGTCTTGGAAGTGATAGAAATTTGTCTGATATTGCGATTAAGGTTCTTCCACAGATTCTTAATCGGATTTAAATCCGGTGATTGTGCTGGGGTTCGGACAGTTGTATAGAAGCCATAAATGCACTTTTACAGCTGTGTGTTTAGGATCATTGTCCTGATAGTACTTGAAACTGCCTTTAATCCCTAGCTCTCTCCATTTCATTTTAAATTATTTCTAATAAAGTCCAAATACACATGCTGATCCATTCTTTTTCTACGAAAACAAGTTCACCAACTCCACCTGCAGCCATACAATTCCATACCATGACGTTGCCCACACCGTGTTTCATTGTTCGCAACATATTTTTTTTTTTTTTTCCGAGATCTTCATTTTTCTTATGCCACACGTACTGTTGTCCATCCGACCCGAAGACGTTAAATTTGCTTTCATCAGCAAACATCACAACGTCCCACCAGTTTTCCTCTTTATGGACATGTTCCCTTGCGAACTGAAGCCGCCTCCTTTTATTTATTTAATTTATGTAAGGTTTTCTCCTACATACTCTCCCATTAAACCCCTCTTTCCTCAAATCTCTTCGAATTATTTCGGCATCTACCTGCTAGCTAAACTCCTCAAGAACATATGCTGCAAGTTTCGTTGCATTTAGTCGAAGATTTTCTTTTATTTTCTTCAGGATGGAATGGTCTTCTCGTTCAGTTAATTTTTTTGGCTGCCCTTTCTGTGGCATGGACTCGATTCTGCCTTCGTTTCTGTCTCTTCCCACTATATCCCCAACTGTATTCTTATTCACACTAATATTTTCGCAATTTTTGTGTATTTTAGCCCCTCTTCGTCATGATAGATCACAAAAGTTGTGTTGTTTCCTTTGCGACCGATTTGACGACCTGTAGACTAATCCAACTTCGCCAGGGTTGTGCACAACGTGTAGACAGAATGATTGCACGTTCGCTACTGAACCCTACAATGATGTCAACGGAAAACGTGCATTAGATTGAAAGCAAAGAAATCAAAACCGAATATTAAAGAGAGTGAACTTTGATGGTACTTGCCGATTATTTGTTATTGCATCGTGAATATTAAACTTTCGATGTAAATTATTTAACATTATGTACAAAGTGTTTAAATAATGTATTTTCAAGCAAATGCAGGTTCGCTTGAACACAGAACAAAACAACAATAGCAAAATACTGTAAAATCAATCACGAACCGAATATTTATGGGAGCCACTGTATGTCCCTTTGTATTTGTATACACAAAATATAAATGTAATAATACATTTCTGAGTTATATTAAGCAGAGGAGTCTTTTTTTATTAATTATGTCCAACAGATTTAGTAAATAATCGTTATGATGACTTTACTGTAATATGCATGGAAAGGTTGTTCATGTGCCCACAGGGTCGTTTTCGACCCACGATTAAATGGGCACTAATGATTATGTAAGCGGAGATTTTGCATTGTCATTCTCGTACTATGGCTAAAAGAAGCAACATTTGTGAAAATGAAGACTTTTTTCAAAAATAAAAGTTACGGGCATATATGGGTTAACAACAGATATTGCAAAAATAATTGTATCAAATTTGGTTATTTTTTGCCAAACATTTCCCGCAAGTGAACTGTTTTTTACCAACAGAGCCAACACAAACTTCATGAAATCGTGTTGATCATATTCCGTATTGAATTCATGTTCCAATTCTTCCAGATGCTTCGCTGTTGTAGTTAACACCACAGAAACTGCACACAGAATCTTTTTACTGAATATTGTTGGCGTTTCCTGGAAGTATATTTCGTGCACAAAGTATTTTTCTTGGTGCCTGCTGAAGTATCTTGCATTGTGTCTGGAGTTGCGTTTGTTCCCATTTTTCTTGCCATTAAATTATTTCTGTACTCTGGTGTGGTCAGCACAGCAGCCTTCTGGGTTAGTCTTTGTTTCTTGGGAAGTGTATCCAGCTAAGGGATGGGAATTACTGTCGAAAAGGTACTCTTCTTTTGGTTTAAACCTAATCCTTCTAGGCGAATTGTGAGGTGTTTGTGCTGTTGGTGAGGCTTCACTACTGTGAAATGATGTAGATGGCGCCCCTACAGCCGAGGCTGAGCAGAAGTTTAGACTTTAGAGTAGGGACCAGAGGTCTGCATCGGACGTTTTCGCTCGAGCGCCAAGTAGTTCATAGCATAATCCGATAGGCAGCGCACATTTATGGTGGGTAAAATTGTCACGAGCGATAAATCCTCGAACGGCATAAGCCGAGCGTTAGACATTCGTTCTTGTTACAGTGATGAACTGTGTAGTAACATCATAGATGTTTATCATTTCAAAACTTTGCAGTGTTTAACTAACTTCTCCATAGTACAACTACAAAACTTGCTTTAAAATGTAATATAAATGTTGTAGGTAAATTCCCCCCCCCCCACACACAGGAGTGATTTTGTTTTTGCCACATCTGATGTTATTGGATGTAAATGTAATTGTTACAAACGGAGAACACAATCACTATAATGCAAGAACTGTATCAAGTTTTCTAGTAGTAGTAGTAGTAGTAGTAGTAGTAGTAGTAGTAGTAATAATAATAATAATAATAATAATAATAATAATAACAATAATCTCTAATAATTAGTGTATCAATCTTTGCGTCTGTAACAGTTGTGCAGCATGATTATTCGTTTTATTATATTTTCTGTGACGTTATCTCTGTAATAATATTGTTATTAATCTACTGCTATATCAATAATAATGTTTTGTAAAACATTTCTACATTGTCGCAGTATATAGGCGAAACACTATGTATGGACCTATTATTATTATTATTATTATTATTATATATATATATATATATATATATATACATATATATATATGGTAAATCATATATTGAATAATTATTAATTAGCAATAATAACTGTATATCGAAGTAACGATCGGCAAATCAAAGAAAAGGTTAACAACAATAACAGACATGTCTATTGCATACTGTTCTAAAGCGATGTTGTCGCGTCTTTTTCAAACTGCAGGGCGTACAAACGAGAAACACGACTACTTTATAACTAATAATAATAATAATAATAATACTTTCATGCTATCTAACTACATTAATTAAATAAATATGTAAATTACAGTTATTAATTACCTGACATCCTAGCTCTCATCTGAACTGCTTCCTTCACTGTCACTGTCACCTACGCTTATAATGAACGAGTCTCTGTAGTTTTCAGAATCGCGAACAATATATTGGCGTTCTATTTCTCTTGTCCTGTTAACACACTTTGTCCACAATTCCGAATTTATTAGTTCAACACATTCTCGTATAGTTCTGCATACACTGTCACTACGTGATGGAGTCACATTTCGTTTTCGAACTTCATGTTTTAAGCGCGCCCAAATAAGTTCAATAGCATTTAAATTACAGTGATATGGGGGCAACCGCAAAACCTCATGGCCGAAATCTCTTGCAATTTTGTCTATGACAAACTCTCTACTGATATTAGCTCCTTTTATGAGTTCAAGCAATACAGATATAGTGGGGAGTGGATTGGGTACTTCTAGATTGTGTTGTAGCATGAAGCTAATAATATCATCCTTTCTTGTGGATCTATTTGGTGGCCTAAACTGTAGCCTGGAATGATAAGCAGCGTTATCCGTTACAATTATACTCGGAGGGCTTGTTGGAAGATTTTTCATTAATTTGTTTGCAAACCAGTTCTCGAAAATTTCAGAATTCATGTGAATCTGCTTTGGAGTCACCTATATTTCTAGCTGAAAGGAACAAACAATTTGGAACCCAGCCGTCACTACTACCTGCGTGCAAAACCATAATTCGTTTCCCACGAGATACAGGGGCATTGAAGGCACATGAGCAACTCCCATCATCCCAACCTTTTTTGGGGACATCATGTATGTCAGACCATGTCTCTGCCGATCTTTTAGAACGAAGTGTGTTCAAATATTTGTACTTCCATGTTACTATTCTCGACGACTCCATTATCACGCGTCTTTTGTTAAGAACTCGGAACCTGAATCCTAACTTTTTCAATAATTCTCTCAGTGTTGTTTCTTTGTAGGGGAATTCACATTTTTTTTGAAGTTCTATTAATATTTCACTAACTGTTGGCGACTGTCCATTTAAAAAAAAAAATCATACACCGTTCGACGAATCAGATCGCAGGTGAAGTTATCAACTTTTTCAAATTTCTATTTTTTATTTTTACATTTTTTGGGTGTTTTAGGGCCTCTTTCTACAACTCTGCTTACGGCTTGCCTACTTAATCCAACAGCTTTTGCGGTCTCTGTAATCAGTCCCTTGCCCAATTTATTACTTTTGACGTAGGCATACACATTACAAATTATTTTCTGAGACTGTTTATTCAATGTCCCCATACATTTTCTACCTGCAATTGTCCTACTTCTACTAGTTGAAGGAACACACGCATTTACATTACTTTCAACTTCATCATCGCCTTCCCACGGCCTCCACATCTTAAATATTAACACCAACTTATAACTTCCACTTGAAATGCTTTACTAAACTGAACGAACATTTGTTATTAAAAATGGCAACCTTGGTTCTTACTCCACGTGGACTTGATATGTACACGTCAAAATTCAATCCTGGATTGCCATTGGCGGCAACCGTTTTTTGTAGAATATGATTGGAGCGGTGGGACTAAAAGAACCACAATCACAAGCGACAAACAATGACTTATAAATATTGTGACAGCGACGTGAGATTCGAACTCACGACCAGCGTCCCGCAAGAAAGCAGATCGCACAGGCTCCACGGTACATTGAGTGACGTCGCGCGGTGGAGAGAAGAGAGAGGGTGTATTACGTCAACGCGACGAGTTTGCGCGCGCATCTGGTGCTGGTAGAGAGGAGAGGGCTCTGGATTTCTCTGGAGTGCCATCTCTAGAGACGCGTGGAACTTTCGAGGCTACGTCGCTGTGGTTATAAATTACGGCCGCGAAGGAACGACAGCAGTTTTCAGTTGATTAGTCAGCCAGTCAGTGAGCAAGCCAGAGCAAGCAAGCCAGTCTTGTGTACCGGATTTCGACTCGAGTGTGCGTCCGCATCTGCGTCAGCATCCGAAGGCCTGAGTTCGAGTGCAGTGGACCGCAGTTGGAGGGACCTGAGTTCGAGTGCAGTGGACCGCAGTTGGAGGGACCCGAGTTCGAGTACAGTGAACTGTCTCTGAAGGTCTGTGGTTCGAGATACTGTGAACTCGAGTGACTGAGATAGAAGAACTGTGAACTGAGAACTGGTAGTTCTGATTTGTAAATAGTGCTTTGTAAATATTAGTTAAGATTAACAGTTCATTGTTGTGCGTAATAGTCCAAGTAAATTGTCATTGTCGTCGGTGGAGTGCTATAACGAATACTGTGTTGAGTGAAGATCCAATTGTAGACGAGAGCGTTTAAGGTGAATTGTAGGAAGGAATTACTGTTGTGACGAATAAATTACATTGTTGTTACTAATAAAATTCACACTGGTGTCAGAATCGGGACATTATCGACAATGGAGAACCTACAGCAAATCCTGCAAGCCATCGCGGAAATGAAAGCTGAAATGAAAAACGACATAAGTGCAGTAAAAGCAGAAATGAAGAACGATATCAGTGAAGTAAAAGATAACATGAACGACATGAACAGGCACATCAGTGAGGTTAAGAACGACATAAGTGATGTGAAAACAGAGATGAAAAGTGACATAAGTGAAGTGAAAGGCGACATAAGCGGAGTGAAAGGCGACATAAGCGGAGTGAAAAATGACGTCACTACGCAGATTGAAAGCGTTTCGGCCCACGTAGATGGAATTGTCGCCATCGTAAAAGACGAACTTAAGGCCGTTTTGGATAAACTAAACCAGAATTTTACAACTATAAACGAGACAGTAGCCGAGTTGAGACAGGATGTAGACCATTTTGACGGCAAAATTCGCGCTCTCGAACGTCGTCAAGAGGAAACGAGTGTGCTGATGGACCAATATGCTGTAGAAAACAAGCACATCCTCGCGTTGGTGGATCGCCAGGCTAGAGAACAGAAACAGATAATTGCCGAGGAAGTTCAACGGGCCGTGGAAAGATCGACGTCAGAATTGAGGACCTCATGTAGTGGCCATGTGGAACCATCGCCCTCAGCCAGGAATTACAACGTCAAGACGCCGAAGTTCGACGGTACGACGTCTTGGGCGATATTCCGTCGCCAGTTCGAGGCCATCGCAGAGCACAATGGGTGGACGCCGGCAGAGAAAACTACTCAGCTGCTGGCCGCGCTTCAGGGACAGGCGTCGGAGATTCTTCACAGCGTTCCAGAAGACGGGACAGCCGCTGAGATAATGGCGGCCCTAGAGGGACGTTATGGTGACCATCAACTTGCTGCAGCATTTAGGACCCAACTAAAAACGAGGGTCCAACAGTCAGGCGAGTCCCTGCAAGAATTCGCGATGGCGGTGGAACAACTTGCCCATAAGGCTCTCAGGGGCCTACCTAATGATTTCATCGCTGGAGAGGCGGCCTACACCTTCGGCAGCGGAGTTCGAGACCCGGAAATAAGACAACAGCTACTCTTAGCAGAGCATCGCACCATCAACGCAGCTCTGGCGGCGGCCCTCAGGATGGAGGCAGCAAAGTTGACTGCGAACGTCTCGGCATCGCACCGGATTAGGAGCGTCGCGGCGGCCGACGTCGAGGAGCGTCAACCGAAATCACCCGAGCGACGAAGACGAGGAGTGCCTACCTGCTGTTCCTGCGGCGAGCCTGGACACCTGAGGAGGGACTGTGACCGATCTGGTCACAAACAGGAAAACTAAAAGGGGCCGATGCGATGAGGGGCACGTCGGCGCCGTCATCACCATCCCCTCGGCTGATCTTGAAGACGGTTAACAGAAGATGCTACGATGGGCTGATTGCTGACGGATGGATAAGAGGCCGCCCATGCAGAGTACTGGTAGACACCGGGGCGTCGCTCACTATCGCCAGACCGGAAGTCGTGCGTGGCCTACCTGGGAGGATGCCGCTGCGCCGGTATGAGCTACGTACTGCCTCAGGCGAGAACCTGCCCATCCAAAAGGAGGTTTTCCTGGATTTGACCTTGGGAAAGAGGAGACTGGAGATGTGGGTGTTCGTCGCCAACATCACTGAAGACGTCATCCTGGGACTCGACGCCATGCGGATCTTCGATGCAACGGTGGACGTCAGGCGCCGTATCCTGCGTTTTGGTCAGGATGAAGTGTTCCTGAGGGACTTCGAAGACCAACCCATGGCCAGCAGACTCACCTTGGAGAATCAAGTGACAATCCCAGCAGGCTGCGAGATGGTGGTGACGGCAAGACTGGACGGACAACCTAAGAGAAACCTGCTCCTCGATTCGCAAACAACTCCGATAGATGGGGTTTATGTGGCCAGATCCCTACTCCCGAATCAGAAGATGGTACCGGTGAGGGTCCTGAATGTCACCACTCGGGACAAGGAGGTGCCTAGTGGAACTGTACTAGGTAGCGTCGAGCCGGTGGTGTCTGTGACGTCTCTGGCAGATAACGAGGAGTGTCACCGACCACGTCCAGATCTAGACCCATCACTGAAAGAGCTGGCTCGAGAATTGCCGGCGAATTTAAGCAAAAGAGAAAGAAGACAAGTCCACGATCTACTGACAGAATTTCGAGACGTGTTCAGTCTGTCTGAAAACGACTACGGGAGAACGGAGAGCGTTCAGCACCGCATCGACACCGGAAATGCTCGCCCAATCAGACAGCCTCCTCGACGCGTCCCTCTAGAGAAACAGAGGGAGATTGACAGCCAACTGGAGGGCATGAAAGCAAGAGAGGTCATCGAGGAATCCGACAGCCCTTGGTCATCACCTGTGGTGCTGGTGAAGAAGAAGAATGGGGACCTGCGTTTCTGCGTGGACTACAGAAGACTGAATGACGTCACCAGGAAAGACTGCTTTCCCCTTCCACGAATTGACGACACCTTGGACACCCTGGCCGGAGCAGAGTGGTTCTCGACGTTGGATCTCAAGTCAGGATACTGGCAGGTGGCGCTACATCCTGAGGACAAGGAGAAAACGGCATTCTCTACAGGCCAGGGACTATGGCAGTTCACCGTTATGCCGTTCGGCCTCTGCAACGCCCCGGCTACATTCCAGAGACTAATGGAGTCCGTAATGAGAGGCCTGACATACGACACATGTTTGCTGTACCTTGATGACGTCATCGTGGTGGGCAAGACCTTCAGCGAACAGCTGTTGAACCTGAGGAAAGTGTTCGAGAGACTGCGACAAGCCAGGCTGAAGTTGAACCCGAAGAAATGTCATCTGTTCCAGAAGAAGGTCAGCTACTTGGGGCACGTAGTAGGGACGAACGGAGTGGCCACGGACTCGGAGAAGCTACAAGCCGTCAGAGGATGGCCGAGACCGAGGGACAAACAGGAGTTGCGCCGCTTTCTCGGCCTCTGCACTTATTACAGAAAGTTCGTAGCTGGGTACGCCAACATCGCTAAGCCTCTAACGCAGCTGACCGAGGAGAAACGACAATTCCAGTGGACCGACGAGGCGGAGTCATCCTTCCAGTCACTGAAAGAGGCGCTCTGCACTGCTCCTGTACTGGGATATCCCATCCCTGGAAGGAAGTTCACGCTCGACATGGACGCTAGCAACGTAGGCATCGGCGGAGTACTCTCTCAGGAACAGGACGGGCAAGAGAGGGTGATTGCCTACTTCAGCCGAACATTGTCCAAGGCTGAGAGGAACTACTGCGTGACCCGTAGAGAACTTCTTGCTATTGTGGAAGCCCTGAAGCATTTCCACAAATATTTGTATGGCCAGGAGTTCCATCTGAGGACAGACCATTCTGCACTCACCTGGCTATTGGGCTTCAAGAATCTGGAGGGGCAGACCGCCCGTTGGGTTCAACGACTGCAGGAGTACAACTTCACCTCCGAACACCGACAAGGGAAGAAACATTCCAACGCTGATGCCTTATCGCGACGCCCGTGCCCGGATGGCTGTAAACACTGCCTGAAAGTAGAAGAGCGGGATGGCGCCCACGCAGTCCGAGCAATTGCCGCCCAGCCGAGCCCAGGATGGGATAACGCCGCCATAAGGAGGGAGCAGCTGGAGGACCCAAACATTGGACAGCTACTACGTGATGTGGAGTCCGGCCAGAGACCAATATGGGCCGATATCGCCAACCGTAGCACCACTTACAAGAGCTACTGGGCCCAGTGGGAATCCTTCACTGTCAAGGACGGTATCCTGAAGAGGATTTGGGAGTCGGCCGATGGAAGGACGCACATAGAACAACTTGTCCTGCCCAGGAGCAAGGTGAAGGAAGTGCTGGAGGAGACTCATGCTGGAGTAACTGGAGGCCACCTGGGAGCCAACAGGAGGCTGGACAAGTTAAGGCAGAGGTTCTATTGGTTGCATCAGAGAACCGACACGGAACAATGGTGCCGAAGATGCGACACCTGTGCAGCCAGTCGCGGACCAAGGACCCGCAGCAGGGGAGCCATGCAGCAGTACAACGTGGGAGATCCTTTTGAGAGGATCGCCATCGACGTTGCTGAGCCAGAGCAAGCAAGCCAGTCTTGTGTACCGGAGTTCGACTCGAGTGTGCGTCCGCATCTGCCAGTCACGATAATGCAATAACTATCAAGTTTTCTAATAATAATAATAATAATAATAATAATAATAATAATAATAATTAGTATATCAATCTTTGCGTCTGTAACAGTTGTGCAGCATGATTATTCGTTTTATTATATTGTTATTAATCTACTGCTATATCAATAATATTTTGTAAAACATTTCTACATTGTCGCAGTATATGGGCGGAACATTATGTATGGACCTATTATAATATATATTTGGTAAATAATATATTGAATAATTATTAATTAGCAATAATAACTGTATAGCGAAGTTTTTCATACTATTTTATTTATAACTTCATGTTCCTGTTTAGGTACGTTCCATTGACTGTTCCATTAAACGTTTGTCATAAACGCAGAAAATAAAGCCGTAATTTTACCGTGTGAGCAAAACATATGTGTATCTTATCTGTCACCTTCATACAAGATAAGACATGTCGGTGAGATGACCTTGTACTGTGCTTCTATTTATTACGAGCGTATCATGACCGATCGTATCTCACTCGAGGCTGCGACACTCGACCGAGTTCAAGCGAGCGATTTAACTCCAATGCAGCACTCTGGTCTGCTTATTCCGCTCTCGTGTACTCCTCCATTTCACTAGGACTGATCGACTGGACACTGCAACTTGTACACATACACTGCTGACTATAGACGTGCATATCAGGATCGACCATGTCCGTTACACATTACGCTATCTGCATTGCTTTAGTGTAGTCTCCTGTCCCCATCTCTCAGACAGCGCACTGAATTGAAAACTGTAAATAGAGTATTTTTAGTAGGTTGTTTTATGACGCTTTATCAACAGCTTAGGTTATTTAGCGTCTGAATGAGATGAAGGTGATAATGCCGGTGAAATGAGTCCGGGGTCCAACACCGAAAGTTACCCAGCATTTGCTCATATTGGATTGAGGGAAAACCTGAACCAGGTAACTTTCCCCGACCGGAAATCGAACCCGGGCCATCTGGTTTCGTGGCTAGACGCGCTAACCGTTACTCCACAGGTGTGGACTACTGTAAGTAGACAACGTAAACAATGTCAGATGAATACAGTTCATTTCCGGACCAGGGTTCCTTATCTCAAATTGATACATGTGCCCTTCGCCATCATCCCTAAAAGTTTGTAACACCACCTCGGAAACACTCTGTATAGTTCAGTCGATCCAGAAAATTTGTAAAACATGATGGGGTGTAATGTAGGCCGCCTCCTCGTGGTACACCCTGGATAACGCAAAATGGCCTACGAAGACAGCTCATGATTTCAGGTATTATTATTATTATTATTATTATTATTATTATTATTATTATTATTATTATTATAGTAATAGATACATTAGTGTAGATGTGACCATACATATAAAACATGCATATTAACCATAAATATTATTAATGATTACAACAATAGCTGTATTGTTTAACATTTTTCATAATTTGCGATCTACCTCTACGAACAACATTTAATGACACTGCAGGAAAAAGGCAATGAAAACATACAGCTGCAGTTGCAATTATCGTGTTCTTTATTTGCGCCATCAAGTTGCTATTTATTTCCTCCACAGGATGATCTACAATTCAGTGGTCGTCAGCACTCGCTGAAATGGGTAAAGGGTAAGCAGTGTTTCGTAATATGCTCCGTCGTGCAGCAGGAAGAAAGAGAGAGCATACCCGCCAGCAGCCACGGATGCACACCAGTGCAATGCTTTATCCATAGGTAAGAGACGCTAGCTCGAGTGTGCACCAGCGAATAGGGATTACAAAGAATGGACATTGAGCGAATTATTCTGTGTTTTGTTTCTCTGTGCACCGGGGTTTAGTTCCACTTTCAAGCGCTAGAGGTTAGTGTAATCAAGTACACGCTAAGGAGAATAGAGTTGAGACACAGGGTCCAAACATCGCCTACCTTATTGCATAATCCAGTAACGCTTTGCTTCAAATAAATTCAAATTAACAGCTTTTCCTTATTTCTCAGTGACAAACTAGTTGTAATAATATTTTTTTATGTTTTATATATAATAAATTATATTATAAAATAATATAATACATTATAAATTTATCTATCAAATTCGTTTAATATTTGTATACAATATAATATAGGTATATGTTTTACTTCTCATAGGAGGTTTGTTTTTTCATTTTCAGCGCTATCAAATCATTACATATTTTAATTGTTGTTGGGGGTCAACGTCTCAACTCTCATTATAAAGGAACTCTAGAGTCTAGACGTTACAGTTATGAGGGATTTATTATTTCATTGATCCAATTTATTTTACTTGAGTTCATAATGTGCCTAGATGTATTAATTGTATGTGTTATATTTCCGCTGTGTCGACTGCTAGCTGGTGTGATGTCAGCGCCAACTCCAGAGAGAAAGCAGAATCTCACGCTCAAACTGGTTTGAAGGTCATTGAAATCAGTCCTGCTACATCAAAGGTACCGACGCGAAGTGTCCATACTGTATAATTACCTATATGCCGGGTGCACTGTGCTGATGACTGCTGATCTAGACCAACAGCACAAGACGTAATAGAAAAGTACGTCCGCTCAAATGAGAGCCGGTTGTAACGTGCGATTGGACACACTTACCGCAGGGAGCAAGTAGGCACCCGACTCCGAGCAGGTACGATAATCACTTTCTTTTGTCTTTACGTTCGATATACTTTACCTAATGCTTTTTATTGTTAATGTCATCCATTACATTTACTGTTAAATCACGTACTTCTTGAATAGATTTATTTCCCAATGCATTTTCTGACCGGACATTTTTCTTCACTTCCGACCAAACGAATTCTATGGCATTGAGACAACAATGGTAGGAGGGCAGTCGTAGTACAACATACCGTATTTTGACCACAGTTCGTCAATTACATACATATTTTCCTATGATGGCTACGTTTTATCTCTTGTAACAGATGTAACTTTGTTGTTGGGACTGGCTGGGACAAAGGGATGTTATTTTCACGTATAAATGTTTTAATGACATCTATTGTTGATTTAGTGGTAGGTACAGGATTCAAAATACGGGAATGGTATGGGGCATTATCCATAATTATGACAGACGGTTCTTCCAGTTGTTTTAGCAAACATTCCTTAAACAATTCTTCAAAGATTTTAGAATTCATAGTTCCATGATAATTAATCAGCCGCAGCATCACACATACTTTCGTGGATAACGAATAATGCCCTGGAATGGAACCATTTCTTCCCCCCCGCATATAAAATTACCATTCGTTATCCCTTACCTGAAGAAAAATTGTCTTCAAAATAACTTGACCCATCTCACCAACGACACTTTACTCCAGCCGTGGCGAGAACGTGACTCGCGAGTCATTGTGGGTCGCAGTGATAGCTGTGTATTTCGCTTGCTTCTAACCTCCGCCAACCCCCATCCTCTCACTCACTGGATTCAAACTCCGTTCCATTTGTATTTGTCTCTGACCTGCGAGTGGCATATGTCTCTCTCGAAACCATGTACGAAAGTTCCAAGTAGGATGGGAGGACGCATTTTTTTTTTTTTTGCTGTCAATTTGATGAGAATATTAAATGTATGATTTGTTCACAAGTATTACGAGGAAAACAGTTGTATAACATAAAACGGCATTATACTACATGTTACTGATGAAACATTAAAAGGTTAAGTGTTATCATCATCATCATCATCATCATCATCATCATCATCTCTGTACGTCGACCTTTTTTCAGCAGATGTACAAATTATGCGGTTAGCTCTTGAATTTGAACTCACTGATTTACAATGTGATGTCAAATGAAAGCTAGATGTAAGGACCTGACAAATGTTGAGCTTTTAAATCTTTGCCAAAAAATAAATATCCGAAGCTTCGTTCTTTCGCTTGCTCTGTTGAAGCCATGTTCGCTACAACTTACGTTTGTGAAAAATTATTTTCAGCAATTAAAATAGTAAAAACCAAATTTAGATCACGACTGACAGACAAATACCTTCGTGATCAACTACGACTGGCAGTAAGTGACATAATTCCTGATTTTGAAACTTTGTCGCAGAGACATTCTGAAGACAGTTAATTTTAGGTTGTGATATTGTTCATTTATTTCTTCGTTACACGTACTAAACATTAGTTTGTAGCCTTGTACTGTATAAATTATATTTAAGTGATTGACGTAAGGAAAATGAAAATCCGTTAATAAGTCAGACAGTTGCTTCACTTCCCCTTCGGGTGTCAGCCTCCCTCCATAGGTGCTATGCACGTTGCAGGTTACACAGTGGCTCGGCGCACGATTACATTTTCGCCACGGCTGCTTTACTCCGTCATGGGTATCATACCATGTTTCGTCTAAGTATACTTCTTCATAGCCCAGTTGTCGATAATATTCTATATTCCGTAAATACGAGGAACGCCACATCCGTATTCGTAATGATTCCATTGCTGCTGGTTGAAATCCATTAATTTTATATTTAAATCCCATTGAATATAAGAGTTCCATTAAAGTAGTTCTTGATACAGAAACTCATATTGGGTGCCTTGTGTTTTACTACGCATTGCATTAAGAAGTTTATTTAACGGTGGAGCCATAGGCGGAGAGAGAACTGTTTCCTTGGGGGGGGGGGGAGCAAAGGAAAACCATAGAATTCCCTTATAAACGGGTAATGCAGGTCATCATTTACCTCCTCCCCTCGTTATAGCTTGACTGTGGTACATAAAGGTATTTTCGAGGACATGTTTCTTACAGTGTTACATCCACATCCGCGATGTTTCGGACCGAGTTGTATAGGGCTTGAACTGTAGGTTTACTACAAATTATAATAGGGCATAATTTAAAACAATCTCCCTCTATTTCTCTCTCGTGTAGAAACACATGCATACATCAATAAAACTACGTAACAGTGCTAACAGAAACTTTTTATATGAAGTTTACGTTCCTGAAGATATCGTGTGAAATGTAAAATCTAATTATTTTATTTAATCTCGTCTTTAAGTTTACACATTATACCGGGATCACTTTTCTTTTTTTTTTTTTTTTGCTTTGTTGTGAAGTAAGTTATTCATATTTCTCCAAGTGGCGGCCTGAACACCTGCAGACTTCTAACTCATGACTACAGGCTGTTACAAAAGAAACATTATAGTGCTTCCATTCCTCAAATGAGGTATAAAAATTATGATACATTCAGAAATCTAAAATAAATAATATAGTCCAGATACATGATCAATTTAAGCATAGAAACTTAATAATAAACAAAAGCAAAAAAGATCTTTTGAATTCAATATTTTGTGACTTAATAGAAAAAAAAAAGAGTTCAGACAAGTTTGGGGGGGGGTCAGTGCCTTCCCATGGCCCTCCCCCCCCTAAATCCGCCTATGGTTGGAGCTATTTTATTTTGACTATTACACTCTTACTACGTCATACTGCTTTTGACCAATAAAACGGTACGAAAGGACGTATTTCAACCAATCATGGCTGCTTATCGCACAATTTTATCGCGTCCCTAGCATTTGTTTAATTTTATCGCGTCCCTAGCATTTGTTTCTTTGTTTGCCAACATTTGAAACTGCGCTGGTCTGGACGTCAAAAATATATATAAAATTACAAATCACTCCAGTCGATGCACAGCAGTTTCAAATATGACTCGCATTGGCATTCAAGAACAAGAATTAATAAAAATCACTGATCAAACCTATGCATCTTCTGAAATCCGATTTACAAATAAATGAAGAGCACCATTCGGAAATCCTGGTTGGGAGCAAGTGTTATTGCTGATTGGAAATGACATTGACATTCCTACGTTCTCACTGGTTTGGTCCTCAGCTGAGATTGGATCCCTGAAGTATTGATTGTTAGTGAAATCAGGATAGAATCAGTGAAATATAACGTAGTTCCAGTGCAGAGTGAGTTGACAGCGAAATGAGTGTAATGTTGACGTGCAGATATGAACATATCATACTCGTGGGTTTTAGTTCGAACTTAGGTTTAAGATACAAATTACATTTATTTTAAGTGATCGTGCTTCATTTAATTTAGAATATTCCCCGTTGTTATTATTATTATTATTATTATTATTATTGTTAGTATTAATTATTAGTATTATTAATTGTATTTTAATTAATAAGTTTATTATTGTCATTACTTACTTACTTACTTATTGGCTTTTAAGGAACCCGGAGGTTCATTGCCGCCCTCACATAAGTCCGCCATTGATCCCTATCCTGAGCAAGATTAATCCAGTCTCTACCATCATATCCCACCTCCCTCAAATCCATTTTAATATTATCTTCCCATCTACGTCTCGGCCTCCCCATAGGTCTTTTTCCCCGCCGGCCTCCCAACTAACACTCTATATGCATTTCTGGATTCACCCATACGTGCTACATGCCCTGCCCATCTCAAGCGTCTGGATTCAATGTTCCTAATTATGTCAGGTGAAGAATACAATGCGTGCAGTTCTGCGTTGTGTAACTTTCTCCATTCTCCTGTAACTTCATCCCTCTTAGCCCCAAATATTTTCCTAAGAACCTTATTCTCAAACACCCTTAATCTCTGTTCCTCTCTCAAAGTGAGAGTCCAAGCTTCACAACCATATAGAACAACCGGTAATATAACTGTTTTATAAATTCTAACTTTCAGATTTTTTGACAGCAGACTAGATGACAAAAGCTTCTCAACCGAATAATAACAGGCATTTCCCATATTTATTCTGCGTTTAATTTCCTCTTGAGTGCCATTTATATTTGTTACTGTTGCTCCAAGATATTTGAATTTTTCCACCTCTTCGAAGGATAAATCTCCAATTTGTATATTTCATTATTATTATTATTATTATTATTATTATTATTATTATTATTATTGTCATTATTGAGTGTAATTAGTTACCACTGCCAGCGGGTATATACCCATTGCAGTGTGAATAAATACATACATACATCACTTCATGTAAAGTGGAGAGAAGTTTCTCCCAATTTAAGAACATTCTTACAGACAACAGACATCAGTTCTCATTACAACATTTGGAGGCATATTTAGTTATTCATTGCCATAATGGCATTCCTATAGAAACTAATGTATAATGCTATGCTATGGTCATATTAGCCTTTGAGAATTAGAAATTGTTAGTGCCTTTTTAAATTCCTATTTTAGAATTTTGAATGCCTATTTTGCCTGCCTATTTCAACTGTTTTAATGCCTAAAAATCCGCAGCTTAATAATAATTAACACTGTTTGTTCTTGTACAATCTTACCACGTCCTAATGGCGATTGTGTGGGCTTACGTCTATGACTGTTGTTATTATCCGTTTCCCAAGGACGCCACATTATAAATACAATCACAATATATGGAACACAAAAGCCACAATATACACTTATGGTCTTCTGCCTTGTTCTGAGCTAGCTGTAACTTGCGGGCTCGTCTGACACCGAATACTACAGTATAAGAACTTGTTCTCGGAGCACTGACAGTGCTGGCGTATCAACAACCAGCCGTGCGCTGCAAGACTGAAACAAAACAGCTGATGCCTCTCGCTCTAGGTACGGTGCAAGTGGTTCTCATTTGAGCGGACGTACTTTTTTTTAAGTACAGGAGGGGCGGTTCTACAATAAGAACTGCAGAGCTGCAGAACCGCCATTTAAATGGACCTGAAAAAAAATTAAAAATGTAAAACGTGCTTTTATGTAATCTAGTTCATTTTTTCATTTATTTTTCCAATTCATTCTCTTTCGATTCGAGATTTTACTGTCTGTAGGAGCCTTGAACTGCTCGAGGATTTTAGCTGTAGTGTACTTTTCGGATCTGTGATCGGCAGTTCCTGAAGCTCAACGTGGGGTAGTCGGCAGCAGAAAACTGGTTTTCTTCACCGTCCCATAAGACTGCATTAGAGCTGCAACCGAAACAACTCTCTCCGAATATACAAAAGAACCGTCAACACCCTCGTCTCTGTATGACCTGCGTTAGAACATAGGCTTCTGGACTGCTGTATATCATTACAGTTTCAGTGTGTTATAATACTGTGGGGGTGTGATGTGATTAGTCGGTGTGTCTAAGGAAATATTTTATATAAAAAATGAATGACATGAAAACCTAATCGACCAACCCTTTTCGAAATTAAAAGAGGAATTGCATGTTAACTTAAGAAATTAGGACGTCCTACACAAAATTTAAATATTGAAACTTCTGGAAAAAGTCGAGGAAATCATGTAGCCTACTAGTCATTTTAATACGAAATGTGTAATGGAAACGATTGGTTTTTTGCTGCGCTCATGAAAACGCTTTCTCTCCCACCCGTGTATTCTGTTTAGAGGAGAAAATACATGGACAAACACAGGAGTGAAGGATTTAGTTAATTTGACTTAAAAAAAAATAGAAAAGCATGTGGAGCACATCTCCACCACGTGACTAGTTGTACCAGGTGGGAGAGGTGTGTAGCGCACGGATGATTGGAGTACAATTTCGGGTGCACAGTCAACATCGAGAAGGGCCTGTAATTACATGCGTTATCCGATTTAGATGCAATAAATAGCATGCGTTTGCTAAATACACTATTTTTCATGCATAACTACCAACCTTTGTAACCGCGGGCCGCTACTGCAGGTACGCTAACAAATTGTGAGTGAATAATGGACAATGATTATTATCGTTAAACATAAACTATCTATTATCGGGGTTCGCTCAGTTGTAGTACAACACTGGACATTCAAGAAGCCACTTCACGTAGGTACGGTGGTATAACACTTCATTAAAATATTAAAATAGAGAGTTGTTTAGTCAACTGTCCCAAGACAGGTCTGAACCTCACAAATGATACCAACAAGGTACCACTTATGAGGCAACCAGGCCAGAAGATGAGATAGGGTGGCCAGTTACTTTCCTCCTCCATTGCATACCGGTTCATCACCGATTAGCTACATATTACACTAATCAGATTTCAGATTTATACAATTGTTTATTTTTCTTTCTCTGACACATATCGTCAAGTGAGATGTATACTGTCTGATAATAATAGATGCATATTATCAGATAAAACCTCAATCAGAGGTAATTAAAGTGTATTATTATTTAAATTTGTAGCCTGTACTCACCTTAAACATAGGCCTACGACTAATTTTTCTCGAGTGTTACTGTCGTTCGAAATTGAGTGTTCTGTTTCTGTATTTTCTCTATTAGATTGTGAATAAATTCAAATTATTCTTTATTCATTTTATAGTGCATACGAAAATACTGTTCCAGTTGTTTAAACAAGGTATAAAATAAATCACCATATTCCTTCCGTTTCAAGTTTTCATACATCCACTTCCGACACATTCCTTCCTGAATGATAATAGCCGAAGCCACATTTTCGATGTCTTCTTCAAACTCTGAAGAACTGCTGGAATTACTAATTCACCTTTCATTTCTGCTATAGGAAAACTACTGAATAAAGAGCGAGTGAACTGATTGTAAGTGTGAAGTGAAATAGAGTGGTGATGTGCACCCAACACGTGCTTTCCAATTTATATGATCTCACAGAAGAAACATGCTCTGGTAAAAGTGTGATTTCACCTTCGTTTCATAGAATCAGGAATAAGACTAATGTAATTGCGTCAATCTACAACAGGCATGTCAGAAATCAGACTCTGAATGTGCAGTTATGTGCGCGGATCGCCGGTCTGTGCAGACTGCATCATTCAAGGGTTGCTCTTATCAGTTCTTAGCTGGAGGGGTGTACAATAATCTATTCTGCGCTTCTAGGGTTGGATTAAATAGGCATTTGGACATTATAAACACACTTAGCACGGTTATTATCAGTGTCTATACTTGACAACTGTAACACAAGAAACTTTAGGCTTAGATAGATAGATGGATGGATGGATGGATGGATGGATGGATGGATGGATGGATAGATAGAATTGGATAGATAGATAGAATTGGATAGATAGAATTGGATAGATAGATAGAATTGGATAGATAGATAGAATTGGATAGATAGAATTGGATAGATAGATAGAATTGGATAGATAGATAGATAGAATTGGATAGATAGATAGATAGAATTGGATAGATAGATAGATAGAATTGGATAGATAGATAGATAGAATTGGATAGATAGATAGATAGAATTGGATAGATAGATAGATAGAATTGGATAGATAGATAGATAGAATTGGATAGATAGATAGATAGAATTGGATAGATAGATAGATAGAATTGGATAGATAGATAGATAGATAGATAGATAGATAGATAGATAGATAGATAGAATTGGATAGATAGATAGATAGATAGATAGATAGATAGATAGATAGATAGATAGATAGATAGATAGATAGATAGAATTGGATAGATAGATAGATAGAATTGGATAGATAGATAGATAGATAGAATTGGATAGATAGATAGATAGAATTGGATAGATAGATAGATAGAATTGGATAGATAGATAGATAGAATTGGATAGATAGATAGATTAGATAGATAGATAGATAGATAGAATTGGATAGATAGATGGATGGATGGATGGATTTATTTGTTCCATAATATTCTTACATTTGCTTTACAGCATAGAATAAAGAACATGTCCAATTCTTACGTTTAACAATAAAATGCAATACGTATAAAATGCAAATATGAAATATGTACAGAATTAATACCTTAATAACAATAATATTTTATACAATGTAATATGTTTACCAGTGGCGGCTCATACATATTTAATGGCTAGTGCCAAAATCAGTGGTAGATCCAGGATACCCTAAGGGGGAGTGTAACTCTTTTTCCTACTATTTCCTCCCTGGATCCGCCTATGGTCTGAACCAAAGACAGGAAATAAGCAATAATAATAATAATAATAATAATAATAATAGTAATTAGAGACAAGAATTCCTTGCAAATGCATGTTTTTATAGGAACATAGGACATAAACTCAAACTTAGTACTTATCCATTTCATTACTTTCCGGTTCCAAATATGTGTACTTTTCCCGTGCATATTTGCATGTTTTCGACTTTTTAGGGATAAAAACATCCATAATATATATTTAGGTAATTTTTAGCTTAATAATGCATATAATATAGATTGCATTCAGTTTAAATGCATGTTTTAATGGTTTTATGTAGACACCTCAGTTTCTCGACTTTATGTCCCATATTTTAGCTTCAGGAATCAGGATTGAAGAAGAAAAAGAAAAATAATAAATAACAGAAAAATTAAATAAAATGTTAAGATTTTCACAATAAGGTGTTAGAAGACCTTTCCCTGGACGGAAGTCCACTTTTACAACACTTTACCGACGATCCACTATACACTGCCTGTCATAAATGAATTTATTACGTTGGATATTTTGAGAATAGTAAGTAGAGAGGAAATATAGAGGGTTCAAGGAAATTGCCGACAAATAATTTAAGTCAAAAGCATCCTCTTTCAGGGAGGTTGTAAATTCTCTTCCTTTTCTAGTACTTGTAGCAATTTAGATTCGTCTAAAATCGGAATCATCGTTAAGAAACTGTGTTTGCAGTGTGTGAATATCGTAAGTTGTTAATATGCTTGTTTATTCTGTTTGCGCGTGTTAATGTGGTTCTAATATGTTTCCAATTTAAAGATTCCAAAAGTGTACTCTTTGCACAGTGGATTACTGTAAAGGAAAAGATTTTATTAGGTCAGATGAGGATGTCGTATTTTGCGACTGTTGAAGTAAAGAGTTAAGCAATGCTGTTCTGTTTCCGAATATTTTATACGACAATTGTTCTTTGTAAAAAAATCGCAAAACTTCTTTAAAATAATTATTAAATTACGATGTCCGTATTTAAATCGTATCTAGGTAACCGTAAGGTCTATTATAATTTCAGAGAAATGTACTAAAAAATTTCAAGTCGACCAGCATGTCGCATCTGTTTCACATACTGCAAGAATGCAACAAAAGAAAGAATCTTCAAAGAATTTCATAGATCTCTCAGTTATGCCCGTGGGAAAGTGGATGTAGCGGCGAAAAACAAATTGGACAGGGTCATAAATGCTAACCCGGACTGCGGATTCTTTTGTTCAGTGAAGAAGGCTATTTGTGGCGAAAACTTGAATGAAGAATTTGACCTGACACTGTCACAAATATGTTCATTCAAGTTTAAACCCGTAACTTCTTGCAATATAGAGAGGTCATTTTCTGCCTACAAAAACATATTGACTGACAAGTGCAGGAACCACACAGAAACCAATTCAAAAATGTTGTTAGGTTTTTAACTGTGCAAAAAAAGTGAAGTGAAATAAGACATTTGAAACGAAAGTAAAAGTGCATATTTTAATGTATTTTTCGCTTGATCATGCATATTTCATTGTTTGATAGTGCATGAATGCATGCATATTTTGGGATTTTATAATGCATGAAATTCTCGTCTCTAATAATAATAATAATAATAATAATAATAATAATGATGATGATGATGATGATGATGATAATCACTCACCAAAATTTATACAACTGGAGCACTTGAGCACTTTTCTTGACCAGGTTAATATGCGCGATAGATAAAACCCATTCGCAGATTCTTCTGACTTGAATGTAAATTCATCATTTTTTTTTTTGTTGAAGTTGTCTATTTTGCAAACAAAACTCGTCAGATTCATCGTGCCCTCGTAGTGCTAAATCTAGTGCCCCACAAAATCGTATGCAATTTATTATTAAATTTAACACATATCTGTTTTTATCAACTTGCTCATTGTGTTTTGCAATCGCGAGTCTGTAGTGTGAATTTAACTGATTTTCAATGTTCACTTTACCCAGCATAGACAAACTGAAGACGTTATGCATATTAACCTTTGACTTAAGATGTGTTTTTATTTTACCCCATAAATGTACTAAATCTGTCACACCCACTTCTGACCAGCTAAGTTCACCTCCGAACAGAACACACGGGCAACAGAAGAACGCATTTTTCACATCACATCCACACAACCAGCTGTTTTGCAAATAATATCTGGGTTGAATTTGCGAGATCTGTTAACTTTAGCACTTTGCTGCTTTTGATGAATATTTAAGTGCGGTGTAGGTCTGCCTAACTCTTTAACACGAAGTTTGTTTTCATATGTTGATGTTGCAAACGGAGATTTCAATAAAGCGCCAACCGAATTCATTTTTTCACAGTACACAACACGATAACTCGACCACTATTACGATGACAACCTCACGACTTAACACGTTCACACTACAATTGGTACTGTTGTAGAAATAATGAAGTGAAAACTTTCTCAAGCCACGTTTTCAAGAAACCGGGAGAGATTTTATTATCTTATTGTTGCAGTCTTCGCTCTGTTCCGACAAAGCGGAAGGACAGAGCGAGAGGTACTGTAGTAAGGGATCGGCGTAGTAAATGCGGATGTATACAGTTTTACAAGCATTGCAAAAGCCAGCGGCGATTTGTGCCTGGCACATTTTAGATCATGCTTTAGATGCTGAAAAGGACGAGCGAACAGGAGGATTGCGCGCGCATCCCATTATATTTCTTATGGGATGTAGTGCCTGGCACAGATCCATTCTCTAAACACTGGTTACAACGTGTTTCGCTGCAAAGATCATATTGACGGTAGAGATTGTATAAGCGTAACTTGTTTCTCTCAGGTTTTGAGCGGAAAATATGAATACTCCTTCTCCTTCTGTATTCTGGTACAGTCCATGAGGATTTACTTGTCTAGTCCCTTTTAGAAAGAGAAAGAATACTCACCATCTCTCTCTACCCTCATTTATGGTGACGGCGGTATGGTCGACACTCCTTCCAGCGACCAGGAGTTAGCAGCGGCGGCACTCTCTTCCTCTTCAAATTCTGACTCCTCTCCGCCAGAAAGTTCCTCGTCCGTGTCCGTGTCATCCAAATTTATTACGAATCGATCGCTAATTTCGTCTACTAGTCCGTCCTTCTCCCAATAAAATTGTTCGACTTTTTCCACGTGTTCACAGGCCTTTCTCCAATTATCTTCCGTCACTTTTGCAAGAGCGCTCTCAAACAACAATTTCACATCTTTACTTTTGAACGAAATATTACGCTTCGCAACGTCATTTTTAACCTGCCCCCATATTAATTCGATCGCGTTTAAATCACAATGGTATGGTGGCTGTCTCACTACAGTATGGGAGTGCATTGTCGCAATTTGGTCGATTTCGTATGTTTTGAAATTATCTTTTTTAGTTTTTACAAGTTCATATAATACAGGTTTCGTGGATCGTAAATCAAATTCAATGTTATTGTTACGAAGCCAGGACTGCATTTCAGATTTCGGTGTTGATGAAATTGGTGCCTTATTGAGTTCTGTTGAATGATAGGGGGCATTGTCCATTACAATGATGCTATTGAGAGGAATGTTTGGTAATAATTGATTAATGAACCAGTTCTTAAATACAGTGCTGTCCATCTCCTCGTGGTAGTCTTTAGTTGATTTAGATTTGAAAGTTAGAAGCGCGTTTGGAATGAAACCTGTCGAACATCCGGCGTGTAAAATAATAAACCGTTGACCTTTTCCTATTGGGGTTTGAAGTGGGAAGTCAATTTCGTGATCATCGCTTTTCCAAACTTTGCTTTTCGTATGGTTCACATTAACCCAAGTTTCGTCTAGATAAACAACGGCGCGTCCAGTGGCGCGTAATTCTTTCATTTTTCTTAAGAATTTAAATCTCTTTAAAATAACATCTGACCTTTCCATTAAAAATTTTCTGCCTTGAGTATTTTTAACATACCTAAATTTCATTTTTTTAAGAATTTCTCTCAAACTCCATATGCTTCCAGTGAATAAGCTTTCCTTAATTAATGCGTCATTTATATCCTTCAAACTAGGCAAAAAATCAGTCCGATACAAAGAATAAATTACTCGTCTTATAGCGGCGGCAGAAAATGAGTCAATTGCAGTTTTCTGAGGGGTCCTGTTTGGGCGTTTCTTTCCTGAAGTTCGCAGAACACTTCCACTTTCTAGTGCCTCCCTTTGTTTTTTTAAAATCCTGCTAACACTACGAGACGATATACCTGTCGCTGCAGCAGTTCTTTCGATAACACTCGACACAGATATTGTTTGCTTTCCGCGTTTCAGTGCCTCATATTCTTCAGTAAAGAATTTGTGTACATTAATAACCATGTTCATACTGTCCGACTTCAAGGCTTTCCCGCGTTTTCCCATATTGCCTACCATGATTATTAAAAACAAGAGCACAACACACATTACAATGTTTAAGATAACAGGGAAACCATGCAATTCCGAAAACATTTTGTTTAAATTGTGAATTATTGTATATTATATTATATTATATTAAATTGACACAACGAGACACACACTTACTTCACTATTCACTAAACACTACTGAATAAATGAACTCGAACAACGCCAAGACGCCACTGAGAGACCCACTAATTGGATTTGCAAAAGTGTGTTCTAGAAGGGCCAAGGGAGAAGGAGGGAAGGGAATTCCAAGAATTCTACAAAAGAAAACCTTTCCCCCCTTACATCTGTTGACAGTCGATAGACAAGGACCGCAGACAAGGATAGTAGAAATCACGCCAACTTAACCCTCATGCACTGTAGTGCCATGGCACAACGGCACTACCGCTAAAGCCGCCCCTGATGTTTACCATTTAATATTATTATAATATTTACACAGTACTGTGAAATGTCAAGAATTCATCTACAGAATAGAAAGTGTGAGATATTAAGTAATTTTTTAGTTTTGTCTTAAATAATGCAGGGTTTTGGCTATGATTCTTAATGTCTTCAGGAAGACTATTGAACAATTTTATCGCCATGTAACGTAGTCCCCTTTGAAAGCATGATAAATTTGATGATGGCGTATGAAAATCATTCCTTCTGCGGGTATTTATACTATGTATGGCTGAGTTAGTTGGAAAATTTTCTTTATTACATAAGAGGAAATTTATTGTAGAGTATATGTATTGATTTGTTAAGGTTAGAATCTCTAATTTTTTTTTAAAATAATCTACATGATTCTCTAGTGCTCCAACTATTATTCTAATGGCTCTTTTTTGTAATAAGAATATATTTTTACTATCTACAGAATTTCCCCAAAATATTATTCTGTAGGACATAATGGAATGAAAATAGCCAAATATATTGTCTTTAAGATACTGCTGTTTAGAAATTGTTGTAACGACCTAATTGCGAAGCATGCTGAGCTAAGTTTGGGGGTTATTTCTTTGATATGATTTTTCCAATTTATTGTATTATTAATATGCAAACCAAGAAATATGGTTGTTGATGTTTCTAGTAGAGGTATATTGTTGATAGTTGTGTCCAATGTTTCAGAGATTAAATTTGAAGTGGCTTTAAATTGAATTATGTTAGTTTTATTAATGTTTAATGCTAGTTTATTGGTTGTAAACCAGTCATAAATTTTAAGGAGAATTGTTTCTGTTTTATATTTGAATGTGACAAAGTTATTGTCTGTAATTATGATACTTGTGTCATCTGCAAATAGTATAGGATAATCTATTCCTTTTATTATGGGGCCAAGGTCATTTATAAAAATTAAAAAAAAGAAGATGCACTAATATAGATTCCTGTGGGACCCCTGTATGAACATTTCCCCATGTTGAAGTAGACTTAAAGGAGTTACTAAATGCGTTGATTTCTGCTTTTTGTTTTCTGTTCAGGAGATATGACTCAAACCACTGATATGCTATGCCTTTAATACCATAGTATTCTAATTTTTGTAGTAGAATTTTATGGTTAATACAATCAAAAGCTTTGGAGAGAACACAGAATATCCCTCCTACTTGTAATTTTTCATTAATAGCTTCCAGAATTTTATCAGTTAAATTAAACGTCGCTTGCTCAGTTGATTTATTCTTTCTGAATCCAAATTGTTCCGGAATGAGAATGTTGTGTCTATCAAGATGATGATATACTCTTTTATATATATATAACTTTTTCGAAGACCTTTGAGGAGACTGGTAGAAGGGATATGGGCCTGTAGTTTTCGGGCGACGTTCTGTCCCCTTTCTTGAATAAAGGAATAACAACTGAATATTTCAGTCGCTCTGGAAATACACCATTAAACATTGAAAAGTTACATAAATAAGACAGGGGCTTGGCTATTATTTGTGAACTGGCTTTTAATATTTTACTAGTAATTTCATCATATCCCGAGGAATTTTTAGACTTTAATTGCTTTAGAATTGTAATTATTTCTCGTGGATTTGTTGGAAAAATTTGAATATTTGGGAAAGTTACAGGAATAGATATTTTCAAACAATCGATGGCATTATTATTATTATTATTATTATTATTATTATTATTATTATTATTATTATTCTGTGGGATGTTTAGGTTATCAGTTATTGAGAGAAAATGATTATTGAATATGTTCGCAACTTCTGTTGCATCTGATGTTTTTCTATTATCTGTTACAAGAGTGTAACCTTGTTCTTTACTTCTACACTTTCCACTTTCTTTTTTTATTATGTTCCAAGTTGTTTTGATTTTATTATTCGAGTTCAGAATAATTCCGTTATAGTAAAGTTCTTTGGCTTTTAAGATTACTTTGTGTAATATTTTAGAGTATTTTTTAAAGTGAGCTATTAATTTGGGGTCATTACTATTTCTACTTTGAATATAGAGAGACCTCTTAGTTTTACAACAGATTTTTATGCCTTGTGTAATCCAATTGTTTTTAGATGTTTGATAATTTTTGTACTTCACAGGAAAACTGGATTCAGAGATATTTAAGAATATATTATGAAACACATTGAATTTACTATTAATATCACCATTACTGAGTTATACTTGACAAAGTAGTGGTTTGTAAAGCATAATTTATTAAAACGATTTTTATATACAGGGACGCCATTTTATTTTTACTTCAATTTTTATTGTACCTGAGTTTTTACATGTACTTCACTCCCACCCCTTCTACTAATGAAGTTCAACCGTCCTCCACACAGATCCAAGACCGCATATACAGTCATAGTAGTTTTACGGTCATAGTAAACAGTACGTTCCAAAAATATGTTCGCGTTTTCCAGCGACGAAAGAGCTTTCAATATTGAATCATTTTCGCACAGGCACTGTCGTCCATTTACCTACGTCGTATCCCGGTTTTCCCCACCAGCTTTTATTCGCCAGCTAATGGCTGTCTTAGCTCTTTTCTGAGAACATTAATTTCTGTTAGGAATTGGACGTCTACGTAATATTATACCCATACAATTGTTTAAAATAACTTAAATAATAGGGCCTTGTTAAGTAATTAACTGTCATGTGATTTCCTCCCTTTCTACGACCCTGCGACATAACCACTTGGACGGACAGTAGATAGCATGTCTGAGTAATTTATCTTTTCGGATCGGGCAGAAGTGAAGATTGAATTTACAGTACGTAAGGTACTCTTTTATAGAGTAGATACAGAATTATTTCAACATGAGTTACTAGTACGAAGAACGAAACTGGTAATTGGGATTAGGTACAATAGTCTATAGTGCGATAATATGCACATTAGAACTGAAGCCTATATCGAAATGAACGGCGTTTAAATATCCATATTATGATTATTTTTCAATTTAACTTCATTCTCTCTATTGTATGCTAATGTGCTGTCGACAGTATAATACACTGCATAATGAATACGTCAACATGGACAGCTCAGTTCGTGAGTGAAAACACTTACTGTTAATACTGTACCGTATTTTGATTAAACAAAAACTTAATGAAAATTATCAAACTCAAAAGCGCAATATTTCATAGTTTACGTAAATGGATGAACTACTTTTCTTTCCTCCTATACCTAGTAAAGTGATTTGTTTGTATATTACGCCAGTATCATCGAACTTTAGTCGTGGAACAGGGTAGCAAACGGCGTTGATCCAGAGGTATAGGCAAGTTAATATTAAAAATGTTAGTAAAAATAAAATGATGTCCCTGTAGTATTTGAAGAAAAAGAATATTGCAGTAATTTCGAAACAACAAAAACGAACACAGTATTTAATTTTACGTAGTAAGGTACTAATTATTTTAAATAATAGACCCTATTCATTAATTGTTCGTCAAGCATTATTATTTATTGGGACCATTGGTACACAAATGTTAAAGAAAATATACTCCCAATTAATTACATGCAGTAGGACATTGTGACGTTTGTACACTGAAATAATTTCCTTGCTGTACCGGTATGTCAATATAAATTAACATTAATGTTAATAAATGATATAAATTAAGCTTAGAATTTAAATTCACATATAGTTTATTTAGAAAACGTTGAGAGCAAGTATCGACAAGTTGGAAGCGTTACTGAAGGAAATTAAAAGTGTAGTTCACAAGCTGTGAAGCGAAGATATTCTATTTATGTTATGTTTAAATATTTATTAATGTAAATATATTAGCATAATATAGTGACGTAAGACGGAAAATTTGCCATTATATATTTTTCCAGAAAAATTTTCCGCCTTGCAAATAGTTGCTTTCTTCGCTCCTTACAATCTCAAGCGCCTTAACCCATTAATGCCCAGAATATTTTTTGTGGTTTTTAGAACTTATATTCATATTCTACCACCACAATGATATGAAATGAACATCTGAATATTTTTCCAGAAAATCCGGACATTATTAGGCTTTTATAGGCCTATTATTGAAGTGGCAGGAAATCCTGCCACTGGGAAATAAAGACATCAAAGATATACTTATTAAGTTATCATATTCAAAACCTCGAAATATGTTTGCAAATCATACATGTTATGAACTTTTCACTTCTTTCACATAATTTATACTGCGCACAAAGGCTACAGATGTTGAAATAATTGTTTACATAGGAAAAATATATTTAAAAAACAATACATTTTACAATGTGCTGCTCAATTTTCAGTGTGATAGATTTTCTGACATTCTGGATGCAGTGGTACACTACATTTTTCAAATACGAATGTTGTACGACGTCCACACTGCTTGCATCGTGCATTAGAATGTTCACTACGGATGATCCAGTGATCAATCCTGTCGAAACGAACATTATCATGAGCTACTTCTCGAATTTGAAGTGTTGAGCGAGGAGAATTTCTAGGTTTCCCGTACTGGACTAGGATTGCATTGCTGTTAGAAAGTTAGTAGTGATGTCCCAGGGTGCGATAAAGCCTCCACGCATTTAGACCCCATGCAAACAGGGTCCACCACCGCTTCTGTAGGTTGCTACATATTGATCATTGGAATGCACATCACCCATATTATACAGTGCAACTGAATGTTACTGGCTTATGTGAATCGTCCTCTTTGTCTTGGAACTCTAACGTTTAGCTTTTCAAATTCAAGTCATTTTACCAACATTGCTGGCGACTCGAACTACACTATTGTCATTCCATTGCACTAAAATTACATCATCTGCAACAACAGTCTCCATAGCTCCTCTCTCTATCTTTGGAATTTTTAATTTATTTGTAGGAGGAGCCTTATGCACCCTGTTGCGAATTGTTCCTGTTGCTCCAATGTCTTCAGCAGCTAGGTCATGCATAAGATCAATGGACGTGAAATAGTTATCAAAAAATACATGACTGCCCTTTTGCATATCAGTCTTCTTTAGAAGTCCAAAAACAACATCAAACCCCTGTCCTTTCCCTGAAGTTCGTAGGTTCGTACTATTGTCTCATGCTCCACATGCAGCATATAGTCATCTGCAGCACAAAGAGACCAGAGATTGAAATCAAACCTTATTGCTTTGCTTGAATGAACTGCCTGGTTCCATGTCTGCCATGATACGGGACAATTGTCTGATCAATATTCAGATGTTCTGGAATATCACAGACTTTGAATGACTTATTTAGTATATCGAAAATTGGTCCAACTTAGCGATCATTAGAAATTTTCATATTATCAGCAAAATGCAGTCGTCTCATAATATCGTCAAAAGTATTCCACCTTATTGAATCAGAAATCAAAATGCTATGTAAATCTGGTAATGTATTCCAATAAAGTCGCCTGTATGGGAGTTTATTATAGCCAGAAATCAAAAGAATGCCAAGAAAAACTAAAATATTATCTTTTGTTGTAGAGTCAGTAGAATGAGTAGATAGATTTTTCTGAATAAAGTAGAACCTACTTTGGTCCAAGATCAAATCTATGAGCTCGGTGGTGGTGGTGGTGGCGGCGGCGGTGGTGGTGCATTACTTTCGTTATCAGAATCAGAATCAAATTGGGCGTCACTCTGCAGCGTATGCCAAGGTAAATGACAGAGTCCTCATTTGAATCGGTGAGTGGAAAAGCAGTAACATTCCAAAATCAAGCTTTCGAGAAAATGAAAGAAAACTGTTTTGTGACTTTATTTTTACTTTAATAAAAAAACTTACAATGGGTCACATTTACTACTAGTTACAAGTATCTCAGCCTTTATATTTGTTTGTTAATATACACATTGGTTTTTAAGATTTGATTGTTTAAAGTTTGGGAATGTTACCCTTTTTCCAGTCAAATGTAATATTGGTTAAAATGAACAGAAATATTTTGAACACTTAGTAAGTTTTCTTTAGAGCGTAACGCAATTTCACTAAATTTCTTGAAAAAAACATACAATTTGAATACATATACATTGACACATCATCATCATCATCATCATCTGCACCTTCTTCGGCATCATCAGTAGGCCAAGTTAGTCGTTCTTCATAGAAGGAAAGATATTCTTGTGGAATGTACTGCAGTATTTTTCCTACATCTTCAATCTTCTTTTTCTTTATTGCAACTTTGTTGATGTATGCCTGTACGAGTACATCTGGAACTGGTGCGTCATTCCCCTTACTCAGCTTAAATTTGTATGCAGCAAAACTGTCTATAAACTCAGAACAACGGACAAAACCTTTTTCCACTTGTTTGAAGATGTTGTGTCTATCTTTACTTATAGTAAATGGCACTTTCCTTGGTGCCAAAAGTCCTGTCACAAGGCATGAAGCTGTGTCCTCTTACAGGGTAATATTGGTGAATTTCTTTGTAAGAGAAAGCAACAGCCTGCACATTGTGTTCTGCCTGCTACATGCATCACAAGAGACATGAAGAATCTCGACTTCCAGTGGGACGAAGGTTTGAATGAAATTGAGCAAAAATGTACACACCTCATTGGGTCCTTTCTTGGCTTGTCCTTCTGGGTAGTTATAAAAGACAGATTGTCCAGTTTTCAGGTCATGGACGTTGAACACATACAGTAGCGTGCAAATTAATCCAAGCAACGTAATTACTTATGCAAAAACACTCAAACGGAATAAAAAAAAAGGATCTAAGACATACCTCAGTCATCTATGTGGCCTCCCTTCTTCCTAATAACAGCTCTGAGACGATTTGGCATGGATTCCACTAATTTCCCACAAATATTCTTCATTACTTCATCGCAAAACCATACACCAATGAGGGCAGAAATCATCTTCTCCTTTGTAGCACAATCCATTTTTTGCATTCTTCTTTTGCAAATTGACCACAAGTTCTCAATGGGGTTGACGTCGGGTGAGTTGCCTGGCCAGGGGAGTACCTGAATATTCTTCTTGTTGAAGAATTCCGTAGTTTTTCGAGACGTATGGCATGGTGCCAGCTCTTGTTGGAACACACCTCTGCCATCCAGAAATGATTTTTGCAGCTGGGGTACGATTCTGGTTTCCAATAAGTGAATATATTTGTCAGAATTCATCATTCCTTTGATAGGTATTAATGCTCCAGGCCCTTCATGTGTAAAATAACCCCAAAACATTACTTTAGGGGGGTATTTGGGTGCTTGTTGGAGATGAGCTGCTGTTACTTTTTCGGATCCTTTCCATATGTAAGAAACACGGTGACCGTGGACCTTGAAATGAGACTCATCGGAAAAAAAGTACATTCTTCCAGTCATTCACTGCCAGTGTTGATGTAATTTTGCCCACATTAAGCATTTTTTGTACATAACAGGGGTTAGCAGTTGCTTCTTAATAGGCTTACGAGCCCTTCGTCCAGCTTCCAAAAGCCTACGCCGCACTGTTGTGACGTGAATATTCGCCCCAGTGGTAGCCATTAACTCGCGGGTTAAGTCGACAGCAGTTAGTCTAGGATTTAATTTACTTTTCCTGGCAATTAAACGATCATTTGCAGGTGAAGTCTTCCTTTTCCGGCCACAGTTTCCTTTTTTCTGGGGTGTGATGGATCCAGTCTCCCTGTATCGTTTTATGATCGAATTAACAGTAGCCAAACCGATGTGACATTCTGCAGCAATTTGCCTCTGTGTCATAGAAGAATGCTCTGCTAATGTTATAATTTTAGACTGTTTTCGTGGAGTTGTATCCATTTGTGAAGACGACAGAATGTACACAGGATTGCAGTATTAAGTCTTCAACACAACTGAAATGCTTATAAGTACAAAACGACAGGCAAAATGTCACATATTATAAAAAAATAATAACGACAGACCTTCAACAATGGAATTACACATACTACAAATGTCAATTAAAGCGGTATGAGCAGCTGTGAGGCCAACAATGACAGAAAATGTAAAAATATGTCGTGTTCGGATTAATTTGCACGCTACTGTAATACCAAAGTTTTCTCAAATAAAACATTTCTTGAACTGGTAACAAAGGCAGGGGCAAATTTTTCATAAAATCAAAAACAATATCACTAACTTTTGGATCATTTTTGCTCAACTCTGTCACACTCTGAAGTTTATTATAAAATTTTTTGGCCTGCCGCTTATGTACTACAAGCTCAACTTCAGCAGAATGCCTTGCAGCTTCATTTAGAGTTGTTGATTTTATTTTAGTATTCAACTCCTCGCAGGTAGAACAAACATCTACCTGTGGTCGTCCAAATCTGTGGGCAAAATTTTCGTGGAAGTATCGAAAATAATATTCATATTTCACTACATTTTTACACTGTGGATGTTTTTCTAAAAATAACTGATGCATTTGGTCACAGATAACTCTGCATCTAGGTAAGTTATAGGGTTAGACCTGTAGTGAGATGTGTGTGTTGGAAAAGATGCAATATGCACATGAATTTGAGCATTTACAAAGACTGGTAAAATATTTCCTCTATTAACATGCTTTCCTCGACCATCTTCTGGTGTTTTCTTGGACTCTATAAGAGTAGTTAGTCGACTCACTGCGTTATTTGAACTAGCAAGTAGACTTATAAGAGCTTTTCGGCACACCTGAACTCGGACATTACCTTTCATTGCATAAAAGGTAAAGGATGACGTGTTTTCTTTTGAGTTTCCATTCACTGGCTGATGCCTAGCCACTTCTTGCCTACTTAAGAAGCCCATCAAATAAACATCTTTTTCATTTTTTGGCCGACCATTGAACAGTGTTTTTATGATTGTTTCTTTTTCAACATTTGAAAACGTATTTGTACACCTTTTTTTCGACAGTTACAGTCTTTGCCCGTTTTTTTTTTTTTTTTGGTCTCGACTAATACACCTTTGTAAGTTGCAAACTCTTCTCCCCTACTCCTAGATATTTTCTCCATTTCTTTTGTATGTAGATTCTTGTTCACATTTCCTTTCTTTCTTCTTGGTTCATTATCTTCCTCTTCTAACATTATTGTCTTTTACTCAAAGACACTAACTTCAAAAACTATTTTCCAAATCTTTCAGACAGAACAAGTCTGATCAAACATAACCTGGAACGTCTGTAATAACAAAGTATTAAAACAGTGAAGAAACGAAACGATTATTACAGTGTATGCCACGCTCCAAACATACCATATGAAAACTAACACAATTGTGTTCCACTATTGAGTGGAATAAAAGTAACATTCCTGGAATGTTACCGTTCGTCTACTCAACTCCAAACACGGGTCCATGCTATTGGCATTAGGATGATAGGAATATTACTCATCTCCTGCTCAATAGGTAGAACTATGATATATGAACAATTATGCTATCTCAGTTTATTTTCGCATTTTTTGGAATGTTATCCCTTTTCCACTCACCGATTCATTTGTTCCGGCCTCAGGTTGCTCCCGTGGAGGAAGAATGACAACATTCAGTCGTCTGCGATTCTCATTACTCCGTATTTATCATATAACACATTTCATTGACAGTGTGCAGCCTGAACTGCAAAAATATTCAAATCAGTATAGGTATAATATAAATGACTAAGTTATATCCCAGTGGTAGGAAAACCTGCCATCAATGTTTAGGTTACAATAAAGTACGTTATAAATTATGAAATGATGTCAGTCACAAATTATTCAAGTAGTATGGTTTATTGACTATGTATTTTCATAATCAGGCGTCATTTGTTGCTTTAAAAATGTGTACTACTTACACACTTTCTCCCTCATTGCAAGCCATCTGTTGAAGGGAAGTTGAACCGTGACTTCGAACCAATGTACCGATGGAATCAATTAACTAATGTTGTTAAAATTCGAGAATACCATGCGGAGTATATCTTAGAATCTATTGTTGCAGTATTCATAACAAAATTATTTATTTATACATTGTTAAAAATTTAAAACCTGTCATGGGCATTAATGGATGTATCCCTCACAATATTCTCATCACTTACCAGCTTATGAAATGAAAGTCGTAAGTCGTCTAATCTTTGATGGCTGTGTTAGTACAGATTCCAAAACAACGCCAATGTCAAGTTCGTTTTGCCGTGAGAGTACTGATTAACTTTACTAATCTGATCTAAACTGTCACAATACTATTACCTCGACATGGGCTGATCAAAACCTTTCATTTTAAAATAATTATTGTTGGCTGAGGAAAACATTATAACAATTATGTTATATGATTCATAATTTCCCTTCTTCGTTATCTGTGAACTCCTCACTTTATTTATCATAACTCATTCACAGACAGCCAAATCAGTACTCGTACTGAAACTGACTTACTGAAAGAAAAGCTGATATGCCGTTGCAGGCGTGTATAGCCCTGTCGCGTTCCCCTCCGAGGTGATTCACTCCCTCCAGGTAGGAGAATAGAAAGTGCACATCGCACAGAGACTACTGCACAATGTGCAGGGTTTTGACATGCCTGATCTACAACATGGGACACCTTACTTTATTTTTGTTCCAAAGTGAGCCAAATTATGGCATTTATAGCCCTTAAAACTTTACCATCGTCAATTAAAATTTTACCATTTTATTATTCCACATTTTTTAAATTTTCTAGGAACAACAGGTGCCCATGCAGCAGAAAGGCATTGACGTCGAGAATGACTTGCAGTGCATGGAGTGGGGCCCTTTAACTAAACCGTCGAACATCTGGCTGCAATAAGATACCAGACAATGGAATGGGATACCAACGGAAGAAATGATGGTGGACTAAATGTTTCGCTAACAAGGTAAGACCTTGCGGCTTCATCCTTTTTATTGGGTCAAATAATTGAATTAGCATGAACTATTACTCCAGCAGTATTTCTGGTCTGCATTACAGTAGCAGGAAACTGAGGGTTTAAGATTATTTACCTCTAGAAATATAAAGCTTTTGCTTTGAGAAATATGTTGCTGTTGTTGTTTTCTAATGCCAGGCGTTTGACAATAAAGTCATTTGACCTCTTGCACTCCAATATTTTTCAAAGATATTATCATGGTCAGCCACTGAAGCACAGATTTTGAGGTGTTCCGAATCCATTTCTTGGTTTCAGTTGCACAATGGGCAGTTAGGGGACTGATATATTCCAATTCCATGCAGGTGTTTGGCCAAACAATCATGGCCTGTTGCCAATCTAAATGCAGCTACAGACGATTTTCGTGGTAAATCGGGAATTAACTGTGGATTTTGATGCAGAGAGTTCCATTTTTTCCCTTGAGATTGTGTTATCAAATTTTGTTTGTTGAAGTCTAAGTATGCAGATTTAATAAGTCATTTCACAGAGTAATACGTAGATTTAGTAACAGGTCGCTTTGAGAAGTATTCATGTTAAATTAATGCATTTTCACAACATCTTGTACGAGCAATTCTCCTTAATTCTTGAAATTATTTCGTAGATATTTTTTGGTAGCTATGTTCCAATGTGTGGAAACATGTAGATTTTAACGACGATAAAACAGTATGTTCTTCTGTATAGGATATTGTGTTGGGTTACCATACGTCCTCTTTTCCCCGAACATGTCCTCTTTTTTTAAGTAAAAAAAAGTGTCCGGTCGGATTTTACGAAAAATGGCGATATGTCCTCTTCTTTTACTCCAGGAAAAAAATTACTTTTAAGAGTAATCTCGCTGTGTTGCATACGGAATAAGTATTCTGCGCTTTTGTTGGAAAATACAGCTGATCCATATGTTTCCAGCTTCGAAATCATACTTTTCCTCTCAAAGCTCTATTCCTGCAGTATTTAAAAGATTTAATGAGAATGAACTGAGTGAAGCAAGGTTATTATTTGTCCACTCATTACTGTCAGTCTTACACAACAATATACTAGAACTAGAGAAAGAATCAAATTCTGTCTCTGAAACAGTTTCCATTTTAGAATCCGCTTTAGATAGGTAAAGTACTCAAATAAGAGACAGGGCCCTAATAAGAGATACATTGTTAACTTCTTCGGTATACAAATCTAATCTTTCAGGTAAAGTTTCCTGTAAAGCAGATTTGAATAATTTCAAGGGAAAAATTGTTCCAGAGCCGGGTATCGATCCCGGGACCTCTGGTTGAACGTACCAGCACGCTGCCAACTGAGCTACCTGGGAACTCCACCCCATACCATCTCAACTTTTCCCTTTATATCCACACAACTCGCGTGAGCTGACAAAAAACCAGAAACCCACATCGAGTGCACACATACTCTGTGTGACTTGAAATTGTGGTTTTCTGTTAACGTACACAGTGACGTATATATTATGCAAATCTAATCTTTGAGGTAAAGCTTCCTGTAAAGTCAGTTCTTGTGTACGTTAACAGAAAGCCACAATTTTAGTCACACAGAGTTTGTGTGCACTCGATGTGGGTCTCTGGCATTTCGTCAGCCCACGCGAGTTGTGTGGATATAAAGGGAAAAGTTGAGACGATGTCGGGTGGAGTTTCCGGGTAGCTCAGTTGGCAGAGCGCTGGTACGTTCAACCAGAGGTCCCGGGATCGATACCCGGCCCCGGAACAATTTTTCCCTTGAAATTACTCAAATCTGCTTTACAGGGAGCCTTACCTGAAAGATTAGATTTGCTCAATGTTTGTCCTTCTAAGGCATCGTGTTCTTTGTCTAACCTCAGTTGCAAGTAAGCAGCTGAGAGCAGCCAAAGTAATTTTTCACACTTTGGAACTTTTTAGTGGTTTTTGTTGAAGAAGTGAACAACAGTTAATGTAAGCTACAACAAACTTATTATTAATTTTATAAAAGTGCTAGCAAAATGTTGCATATAATATAATAGATTGCTAACAAGGAAGAGAATAATTTATAACCTTGGTTAGGTATTTCATTTTTATTTATTCCGTTCTCTACTAAGAGATACCTATGGGTGCTTTTAGGAGATAGTATCTCTTATTTAGAACCCTTATTTGATATTATTATGATGCTCAACTTTGAGATATACGAAAAGCGTTAATGCTTCAAGTCGTGTCGGTTTGTCTGCCAGTAACTACATAAGAATCATTGATTATAGTTCACGTTAACACTTTGTTTGTTAAAAACATAAAATTGTTTAGTCACATGTTAAAAAGTGTTAAAATTTTAAAAAAAGGTATATACCTTGGTCAGACGGCCCATTTCGACGTGATGTTACGTCTTCATCAGTGTCTCCTGAACTACTGGTGATCTTGAATTCTACGATGGTATAGGTAATTGCCCGTTCCGGCTTCAAAGGTCGCTCCATCTTTTCATCGGTCGTCCCTGATCTCTTCGTCCTTTTGGTTTATAACTTATTGCTTTTTTAGGAAGTCTGTAGTCGTCCATTCTCTCTACATGTAATTTCCAATCTTGTCTGTAATTGTCTATTTTATCAATAAGTAAGTATACTCCTAGTTCCTGCCTAATACCTTCATTTCTAATTCTATTTAATCTCGTGCATCCTTTTACTTTCCGCAAGAATCTCATCTCTGCCGCTTGTATTTTACTAACTTCAGGTTTTGTTGTAACCCAGCTTCAATATATCATCTCGTCCAAGCATTAATGGTATTTGTGAATTTAAAAATGATGTCGTTCTAATAATCTTATTCTTAATGTAGATAGAACATCATGTTTATTTTTTACTAATAATTAAACTGCGGGAGTGCGGGCCCTTTACCGTCAAGTTAAGTATGACTGGAGCGTTACGTGGCGAGTGTACTGAACTCTCAGGTAAGCAACTCACTGTGCGTGCTTCAGACGTAGTCTTGAGTATATGAATTGCATACATACAATAATCACACAATTCGTACTTATCTAATTGATGTGATGTCGACGGAATCCTTTTCTTTACAATAAGGAATTACAATATACTCCTACAACTATGTATTTTTTATTTTATTGGGTTATTTTACGACGCTGTATCAACATCTAGGTTATTTAGCGTCTGAATGATATGAAGGTGATAATGCCAGTGAAATGAGTCCGGGGTCCAACACCGAAAGTTACCCAGCATTTGCTCGTATTGGGTTGAGGGAAAACCCCGGAAAAAACCTCAACCAGGTAACTTGCCACGACCGGGATTCGAACCCGGGCCACCTGGTTTCGAAGCCAGACGCGCTGACCATTACTCCACAGGTGTGGACTACAACTATGTACATATGTAGATTGTCAAAGGAGAAACTTCTGCGTGTATCAGTTAGAATATGTTTGTACTGCGAAAATCTTCTTCCGACATCACATGAGGTTAATGTAAAGTAAGTGAAAAGGTTTACATTTTCATTTAAGTTTTTGTCCTGTTTTTTCACCAAAGTGTTTAACACTGTATAGCCATTATTTTTTATTACACTACTGTATGTAATTTGTCATTTACCTTATCAGGATATAGTCCTTGGTATACATTGTTAATAGTTTCCGATACTTTCTTAATTAATTTAATATTTTGGCAATCGTATTCTGGTACGAAATTGGTAAATATTCTTTACGTATTGTTGCTGCTCCTGGAATATGTTGATTTGTGTATTTTTCCAGAAATGATCTAAAGTGGGGTTGTCCAAAATTCTGAATGGAATGTTTGTGTGTACTAATATGTCACATAAGTCTATATTGAATTATGACCGACTATTTGAACTCGATTGGTTCTTGTTTGAATTGCGTTCAACATTTTCCTTGTGTGCTTTACTATTACAGTGTCTTTCAAAATAGTACTTCTTAGTTCGTAATAATCTGAAATTATACACGACACATACAACATTTTCTCCTTGGGTTAAATATATCGCTTCCGAATTGTTCCATCAAATTATTTAGTATCGCATTTCGTGAGCGAGTTGTTTTAGGCATTGTAATATCGTTGGCTGAGATCCAGACTGTTCTAAGTCCAACTTTTTATAAGAAAGAAATCTGTGTTTCATTGTGTTTCAGTTTTTGTCTGCATATATGAATCGAACAAAATTGTAAATATTCCTCTCCATAAGGTTGCTATGAAGCTATTCCAAATTGTCTCATGAAGCTTTGAATGTCAGGAGCTTAAAATAACTCTTCTGAAAAAAAAAAATAGTAAAATGGACTTGGAACAGTCTGGTTCTGGGCCATCAATACGTGTCATTTCACACAAGCAATTCTTTAGTATGACAGCTAAACACACTCTGAATGTTTCGGATTCGATGCACGGAACAGTACGACGAAAGGCGAGAGAGACTTACCTACATCATACTCTATACCCGTCTGCATAGTCAACTGTAATTGCCGTTTTAGGGCCCGCACTCCCGCAGTCTACTAATAATGTTGTTGTTGTTATCAAATGCTTGGCTTTGACAATGAAGCCATTAGTTCTCTCATTCTCCTATAACGTTAATTTTACATATATAGTATTTTAATGACAACTTTAATCTTAAATCATCCTGGAAGACTAACTTTCTTGTGTCATGCTCGATAAGTATCTTAGTTATCTTTTTACATTGATGACCTTTATAATGCTTTAGACTCAATAAGGGGGGCAAAGGCTAATTGGGATTTCCCAGTCTCTGATCGGGTCAAAAACCCTGATGAAACTGATATTTAACCCTTGTGGTGAATTTCGGTGAAGTCCGGTGGGCCTAATTAGTCAAATCCACTCTCCTCACCGCCACGCTGGGGCCCCCTGGGATCTTTTAAGATGCGAAAGAGAGAGTGGTGTGCGGAAAGCAATGGGAAGCTTCCGCATTTTCTACATCCCAAGAAGAATAAGATAAAAGAATTGCATGATGAGACCTTGCCTTGTAAAAAATTCCGGACGTAAACTATCCCCCCAATCGGATGTCCGGGTGGGGGATACTGGGCAAGGTCATGTCATGACGTATGACAACACAGAGAAGAAAGGAAGAATGAAGAGCGCACCGTTGGAAAGAAGATCGACGACTGCAACGTGGGAGAGAAGACCGAATACTGCACCGAGTTATCTGGATACTACACCGCTGCCAGGTAAGTTGGAAAACATGAAGGAAGCAATGAGAAAAAACAGAGTGGATGTGATGGGAATATCAGAAGTGAGGTGGGAAAATAGTGGTGAGTTGATGAGTGATAAATAGGGCTCAGAAATTGATGAAATATATTTTTTCTGAGACATCACAGACAATGAAGGATGCAATATAAATTCATTTCACTCCAATACAAACCAATATAGCATAATTTTATTTTGAGTTTATTTGCATTTTTTTGGTATATTATTGTTTATAGGTCATTTTATAGGAAATGTTCTACTTTTTGTTATTTTTGTTCTTTTGAACGGACTTTTTTTACGATGTAATCATAGCCTACATTCCAAAACCTAATGCAGATTGCACCATGCAGGAAAAATCTTAACTCCTGATGGTATGTGTAACGTGATTGCCCCGATTCAACGCAACAGTACAAGTACTGCAGCTGCAGTGCTCGCAGTCAGCATTTTGTATCTTACAAGTGAAGACAGCATTGATAGAGAAAGTGCTGTTTCTATAGAAGTTTCTCAAGACTTGCTGGCTGATCCTCAAATTAAGGGATGTGTCATATATCAATGGTAACTTTTCAATTTTAGCAAAAACATTACCATGGCTAGAGAAAAGAGATGGGAGCATTCATTCAGCTGTTAAAAAGATTAAAGGCTTTGAAGAACACTTGCAACAGTGAGTAAGAAAAATTTGACAAGAAGTTAGAGAGAAAATGAAAAAAAAAGTACTGGAAAACAACATTGGATACCAGTCAATGTCTAAAGTCGAGAAAGTTCTGCAAGGTAAAAACATTGACTTCAGTGTTTTTGATGAATATTTTTCACCAGCGGACTTTGGTCACTTCAAGTATATGCCCATGACGTCAGTTGAAGTAGAGAGGAGTTTTTTAATTCCTTCAAACCCTAGATTCTATTGTTATAGGTAAACTGGTCATGAATAACATCACACAAATAGTGCACTGTTGAAAGTCTAATGCAGGCCTGCACAACGTTTGGGCTCTCCGAGCCGGCTCACAGCTAATGAGTGGAATGCAGATATTAGCTGCGCTCTGTGTAAGAGTGGACTGGAAGAAGTGGTGATCTCGTACAAGATATACAGAAAAGGAAGTACTGTTACCAGTGCTTATGAAATGAATTCCCGTTCAGTGTTTGCAAAACTACCTTGGACTATTATTAATTAATAAAGAAATATTTATTTTAGAGAAATAATAGAAATTTTATAGCTACTTAAATGTACAATATCATTTTGTTATATTTTTATTTATCAGTACATCAAAACGAGGTTTTATGCTATTGGCAGCTGAAAGGAATAGTAGCCTACTGATCGTAATGAAACATCAGTTGCAGATGTTCGATGTCTGCCTTGATTAAAGTTGATTATAGAAAACAGTTGCTCACAGATATAAATGTTGAGCCAAACATAGCAATCATTTTCACAGCCAGCCTGTGTAGTCGTGGATATTATTGTTAATGTTTAGTCTTGTAAAACTCAACCAGGCTAGTAGTATTATTCAAACGATCTTTAGCCCTTAGGTCACATTGAAGATCAATAAGTTCGAGCTGTAAATCGTTAAATGTTAAATGTTATGTTCCGTCTTTTAGATTCCTCTATACTGTACTGTAGAAGTAGGTAAGCAACGTGAAACAGTTACTGAGAATAGGCCTACACACTGCACTCCACAAGATAACTGAGTGGTCGTTTCCCTCTCTTCTACCTGTAGCAAGTCTATGTCATTCTGACGTAGCCTATCTTCCTCTCCGTTTCTGCGAGCGGTAAACACGACTCTCCCGCTCCGAAGGAGCGCGTGCGCTCGTTGAGCGCTGTTTGTGCAGGCCTGGTCTAATGTAATAAGCTTAAATAATTTTAGTACTAAATAACTGTAATCAGTGACAATTTTGGTAATTAATTAAACGAATTATTAAAGTTTTGCGATTTTTTCGTCCTGTAAGCTGTGTCTTGGTTACATTGCCGGCATCACAATCCTCCATCACAATGCACTGATTTGTAAGTCAATTAAATAAACTTTCATGATTTATATAGGCTTGGCTACTGGCTACGGGTGGATTTTAAAATGTCTTATAAGGTCAAAGTAATACGAACAAAGTAAGATGTTTGAGAAAACAATCTTCAAAGTGTGCAATTTAGTTATGTTGTTCAATGTTTGCATTGCTTAACAGGAATTATGCCGAACAAGAGCCAGCTTGACATCAAGATGGCTCTGGAGAGGGCGAAGATCATGTACAGGAACGCCGTCATAGATGCTCGTAGAGATGATGAAGGTAATATTCCGAATAATAGTGAAGAGTTGAGCTCTGTTCACAGTGACTATAGTAAGCAGTGGCGGCTCGTAGTCAAACGTACAGGATAGGCAAAATTTACAGAACATTTTTATGTAATTCCCGCGATTCAATGACAGCTCGCTTTCATCATGCCCCCCGAAAACTTAACTCTTGCTTACATAACAATACTGATACATCAATGAGCCGTCTCATAATTTTTCGGTTTTTTCTAGTTTATTGTTATACTGTTGTCTTGCAACCCTTGTTGTTCAGACAACATTTCCGAAATTGGATTCAAATTCTTTTCAAGTCTCTTTAGACTTACCGAGTTACAAATATGATCTGATTCCTAGTACCTTCTTTAGATTACAATAACAAACGTGATCACCTACAGCTTAGCTTTAACTTCACTTCCTGTTAGCCATTTATGTATTTCATACCATACTTACTTACAAATGGCTTTTAAAGAATCCGCAGGTTTATTGCCGCCCTCACGTAAGCCCGCCATCGGTCCCTACACTGTGCAAGATTAATCCAGTCTCTATCATCATATCCCACCTCCCTAAAATCCATTTTAATATTATCCTCCCATCTACGTCTCGACCTCCCCAAATGTCTTTTTTCCTCCGGCCTCCCAACTAACACACTATATGCATTTCTGGATTCGCCCATACGTGCTACATGCCCTGCCCATTTCAAACGTCTGGATTTAATGTTCCTAATTATGTCAGGTGAAGAATACAATGCGTGCAGTTCTGCGTTATGTAACTTTCTCCATTCTCCTGTAACTTCATCCCTCTTAGCCCCAAATATTTTCCTAAGAACCTTATTCTCAAACACCTTTAACCTATGTTCCTGTCTCAAAGTGAGAGTCCAAGTTTCACTACCATACAGAACAACCGGTAATAGAACTGTTTTATAAATTCTAACTTTCAGATTTTTTGACAGCAGACTGGATGACAAAAGCTTCTCAACCGAATAATAACAGGCATTTCCCATATTTATTCTGTGTTTAATTTCCTCCCGAGTATCATTTATATTTGTTACTGTTGCTCCAAGATATTTGAATTTTTCCACCTTTTCGAAAGATAAACCTCCAATTTTTATATTTCCATTTCATAGTGTTTCATACCATGAAGGATAAAATTTTCTTGCACCTTTAGCACTGACTTTATGAACAATAGAGCTTAATGCAGGAGTGGGTCGTCCATTGTCCAAAATACTTCTTTTTTCAATGTCATTACGACGCGAAAACGGACAACGTAACAGTTTACTTATTATATCAGTCATAATATAATATTATTGTTATCACTTACATTAACTATAAATCACCAAATATACGTAACATTAATATACAGTACGTACTTGCAAAAATCACATTTTCTAAAATACACTGTTAAAAAAAACATCTTTTAAAACACACTGTTTAAAAACTGTTATACTACTCGTAACAATCTACGTTCCAACTCGTGAAACTTTCAAACAGAAATTTCGCAAATCGTAGATGTTCGATAATGCTCGTGGGTTCTCGTAAGGGCAGGCTGAATTCTAGCGCGCTGGCTTAAGCATAGAACGCATGCGCTAAGAAAGCATTCAGAATAGCGATCTCTTTTAATGCTTACTCCAGGGCCAGCTTTGAAGTTACGTGGAAGGTCGGCTAACTTCGTTTCTGCCTACCTCCTGACGCATCGTGATCTGTCCAGTGTATTCTTGTCGCATGAATCGAACTGCCAGTAGTAAGCAACGTCCAACTAACCCTCAAAAAATCCCATTCATAGTTAATTGAAGAATATCTAAGCACCTAGACAAGAGTATATACTTATATAAGGTTTTCCAAATGTGTTGGGGTAGTTAATAAATATCCACTTTTAGGTTTTTCTAAATGTGTTGAGGTAGGCTTAGCCTACCCTGCCTGCCCTGAGGAGCCGCCTCTGATAGTAAGTCAACTATATTTATCGTAAACATTCAGTTACGGCTACCAATAGTACCTTCAGGGCAAAATTTTAATATTTTTATTTCAAATTTCCTATTCATTAAACCGAAATACCGGTACTCTCTCCCACATTTTCTAAGTAAATTCAGATGAAAATGAAGTGTATGAAAGGAAGGAAGAATGAGCTTTTTTTGTATTTAAATTCATGGTTTAAAACAATAAACAAAGCTCGAAACTTAGGAACTTGCACGTGGCTAAGCGACCCGATTTCAGTGTCAACAAATTCCGCTTTCAGTACAGAGGTACCGTACTGTCAGATCTGCTAGATCTGGCTGGAACAACATGTTGATAATATTATGGTAGATTGAAACACGTAATTTTATAGCATATATACAGAGCGTTTCCGAAGTGGTGTTACAAACTTTCAGGGATGATGGCGAAGGGCACATGTATCAATTTGAGATAAGGAACCCTGGTCCGTAAGTGACCGAGTCGAAAGTTACAAGCAAAAATAGTTGTGTGAAAATGAAATAATTCTATTCCTCTGTACACCTTATTTATATGTATTTATCTGTACATCTTACACATAAAACGTTGTTTATGATATGATATGATATATTTCGTCACAGCACTTCTTTACATGTAATGGTGTACCTCACATTTCTGTATCCGGTGTCATCATTAACATATTACAGAAACACATTATTTGCAGTATGCGTCTACATAAATTCTCCCAATTACACAATGTATCTTTTTCATTTCTTGTTCAATCTCCCCTTCAGTATTTCCCCTACATTTCATTTGCTATTCTCTTTTTGTTCATTAATCCTAATATATCCAATATTATATACGTCTTTCAAACCCCCTTTTTCTCTAACTACTATTCACTAAAATCTCAATTTCAGTTTTTCTCTATAAATTATCACATTGAATTATTTGTCCTATTTGTCCTTTGGCCTTTTCTCCTATCTTTCTCTCATATTCATTTACTGTTCTAACGTTCAAAAGTTAGTACTAATTTCATGTTGTCACTTGTTCACTTCTCTTAACCCTTTTTCACTATACAACGTTGTTTACGTTGTCTACTTACAGTATTTCATTCAGTGCCCTGTCTGAGCGAATGGGGACAGGAAACTACACTAAAGCAATGCAGATAGCATAATGTGTAACGGACATGGTCGGCTCTGATATGCACGTCTGTAGACGGCAGTGTATGTGTACAAGATGCAGTGTCCAGTCAATCAGTCCTAGTGAAATGAAGGAGTACACGAGAGCGGAATAAGCAGACCTGATTTTCGAATACGGATGAGCCTATGAGAACAGTAGACAAGCTCACAGATTGTATCGGGACAAGTTCCCACGTAGGAGACATCCTGCCCATACCATCTTTCCACGATTGTTCCAAAGGTGAAGGGCAGGAGGACACGTGGTGCCAAATTACAATTCCATTTCCACACAACTATTTTTGCTTATAACTTTCGACTCAGTCATTTCCGGACCATGGTTCCTTATCTCAAATTGATACATGTGCCCTTCGCAACAAAGTTTGTAACACCACCTCGGAAACATTCTATCAGTGGCGGCCCGTCCTTATGTGCTACAGTGCTACAGCACAATGATAACTTTTGCTCAAATAATGTATTTACAATACCATAGTATTTGATCTGCCATTTGACAATTTCCAGTGGTTATGTTCACGACGCGTTATAGAGTGTTTAGTCTTCACTCTTCGGTGCCTCAGGTGGTACGTTGTGCTACTCAAAGCTCTACATGAGAATGTAGACAACTAATGCTCATGTGCGAAGCTGAAATCACTGCTCTTATTGGCTATTTTTACGCGGGGAAGTGCTGTAGTCAGCTTCAGCACAACACAGCTTGGAGATTACAAAAGTAAAGCGTAAAGAAAGAATGCTTGAATAATTTCAAGGGAAAAATTGTTCCCGGGGCCGGGTATCGATCCCGGGACCTCGGGTTGAACGTACCAGCGCTCTACCACTGAGCTACCCGGAAACTCTACCCGACACCGTCTCAACCTTTCCCTTTATATCCACACAACTCGCGTGGGCTGACGAAACGCCAGAGACCCACAACGAGAGCACACAATCTCTGTGTGACTTGGAATTGTGGTTTTCTGTTAACGTACACAGTAACGTATATATTATGCAAATCTAGTCTTTCAGGTGAAGCTCCCTGTAAAGCAGATTTCAATAATTTTTCCCTTGAAATTATTCAAATCTGCTTTACAGGGAGCTTCACCTGAAAGACTAGATTTGCATGAAAGAATGCTTGTTTGTGGAAGATCTCGGAACTATGTACAATGTGTTTGGCAATTCAAGTGTCCGACCGCTGCTGCCATTTACCTGGTTTTTGAGGTTCCTCCTGAATCAGTCGGTCCAGAAAATTGAAGCCAAGGAATTATGTGACAATATAATTCAGGAAACTACTTATCGTTTCAGTCTTTAACCTACCTAGACGCAACAAAATTGTTAAACAGCAAATTTTTTGACAATTTTTCGCATAATTTTCCTGAACGCGAACTTGAAGTTGCTGTCAATAGCTATACTGTACTGAACAAAAGAGTGTTAAAGATACAACTTGGAGTTCTATATGGAAGACCCGACTTCCGAAATATAGATGCAGCTGTTCAATTGTTACAATGCATAACATAGCCTCCAACAATTCACAGGATCCATTCTGTGAAGTAACGAAGTTTTTAACTCTGCCAGTTAAAATAAACCACTATTATTATTATTATTATTATTATTATTATTATTATTATTATTATTATTATTATTATTATTAAATATTTTGGTTACAAAACCAATGACCACTGCTGAGCCAGAAAGATGTTTTTCTGGCTTAAAACGCAGAAAAACGTTTTTAAGGAACACTATATCCCAGGATCGCCTCACTGCTCTTGCAATAGTGTCAATAGAAAAGAGTATGATGTCCAAGATGGAGGGATTTAACTCCAGGGTAATTGACAAGTTCTGCAGTAGGAAGGATCGTCGTATGGACTTCATATTTCGTCACTAGGCGAGTCTCAAATTGAGATAAATACATATAAGTGTGTGCAGTAGGCCAATATAGAGATTGTAGCACACTCATTATTTTGACCACCAGCCGCTACTGCATCCTATATAATAATAATAATAATAAACATGAGCAACATATAAAATTTTCTGTTCTCTGTACATTTTATGTTGTTGTTGTTTTCTAATGCCAGGTGTTTGACAATAAAGTCATTTGACCTCTTGCACTCCAATATTTTTCAAAGATATTATCATGGCCAGCCACTGAAGCACAGATTTTGAGGTGTTCCGAATCCATTTCTTGGTTTGAGTTGCACAATGGGCAGTTAGGGGACTGATATATTCCAATTCTATGCAGGTGTTTGGCCAAACAATCATGGCCTATTGCCAATCTAAATGCAGCTACAGACGATTTTCGTGGTAAATCGGGAATTAACTGTGGATTTTGATGCAGGGAGTTCCATTTTTTCGCTTGGGATTGAGTTATCAAATTTTGTTTGTTGAAGTCTAAGTATGTAGGTTTAATAAATCTCTTCACAGAGTAATACGTAGATTTAGTAACAGGTCTGTAAGTAGCAGTCCTGCCCTTCTTTGCTAAAGCATCTGCATTCTCGTTCCCCAGGATTCCACAATGGGATGGTATCCATTGGAATACAGTTCTTATATTAAGTGATATTAATTGAGAGAGCATTTTAGTTATATCTGCTGTTTGAGATGAAGGTGTGTGTTTAGAGACGATTGATAGAATAGCTGCTTTGGAGTCTGACAATATAACTGCATTCCTAAATTTATTAATGTGGCATGGAAGGTTCCTGAGACATTCACTTATTGCAATGATTTCACCATCAAAACTTGTTGTTCCATATCCAAGAGATCTATAAAGTGAGAAGAGACAGCACGTAACACCTGCACTGGCACCTTGTTCTCTGGAGATCAAGGATCCTCAGTGTATAAATGAAGCCAGTTTTGTGGAGGGTACCTAATATTAATTGTCTCTAAAGACGATTGTTTTAGTATTTCAATGTTTACTTCTGATTTCAGTATTTCATCTGTTAAATTTAGATTATATTCTATATTTAATAGAGTTAAAGGGTTTGGTTTAATTTGTAGGTTTTCTTTTAAATTCGGGATATTGATTTTCTGTTTTAATTCTTGAACAATGGATATGAAACTTTTTTGAGTTTTCAATCTACAGAGAGGACTGTATGAATGCCAATTGTTTCCTGGTAATCTGATAAGTTTTTCATATTGAATCAGTGCTTTTTCTTCTATTGTCATTTTGATGCTGTTAATATTAGTGAGGAATCTCATAGAATCTATTGGAGTTGTTTTCATTCCACCAGTAATGAGTCTGAGAGCTTGGTTTTCAACATATTCTATGTCTCTGTACATTTTATTACAGTGTATGACTAGGAACATTCGAAGATTTTTCCAATGACGTGACGGGAACAAACTTAAAATACCGAATGTTTTCACTGTCACTGTTTTCTGTTCGATTTTCAGCAGCTGCTAGCTGATCTCGTATCTGAGAAAGATAAGAATATTCTAAATTTTTCTCCAGAATAGTTTTCAATATGTGTGTCACTACTAGGGCAGGTCCCTTATTGACTTGATCCATGGTTATGGACAAATCTCCCACCAATTTAAGAGACTTATTAAATTTAAAATTTGTTCTAATAAACATAACAAGCGCCTTTTGAATACTTCCTCCAATGAAGTACCTATTCTATTTAAGTAAACATACAAACGTGACCAACATGCTTTCAATGTTAGCAATGACATCATTACACTGTAATAATTATTATGGAATAATTTACATACTTCAGAAGAATTTTCTAAAATTGGGACCACATTTCTGTTTTCATGTTTGCAGTTACCGAATCTGTGATGCAGTGAATAAAATTTTGATTATTTACACACAATAATTGCACAGAATGTTGTTTATTATAACATTTGTCGGAATATATTGTTGTCTTCAATATGATTTTAGATTTTTTAAAACAATATTATCTAAAAACATATCAAACTGTCTTATACAAAATAAAATTTAATACAATTTTGAAATTTAAATTAAACAATAAAACTGAGTAAGGGGCAAACTAGAAATTAGCAACAAAACTAAAGGATATAAAGATGTTTTCATATAGGCCTATTTTAATAGTCTTAAAATTAACAAACAAAAAGTACACAAACATTGCATTGACATTAATAATCCACTTGCTATATTTTTTAAAGTATCTATGTTACACGGGTCATCAAACGAATTAATTTTGTCCATTTGCAACCACTTAATTTGTTGCTGCTCATATCTCTGAACTCTGTACTTCTGCCACCTATTAGCAGGGTCCATTTTCGTTGAGGAATAAAATTATCTAGAACCATGCTGATAAACCTGGAAATATTCTTGTTTTAAGAGAGATCTATTTCGGGGCTATTCTTGCACATTTCCTCCTCTGTCTCTAGAAACATGTGTCAGATACAAATCGTTTACTTCAAAGTGTTTAATAGACACAACTGAATGCTTTGTTGGCGTGAAGACATTTCTTGGTATACGAGTAGCTTCCACCCACATAACATCCTTTTCAGTTGGAAATTTGAGAACTGTAACATAAGTCCAGACATCGAGATTTTGGACCCGATAGAACAAGTTTACTAAGTCCATACTATAGGCAGCTTTGTCACTGTGTTTGAGGTGGATGGGAGTCGGCAGAAGGAGAGACATGTGTACATGAAACCAAGTTCAGTCCAGTCTTCTGGTGCTGTACAGTGACGTTCCAAAGAAAGACAACTAATTTATCAAACATTAAAATAAAATAATTGTAAGAGGAGAAAAATTCTGTAGGACCAAAAACAAATCTATACGTAGATTAAAATACAAACCTATAATGCGAAATTTTAAAAAAAATCAATTAATATACATTACTTTTCGGCTTCTTCCATAAGCACATGTGCAATACTTACACAACATACATAAGAATCATACACAATATACACAACTTATAATGTGCAATCCATGATATCCCCACAATATAGCCTATATAATATATTTACAATATAATGTAATGAGAATTTATGTTCTGTTCAACTTGTTTATTTTCCAGCTTTATCTTCCAGAATACTATTTGAACTGTTACAATGTACTACAACACACATTCTCAAGGTCTCAAAACTAAATTTTCTTCGGTTGTCGGCAAGACAAAATTTGTATTGGGAGAAGCTCCGTTCTACATCACATGATGTAATGGGTGCAAAACAATAAAACACTAAATCATTGAAATCTGTCTTCGCTACCTCAGCAGTGTCCGTAGACTTCTTCCCTGCTAGCATGTCTTTTATGTTACAGAATATGGCATATCCACTGTTTTTACACAAAACTGAGCTTAATTTCTGTTTAACACGATTACTAGCTGGTGTAGCGGATTCTTGATGAATTACTTTTGTTATCTCCTCAATTAATCTTAGAGCTTCAGCAGACGAATAATTGACCATTTCTATAACCTCACTGGTTAGTAGAATTTTTTTTTCCTGAACTGTCAGTCACGAGGGTTCCGACTATGAGTGGCTTCATCTATCGACACCCAGATTTTATTATTTGCTGTTTGTTGTCTAATGTTACTTAATGTTCTATCGTATCACTTTCTCAAGTAAGTCTGCCGAAACGTCGAGTCAGTAGGGACTATTCTCTTGGTATAATTTTCCATGAGCGCTTTGAAATTAGGGTTATTTATTTTATTATATGATATGTTTACAGCCACCATCATTTCACATAGAACTAGGAAGAACTAGGATTCTTTATTTATACGTTAGTCTGTCACAGGTGGAATTTCTTCTGTGTTAAGAGACAAAATGTTTATATGTGAAATGTGTTTTTGAGAGTTACAGTGGGTCCCAATGTATCGTTTGTGTCTCCCCTTAGTCTGACATGACACAATTTAATGTAACATGGTTCCCATTAACTTCAAAATAATCACTTCCGAACTCCTGCACAAATAAATGCGTCTTAGAGTATTTCACTTTTGGCATACTTACTGTTCATTATATTCTTCGACTAATCAGATAGATAACCACATGCACACATAAAAACTATAGACTGCTATCTCCTGTTCTCTCTTCTGACAACGTGAACTAGGTGTACGGGACTGTTTTTATTATCAGAACAGTACCTGCCTTATGAGTAGGCCTGTGGCAGTGGAGCATGTGTACAGTGAAAGAAAGCCAACTCACTCCAGGATATGCACAGAGTACACAGCACCGTACGGTACAGTCTGCAGAAGAGAATAATACACACATCCCACTGAATTATCTTTATTTAATTTCATCTCAACTATTAGAAAATTCCATTCAACACATGTTGGGTTAGATTTATTGTCTATTGCGTGTTTAGTTTGTAATTACAGTGAACAACAAGATGCATCCTCAAAGTTTCGAAAGCGAATGAGTGTCTACTACTGTCTAGTATGGATTTGAATGCAGAAAACTGAGAAACGACAGTTGCATATGTGAAATATTTGACATCTAAATTATCTGCAGTGTGTTTATCATCCGGCAGAATATTAGCTACCTGACAGGGTAAACTGTGATGTTTACCATCTTTCTGTATGTTGTTTTTAATGTAGTTACTGCCTTTAACACTTAGGATGCAGCAACGGTAACAATCAGAAGTCCTTTGTCATCTTCTATACCTACCTAATGGCCATAATAATTGCATTGCATATTGAAAATCCCCCACATATTGTAGAATTGTTCACAGCATTTATCACATTACCGGACAGTAGGTATGATCAAGCAAGGCCTTCCGGATCCAGACCCCCAACAATCACATTAACTACATGCCGCCCAACAGCATCTGTCGTCTCATCAATTGACACCCACATGTGTTGGTTTGTTAGTTTATCACTGACCTCAGTAATGCATGTTTTGTAAATTTTCTCGACATAGTACTATACATGCCTTACACATGTCTTCATAAAATGTTGAATTTGACAAAGAGTCCTTCTGTACATTTCCTTTTTCCAGCCGTTTATGTTTCATTGTACTTACGTGCCTCTGAACATTATATTCCTTGTTTTTAGCAGATGTAATTCTGACATTTCAAAGTTTACAATACAGATTGCTATTTAGAATGCACCATACTGTGCAACTAAATATTCTAGTTTCCAAAATGTGTTTCTTTCTTTCTGAGCCATACTGCAGAGCGCACTACACTTAACGACAGTTTGTATTATACTTGAATGAACTGTACCGCGGCAGTTGTGTCGTCTCCGTACACACCTACACTTGCGTACTCTGTGTCTATCTTGTAGTGAATTGGTTTCCTTTCACTGTAAACATGCTCCAATGTCACAGGCCTACTTATGAGTATCTGAGTAAATAAAGCACATGGGGTGACAGGTAGGTCGCTACCATCACTGCCCCCTCCCACTATCGTCCTGCTTTCCAACTTGAAACCGCACTGTTTTCGTCTATCGGGTCTAAAGTCTCTAAGCCTGAACATAACATACTCACTTATAGCTCTCTAATAATTGCTGGTGCACACTGCCACACAGCATTTAGGAGCCATCTGTAAATAAAAGAATATGGATAAATTAATTTCATTTTTTAATAAAAGTCTAAACTTCTTTTATTTCAATTCCCTGAATTTATTTTTACATTAGAAGTAATTGTTACTACGTGCTTCATCGTTTTGATTCCTTTTCAGACTTCACTTTTATGATTCAGTTAATGTTAATAGTTTGGTGACATATGTGTTGTCATGCTACTGTCCGTCGGAGTGGTTATGTCACACGGTCGTCAAAACGGGGGAAATCACATGACAGTTACTTACTTAAGGGGGCCCTTTTCTTTAAATTATTTTAAACAGTTTTAGAATACTACGTAAACTTTCAATTTCATACAGCAAATAATTGCAGAGAAGACCTAACAGCTCATCCACTAGCCCTTACAGAGAGGACATGAGGAACAGTGGGGCAAACTGGGATGCGACATAACCATTCGACTGGAGAGCACTTATTTATCCTCTTCATAGTTATGATTCTTAGAGGAGAAAAATTTGCTCCGGCGCCGGGGATCAAACCCAGGTCCTTGGTTCTACGTACCAAGCGCTCTAACCACTGAGCTACGCCGAAGTTCAATCCACAGCACCGGATCGAATCTCCCTCTTCTATTGTTTTTTCCTATGTGACCGTACTCTATGTTCGACATATGTTGACATATACTAATTCAACTGTCATGATTAAAGATGAGGGATTTGTGCGGTTTGTCGTCAGGTTGCGTGTGCATAGACGTTACACAGCTGTATGCCCAGGCCTGTGTTGACTTCCGACGTAAACAAACCACGCGAAGTGTACAGTCTAAAAATGAGAAATGCAACACTCCGTTAATGTCTAGCAGATGACAATTTACAAAATATATGAGGAATATGTAGAAACATTAGTATAGTTAGAAGAAGAAACTTGCCTTTATGATTCATCCATAGCTTCAGAGCAATCACAAGCCGAATTGCACTAACTACAGACTCTTAAATTATCAAATGTCAAACGTCGTCGTTGATCACTCAAACAGTTTTTGAACTGCGAAAAGCTTCTTTCAACATCACAGGACGTTAAGTATACTGTCCTATCGTCTGATGATGTTGCATTATTCAGCCTGTTACAAATTGTTAAATAGCTCTTATTTTTCTGTTATTTATTCTTTATTCGCTTTGTGCAAAGTCCTGCATGGCTTTTCTTGATTTTTTCTGCCACCTCTTTTATTATTGCTATTACCTATAGTTGCCGTCGTTGCAGGTAACTACTGCTCACTACGTCCGTTCACTACTGCAGTGCATTGGACTATGAAGGCCTGTGTTCGTCTCGTGTTGTTATGATAAGACGGTAAGTAGGCAAATGGATAGTGTGTAGTTGCATTTCTTTTGATTGCACTGGTCATAGTCGTTCACCTGTCTGTCCACCTATGCTCCCTGTCGAGTCAACGTGTTTTTCGTGCTGCGCACAAACCCCTCATCTTTAGTCATGATACAAGGAGCTCACTCAATTCAGTGATTTGGTGGCCGGGATCCCAGAGTATGTATATGCACTCTTGGGATAAGAATCTACATAAAGATTTTTTTTTTTTTTGGTTCTACAGAATTTATCTGTTATGATGACAGTGGTTAGAGCACTTGATATGTAGAACCAAGGACCTGGATTCGATCCCCGACGCCAGAGCAAATTTTTCTCCTCTAGCAATCATTGTTATCATAACAGATAAATTCTGTAGGACCAAAAAAATAATCTTGACGTAGACTCTTCATAGTTAGCAATCAGTGTATTACCAAAATTTCAACTCTGAATTACACTACCTTTCAGCGCTACGAAATAGAAATCCGAATCTGGTAGACGCTGCCTCTCAGACCACAAAGAGCTACTACTTCAAGAAAACCAGCAGACGGTTCGCCAAGTGGGAAGAAGAGTTAGTCCGCAAGGAGGAGTGGAGGAAGCTGTTGTTCCTGGAGACTTACCTGTTTCATTGCTTCCTAGACAGAGAATTCACTGACAGTGGTAAGTAATTGTTTACATTCTGAACTAGTGGCGCTTTCAGCTATGCACAAGCAGAGTCCGTGGATATCCAGAGTAGCGCAATCAACTATTCGGCCGCAATTGGTATTCCATTTCAACACGCTTGAGATAGGAACATTTAAAGTAAAACTCAATTTAGGTCAGTGTCCATGGCACTTAAAATTAAAAGAATTTCATTATGATTTAGGCTACATTCATTTCCTATATATCTGTATACGGCAAATAGCATGCGCTGGAATGAAAATAGCTGATTTGTCGGCATTTCCGGCGTAAAGGATTGCAGTACTCTGGATATCCACAGACACTGTGCACAAGTTCGGAGACTTGAATTCTTATTGGTACCGGTAGCGAATATCCAGTGGTGTCATTCGGTTCCGGGTGGATTGACATACTGCACTTCACCTACTTTTATTTGACATAAAGTTATTTGACACAAAACGTATTTTACATACAAGCAGTGTTGCCATACCTACTGATTTAGCAGGAGATTTCCTGTTTTTCATTGAATCTACTGCTCTACTGATTTTTTTGTCAAAAGTCCGAATTTCTCCTGCCTTTTGGCATGCTGCAGTCACCTAGTTCTACGCCCAGATTTTCAACTCATTACTTCAGTACACATATATTGTCATCATGTCTTATTTTTGCATCTTATACACAAGTCAATGTTTTCGTCTCCCTCGCCTGGAGTCCAGCGACGGATTATGATAGCAGCACACAGCAGATAAAGACCATGTTCTATGCACATGGCTCAGAGTTATGGGTCTCTCCATAATATTACAGAATCATAGAGAACGAATGTTTGAAACCTTACCACGAAAGGATGCACGCACGCACACAAACACAAGTATATAATCTTCATGCAACGTAAGCATGTGATAACTGTCGTCAATTCGCAAAATGAGACATGTCGAAAATAACAAAGTGTTGGAAAATCGCAAAAACTATAAGTTAAGTTATATAATATTTTTTTTTCTAATTAGATCACTATGGATACATACATTCAGGATCCATGAACATTTTAATATTTTAAGTGTGTTATGATTTTTTAGTTGAGATTTTCCAGCACTTTGTTATTTTGGACGTATAACCCTTTTGCAAATCGACGACAGAATTAAGTTATTTCATTATTGTTTTGGGGACCCGGGGAACAGAGGAAGAACAAAACTTATTCAGCAGTGAAGTTTGTTTCTGATTGTGTGCACGAGAAACAGTGAGAGAGCGAAGTGTAGGTAATAGCATTTTTGTGTTACATATCTTGCACAGTGATCTTTTAAAATGAGTGAAAGTGTCCCAGCAAGAAAGAAAAGTAAATACTCCCAGAATATTATAAATCAGAGTGGGAAAATGATGAACAATTTAAAGGGTAGTTATGCAAAAGCAGGAAAGGGGATAATTTTTCATCTGTTATAGTCGCAGCTAATGCAGTACTGTATTTAATATCACCTTTAAAATAAATCTCGTCGTATTGAAAATCTTTTGTAAATACACGAAAAATTCCTGATTAATACATTTTAATTCGAAACATTGTCAGTAAGACATTGCTGTGTAAAAACAAAATTGAATAGTCAGAAGCAAAGGGATACAAGTGACATTTCTAAAAACATGAGTTAAGTGCATCCAGGGCAAGCTAAAATATTTACAATTTTAGTGGCAAAGAGATATATGTTTTAATCACATCACACACTAAAATTGAAATAAAAAATTTCACGGAATTTACGAAATCTTAAGTACTTTCAACCACATTTTCTCACAAATAACTTAAGTGCACTTATATTCCTTTGCTTCTGACCCCCTCATTTAGCAAAATTGTTCCATTTCATTGGTTAGGGATGTGCTATATAGTAATACAACAGAATCATCTTTCTTACAGTACACTGTTTTGTAATTAATATAATACAAAGAGGAAATTCATGTTTATTTAATCTACTGTAATCTCCTGTTTTTTCCGATGATTTTCTCCTGATTTTTGTGAGTAGGTCGTGGCAACACTGCATACAAGTATTTGGCATATTTATTTTTCATCTAGTTTAATTTGACACAACCTTTTAGATATACTTTTTCTGGCATAGGCTACAACTACTTTGTTTCATTTGTATATTCGCATATCATATTTTGACATACTCTACTGTATGTGCATATTGTTAATAGTTCCTGTTACAGTTTCTAAGGTTACTTGTTTTTGCTTAAAAATTATAGAGGTTTCGGATGTATAAAAATTATGTAGGGTGAATTTCTAGAAACAACAAGAGGGAAGCGACATTTATCTTTTAGGGCAGGGATTCTCAAACTGTGCGTCGCGACGCCCTGGTGCATCGTCGGTCTATGTTTTGGGCGTCGCAGCTATAAGACAAAACTAATAGTACATTATGCAACGAGCCTATAATGGTAATAATTAAGACGCGAGTATGTTTATGAAACGAGCGCAAGCGAGTTTTATAATTTTCATACGAGCGTTTTCTGACTTTACAGCACTGACAGCTCGTGGCATCATCACATTATCAGTAGAAGTAATTGCGCTGTCAGTTTTTTTAAAGTCCTCATTTTCTCATTCACTGCAATGAACATATATTTTTTATATTTACAATCAATTAAATTGAACTTATATAATTACAAATTGTATGAATAAGTAAATTATCTATTGTATAATTTATATAATCATTTCAAGTAACACAGCGGGGTAGGTTAAACACCGTAACAATCTGCCCCCTAACAACTGTGCCAACTTGCCACTGGTGTAGATATTTGATTTGGGTTAAAAATTACGAATTAGAATAATGAATGATCGAAATGAAATTAGCTCGAAACAGAACCAATTAAAAGTACTTTCCAACGATGTATTTAAAGTTCATCTAATATTACATTTGTAACCTGTAAAAAAATAATCACGAGATGGTGAAAATTTATTTATCTTGCTGAGAAAACAACTTTACGGCTTCCTTCTTCTACCGCTTGCCACAAAAGTCTGACGCTTCCGTGGAATGTGCTTTATAAAGCATGGATCATATTGCCTGCGTGGTGTTGCAATCCATTGCATAACTACCTAAATAAACTGTTGTGCCAACGTGCCTCGATAGCCAACCTGCCTCCATCTCCCCTACCTAACGTACTGTAAATTCAATCTTCACTTCTGCCCGATCAGAAAAGATAACATTACTCAGACATGCTATTTACTGTCCGTCCAAATGGTGTTATCGCAGGGTCGTAGTAAGGAGGGAAATCACGTGACAGTTAATTAATTAACGAGGCCCTTTTATTTAAGTTATTTTAAATAGTTGTACAAAATTGCGTAGACGTCCAATTCCTAACAGAAATTAATGTTTTCAGAAAATAGCTAAGACAGCCCAGCCACTAGTCTCTACAGAGGGGCGAGCAGAAGTGGGTGGGGGAAACCGGGATGCGACGTAGGCAAACGGACGACAGTACCTGTGCGAATATATGATTCAATATTGAAAGCTCTTTCGTCACTGGAAAATGCGAACATATTTCTGGAACGTACTATACTCACTAACTCAGTACTGTTTGTGTTTACTATGACCGTAAAGTGACTTTGATTGTATGCGCTTGGTTCTATGTTGATAACGGTTGGAAGTTTACTAATAGACGGGGTGGGAGTGAAGTACATTAAACAACTCGGGTACAATAAAAATTGAAGTAAAAATAAAATTATGTTCCTGTATGATGCTGTAATGATATGATATATTTCTGTAGTGAGTTGTAGCGAGGCAACTCTCTGCCGCACTGACGTCGGCCGAGCGCACAGATGAAGTGTCAGAAGTCTACTCCCCTTCTTCGTGACGTGAGTCAGCATTTTAAATTATGCACGCAGTTTTGTTATGCAAGAACATGTTGAATTGCAGTTTGCCTTTATTTTTAGCTGTTTATTGTTATGTTTAATATTTTTAAATTTGCGGTCATTAGCGCAGAGAACCGGTTGTTAAAAAATTAGAATGACGCCACTGGATATATCAACGTATCTGCACGTGTGATTACTGGAGTTGCGATGTGTTAACCTTATGACGTTGACTACGAAGCTGAACAAGCATGTCCATAAGCAAAAGTTTTAATATTGTAATTTCAAGTTATCATAATGCACACTTATTATTAGGAATTTTATACAGTACAGACCACTATGCATCGCAGAAAGAGAGAAGGCCTGACTTTATTATAGGTCTATGAAGATAAATTAGTGGAACAACCTCAAGTAGTGTATTCATATTATGAAGTAATGTTATTTAATTATTCTGTCTATTTACAATCCCCTAGTTATTTTCTTCTCACTAGTTATGGGAGGAAATTTGGGCGTGATGTTCTACCTCCTTTGCTCGCAAATATCTTCAGTGCATGTAAAGGCGACAACTTTACATTTGTGGCGTGTCGTTTCAAATAGTATTAAATACATCCTCGGTCGAAATTTAGTTTGAAGTGGTTTCGCATAGCTGAGACGGTATTCTTTAAGACCCTGATCTCATATTGGAGCAATTCGTATTGTTTCCCGGCTTTTTTCTATGATGAAAATTATGTGTTGGATCAAATCGTATTATGTACAACTCCAATGATGTGTCGGATCAAATCGTATTATGTACAACTTCCATTAGTTAAAATCTTAAATGGACAGCGTTGGCCAGCGTGCTGTATCTTCCTACCATTATCGAGTTTCCCACTGTTTTATAACATTGTGATTATCAAGGTATGTACACTAGCAAAATCTATTAAGAGCAGTAAGGGAATCAGAGAGAGGAGAGGTGGTACCCGAAAGAGAGCACTATATGTAGCTAAGAAGAGGGAAGTATTGTAATTTATCTCTAAATTAAGAGCAAGTGGTCCACACCTGTGGAGTAACGGTGAGCACGTCTGGCCGCGAAACCAGGTGGCCCGGGTTTGATTCCCGTTCGGGGCAAGTTATTAGTTGAGGTTTTTTTTCCGGGGTTTTCCCTCAACCCCATATGAGCAAATGCTGGATAACTATCGGTGCTGGACCTCGGACTCATTTCACCGGCATTATCACCTTTACTTCATTCAGACGCTAAATAACCTCAGAAGATGATAGAGCGTCGTAAAATAACCTAGTATAAGAAAGAGCAAGGGATTCACATTACAATAGAAGTAAAAGTCAGAGACTTTATTTGGCTTCCGAATTAAATATTACACAGCTCTTCAAAATGTACAATTAAAGTGTTAATACCAGACTTAAGAGTAAAACGATTGTTTTTTTTTTTTTTTTTTTTTTTTTCCCCAAATATTTCTCGGAACAGAATTCAATAGGCTATAGGATTTTGTACACCGGCCAATGGCGAATGCAGTTATTGCGCACCCATGCTGTTCCCAATAAGAAACTGCGATGTTACACTGAAAAAGAGTAGTCGATTTAGGCGCACATAAGCTTCGTGCCAATACGTTCCATAAAATTATGAGAACAGAACCTAATGAGACACAGTCATTTTGTTTCGACTTACAGCAACAGCAACCGCTCTCGAAACTCAGCATAAGTGAAGTTTATTATTCAAGACAATCAGCTTTCTATATCCTATGTGTAACTGAAAAAGCTTCACAGAGGCTAAGTTTCTTTACATGAAATGAAGCACAGGCTGGGTGGGCGCTATTGAAGTAGAATCTTGTGCCACTACATTTAACAGTGAATTTAATTTCGACAGTTCACCAAATGTATTAGGCTGTTCGCCGATGAATGTGGTGGACAAAGTAGCATGCATGTTGTACATGCTCTTGGTCTTTGGCTCCAAAGAAAACCACGTCCTCAGGTTTCTGAAAATCTGTTAGTTTTTCCGGTAAGAAGCCATTCTTTTCTATCAGCTAACAGAGTCTTTGGGCTACTAGAAAAGATTTTGCGTAAGAAGAATGAAATTCTTACTCCTGAGGAGTATAAGGTGATATATGAAACAGTGGGGACAGTAAAATATTTAGGCACAGATTGGCATGTCAGGGATTTCAAGCTCTTGGCTAATGAATTTCATAACTTCAGTGGCATAAAAGAAGTGAAAAGAATAATGCTAAAGAAATGCGAGAAGAATGGGAAAGTGAATGTCACTTTCAAAATGGAACCTACATACCGATGTGACGATCCATCTAAATCATGTGCTTGTGTGATGAAACGTGGTATGTTCATGGATCTTGTCAAAGTACCTCCGAAAGTCACCACCTTGAGATCAGTCAGTAATGCCAAAAAATCTGATTTGCGAAACCAACTCAATAGTACAATCGGAGAAAATTGGAAAGAGGTTGATTCAGTGAAATTGTTATGATATTTTTATTAATACAAATCAGATTAGTGAAAGTTAAAACAATGAGAATGAAAAATCTGATTGTTTGCATGAAGAATCACGTATAGGTAGAATTTAAAATGTTAATGAAATTGTGTGTGCAATCTAAAGCATTGATTAATACATTTTCCAGTGTTCACGCCACATTTCATAATTTTGTTACAAAGCTTACTTACTTTAAATATTGTAATACTGTATTTTAATACAAATCTTTACAACATATTTTTTATAATTTTATTATAAAGCTTAGAGAAATATGTAATATTGTAATTTTGATATTAAAGCTTACTTAGATATTGCAGTAATTAATACAAGTGTTCACACCATATTTCATAGTTTTGTTATAGAGCTTAATAAAATACTGATATACCGGTATAAGGATTGAAGAATAAAGTATACAGGATGGGTAAAAAGTCCCATTACTCCATATTATTTTATGTCATGAGAATAATGGGGAACATACTGACTCTTTAGATACTTAGGTATACACAATTAGTGTGCAGTGGCTATTTTGTTTGCATGTTTGAATTATGACCAGAATTACATCAATAGTGTGCATATTTGAGGTATTTCAGATATTTAAGGGTGTGACGGAACTTTGTGCTCACCCTGTAGATGCCATAATTATTTAAAATTTATATTCAATGTGAGTTAGAGATCGACCTGGGTGGCCGCACGATCCAAAGTATGTCTCTTTAGACAGCTTCGTTCGAAAGGTTGCAAGTAAGAAACTCGCCGTTCCTTATCATTATTTTCTAGCAGAAAGCAATAAAAACTATTGATGTATCGACCTACGTAGTATGCTGCTGTAAGAACCACAGAAAAAACTGACAAATGACAGGGCACAATTCAGTGTGGTTTTATAGATGCAAATCGTATTATGTGTCAAAATCGCTTCAAAACGTATTAAATACACAGTGTCGGTGCAAAACGTATTAAGTGCAAACTTTAATTGGCAATATCATGCATTAGATTAAACAATCAGTGTCAGTGTTTATTACATTTGGTGTCATTTCACAATGTCTAAAATGTGACATTAAGATATTAAAAATTTTTCCATTATCTTAGCCGTGAAACTTTTTTTACGTTTCCTGTAATATTTGTTTTTCTGCATTTAATACGATTTGAAACGACACTTCACATTTATACTTTACTCCAAAACATGACGGCCTTACCTCACTCTCTTCACCATTTAACTGCAAGAATGAGTAAGGGATAAACACTTAGCTCAATTGCAAATTCTTAAAGTCACTGTTATATTGTATTTCTGCCACATGCCTAATGGTTGAGGAGAAGATGGGAGTTTATGAGGGTTTACCAATTCCAGAAAGAAATGCAGTCATGTTTTGGAGCAAGGCTTAACCTCACCATTATTACGATCTAAAAAGCGCCACATTCCAGTACAGTGTACCGAAATTTTCGCGTGTGAATACTGGATGAAAGATTTAGTGACGAGTGACTTGGCTCAAACAGTAGTATTTAAGACTCGTATTCGGAAGATCTCGGGTTCAAACCCGTGGTCTGCCAATGTGATTGAGGTTTTTCATGGTATCCTTCAGTCAAGAAAGCACATGCTGCATTGAAAATTTACATACCATGATTCATGAACTCCTTAGTCACCAATACCATAAACATTGGAACAAAATCGAAATCAGTTACATTAGCATAAGCCATCTATAACACATGACAATAAAACAGAGTCAGAACAAAACTCCACGGCCTACTGATATATCCTAAGAACCTACACACAGGGGCGGCTCGTCCATAAAGCTGCGGAGCTGCAGCACTCCCTGCTTTGACAGGAAAATAAAAATAATATTTATTTTAATTTTTAGAAGAATTGTTACAGATTTTATTGGTAAATTGCTTTATGTTTCATCTGACCGGGAATATGTACTATTATCTTATGCATAATCTTTTTGCGCGTTGACTGTATTGGAATTGACACTGCATTCAAAGTCGTCCTGGGATCTGCAGGGTGGTTAGCTCATAGAGAGTGTGTCTTGCTTGGTCAGGGGGTAGAGAGGTGAAGGGAGGTGAGGCAGAGGGAAACTGCCGCTGTTTAAAACCCATATTTCGCTGCAGTGTTTGCAGAGCCAGGCAACAAGGGATCTTTCCTCTCCTCCCACACCGCTATTGTAATGCTGTGTCAAATGGATTCTCTGTTCCCTTGAAACTTAATGACAAAATTATTATTTTCTTTTCACATACTTATTTTTGTGGAATATTATCGAGTTAATATAACGAAATTAATGTTCTCTTTTACCTTATTATTACGTATATATCCAGCCTCCAGCAGAACCTAATATTTGCCTTAACTCAAAATGATTGCACGAGTAGAATCCTTTTGATATAGCACGTAAAATACGAAAGAGACTGCTTTTCCAGTTTTAGAAAATTGTTGACCATCAGTATATCTGAGTGTTGCTTTGGTGTGACGTCTTAATACCGCTCCTTAGCCAGTGCAAATGTGCAAGCATGAGTGTGTGTGACTTACAGAATATTAATTTTATTTTTCGCTTGCGGAGAATATTGATGTAATGAAGTGAAATTAAAGGGTCGTCCGTTACCCGACTTAAATCTTACTTAAGCTTCATCCAGCCGAAATAGTGCATATATGTTAGGATGTATAACAATGAAATCTACGCTAAGCATTTGTGGTTACGTGGATGTGAACAAAAAAAACCTGTATTTTGTTTTCCTTGCCTCCTCTTCGGTGGTGATACTGCATGGACTAGGAGTGGTGTGACAGATTTAGGACATTTGCCCCTAAAAAGCAAAATGCACGAATCTTCGCAGTCTCACCTGAAAAATGTTGTTTCATTGGCTATGTTACGCAACTCATACTGCTGTGTATTAAATGAAACGAACAGAACAAACATTTTCAAACATAATCAAGAAGTGATAAAAAATCGTGAAATTATTTTGAAAAATTGATTGTATCAAATTTTGTGGCCAATATGAACTTCCCCTTAGGGGACATGATGAAAAAAAACCATTCGAAGAACCCTGATGTGTTTCGTGGGTTGCTACAATTCGTGAGTAATCTAAACGAGCCTCTCAAAAATCATTTGGAACATGCCACTGTTTAAGGTTATTCTAAGACAATTCAGAATGAACTGGTAGATTGTAAGTCGAGTGTCTGCCGATCTGAAATTCAGACTGAAATCGATGGTATTAGGTTTTCTTAGGGATTAGCAAATGGTCCCATAGACATCTCTCAACTAAGTCAGGAAGTTTTGGTTTTTCGATATGTAGTGCATTTATTTTTGTCCTATACTTATTAGTAATGGTATCAAGAAGTGAAATTTGTATGTACCGAAATCTACTGCAGCTCTCCCAATCCACAAGTTCACGTGCCGCCACTGCCTACACATGTGATGTGACCAGATTAAATTGTTTATAAATAAACTTCACAAAAAAAATGCCAACTGAGAATAAGTGAAACAGAGAAAAGATGGTTATGAGATTTTTAAGTCAGGTAGGACAGATTAAATTTAAGTTAAAATTAATAATAGAACCTCAGAATGGCTCTAAATTAACACAGGATTTAAACAGGGTTGCGATCTCTCCTTTCTTCTCTTTATAATGCATATGAATGAAATTCTTCAGGAATGGAGACAAATGCAACATGGTCAGTTGTAGATAAACAGAAATTTAAAAATAGGTTCATTGATATTTGCAGATGAACTAGTTTTAATAGCACCTATAGAAAATGATTTAGCCTACAATACCCAGTACATAATTTAAATATCGTTGCAAAAATATATAACATGAAAATAAATGCAGGAATAAAAACAAAGTTAGGACCTTCTGGAAAAAATACTCTGTCCCTAATAAAATATGCTTAGAATGCAAAATTTTAGAAAGAGTTAATTATTTTACATATCTTAGCTACAAATTGTTATTTGATAATGATTTGGATATAATGAGCAAAATTGTAAAATTTTCTAAAACTATGAGAATAATAAACTGGGTAATTAAATCTTCCCTAATACAGAAATGTGTTAGAATATGACTTTCACAAACCTTGTACTCTGTTATGGTAGGAGGAGTGCGGCATGGACATTAAGGCAAATGGATGAAAGCAGAATAAGAGCCAACTAAATGAGTTTATGCGAAGAACAGTATGATAATAATAATAATAATAATAATATAATAATAATTATTATTATTATAGTTTATCTAATGCTCGCAACTGCAGAGGTTATATCAGCGTCGCCTATGTGCCAGAATTTTGTCCCACAGGAGTTCTTTTACATGCCAGTAAATTGCATTTAAACAAACTTAAATGCCATCGACGTGGGCCGGGATCGAACCCGCAACCTCGAGCATAGAAGGCCAGCGCTATACGAACTACGTTACCGAGGGCGAAGAACAGCATTATGTACAAAATGGGACCATAAACGCAACGATAAAGTAATGAAAGAACTCTGTCTGGAATCAGTATTCCATTTCAAACAGAAATATCAGGACAACTGGATGAGTTATTTGTGATGTATGAGATCCCACAGAATCTCAAACGCCATGCTTCAGTATCAACTCCATGGGGAGAGATCTTTGGGACGTTCTGGAAAGAGTTAGGGAGAAAATTCCTCTTTATTATGAGATCGTAGTAGGCTACATGGCCTAATACTTGTATGGCAAATTTAAAAATTTAAAATTATGGTTTATTTAACGACGCTCGCAATTGCCGAGGTTATATCAGAGTCGCCGGTGTGCCGGAATTTTGTCCCACAGAAGTTCTTTTACATGCCACTAAATCTAGTGACATGAGCCTGTCGCATTTAAACACGCTTAAATGGCATCAACCTGGGCTGAGACCGAACATGCAACCTCGGGCACAGAAGGCCAGCGCTATACCAACTGCGCCACTCAGGGATGTATGGATGATGATGATGATGATCAATGATCAGAGGGCGGATCAGAGTGAACAGGTTCCGTGACTTCACGTTACTGATGCAGAGCAGAAAGTCTCGGCACTTGTTTCGTAGGTACAGACAGTGGGTAAAGAATTATACAGTATGTAGTAGGAACATCACGTTCCGCTTTGCAAGCAGGTGGTGTATGATACTACTAGTAAAAGCAAATGCGGAGTTATTATTTGGAAATACGACGTATCTGATGAACTACGCATAGTAGTGGGCCTATAGTTAAACAGAGCAGTTAGAAACAAGTGTGTGGTATTGGTGTTGTTATGTATAAACTGTCAGAATGCCTAAGGAAAAATATGCGCAAAGTGAAAAAAGTGAACGTCTTGTACACCAATTCGGAGATAATATCTTCAGCAGTGAAGGAGAAATAATTACGTGTAATATATGTAAAGTGATGTTAAGAGCTACGAAAAATGGCAATTAGAAAGGCACTGCAACAGCAGATATCGCAGGGAATATATGCAAGAGAATCCATCGACATCAGATGCAAATTTAAATGCGACATTTTGCAACGACTTGTATGCTATGATGATCGGTGCAAATATTCCATTGTAAAATTAGACAATCCACATTATTTTAGACTTTCTACGTAAATATACAAAGCAACATATCGTCGCTTTGGTGGTGAAGGGGCCTAACCCACAACATTTTTATTTTCGACTTAAAACCATTTATGGAGTCTAAGAAGTCTAAATTTTACATTTGTTAAAGGTAATATGTGATTAATTTAAAAAATAAGGAGATATTTGAATTTTGTGAAAAGCCCTATACCACAATTACTTAGTTGTGAATAGACTTAAATGTCTTAATCCATTCACAGTTCCATTGGAACTGGAATGTTTGTACGGTTGTGAAGGGTCTTAATCCACCTGCAAGTGTCTTACATCCATTCACAATTTCATTTGAACAGGGATGCTCGAAAGGTTGTGAATTGTGAAGAGGCTTAAACCACATAAAATGCTTAAATTATCTTGTTTTTAATTTCTGGAAGCTTAGGAATTTAGAATTGTGGCACCATTGTTTGATTATTTTTTGTGTACTGAGCCATCAAAATCAACTTCTAGTAAAACTGACATAAATCCAGACTTTGAAAACAGTAGTGATGAATTATTTGGGGATATAAGTGACAATGATCGGCCATACCATCCAGAAGGGGATGATGAAGAGACAACTTCTGAAGATAATTTAGAATCACCAGCACACTCTGATGGACAGAAGATAACAGAACAAGTTGAGAAAAATCAGATAAGCGAGAGGAATGAAGATGTAACAGAGGACAGCAATTTAACTAAGAAAAGGAAACGAAATTCGACAAAATGGAAATGTAATGTTCAAAATAAATTACAAATACTGGTACAGTAGAGACAGATAAAGGGGCAAGATACGCCTACCATACAAGAAAATAGAGAGTGCGAAAAACATAATAAGGTCTCATAATATAGCCATTACCAGTAGTATCATTCACATTACTGTCGAAGTTCTACTAAAATGAAGTACCTTGCTTCTGGCTTATCCGAAAACAGGCTATACAGTGACTATAAAGAATACTGTGCAGAACTTGGCATAACTCCTGAGAAGGCCAGTTATTATAAAAAAAATCACCACTGTATTTAATTATGGTTTCCACAAGCCGAAAAAGGATCAATGTGATTTCTGTATGCTTTTAATAACAAAGATGAGGCAGGATAACAAGAACTTCAAGAATAATATGGATCTGGATGTGGCTAGGAAACAGGAAGCAAGTGTATATAAAACAGCTAATAAAAGAAGAGTTAAATCTGAAAATTCATTTCCTGTTTCACAATGTATGTGTAAGAAATTCTTGTCACACCACCAGCGTTGAATATTGGAAAACTATATTACATACAGAAATTGAAAACTTTTAATTTCACTACATATAATTTGGGCAACTCTGAGGCTGTAAATTTTATGTGGCATGAAGGTCCTAAGAAATAGCAATGTGTCTTTGGGAAACTTTAATAAGAAATCTTCATCCAGCAGTACAAGAAGCGACTATCTATTTGGACACAGCATCAGGACAGAACCGTAGCCATATAAATGTGACTATGTTTCAGCTTGCTGTAATAATGTTACCTATCAACGTGATTAACCAATAATTTATGGAGTCTGTCATTCTGAAATGGAATGTGATAGTATCTATTCTGCCATTGAAGGTAGAGACAAGACTGTTATTTTTACCCCAGATAGATGGTACGAACAGCCAAAATATGAAACCCTTTCTATAGGGTAGTTGAAATGGACTTCGCTGATTTCTTTGATTTTAAGAGCTTCTCTGCTGGACTGATAACTAATAAGAACAAGTATGAGGATGGAGATACACTAAACTGGTTGAAGGTAAAATAGTTGCAATGCAGAAAAGGAAATTCAACCCGCATATTTTTCTAGAAAGATTGAGTGACCTAGAATTTCGAACCATCACAGTGACAAAAGATACCTAAACGAAGAGAAACAGATTTTCTTACTAGTGATAACAGTATACTCTGCTCAGATACAGTGACGTCATCAGAAGAAGATGACTTATATATAATTAATGCTTTGTATCATTTGTTCAATGTAGAATTAACCTTTTCACGCCTGTGTACATCACTTTTTCAAAAGCAGTTTATCCGAATTTAAAAAAATATAGTATGTAGGCCTATAGTTTAAGTGTAAATTCTTAATTTGGAAACATTTCTGAAGATATTTGACATTAATTTATTTTTGGGCCTTAAATGAGGTTGAGGATCCCTTAAATAATAACACTTAGAACGGTTTTTTGCATTGTGCTGCAAATAAAAATTGATGCTAGAAAGGATTAAATACACTGATTTTTCCGTAATTGATAATATTTTAAATAAGATACATGTCTTTAGCATCATTTGCAATACTTTTGTCTCATATTATCAGATTTGGGTTATGTCATTTCATCAATTTAAGTTAGATAATCCCTAATTAATAAATATGGTGAAAGATTCTAAGCCACATTATAAAATATAAGTTTGATATTAAAATATTTTAATTAAATGAAACATAGTATAGCATTTTTCTTAATTGTATGAGAACATCAAATCCATTTCAATTTCAAATTTACTCTCACAATGTTAAATAATGTAGTTTTTCTGATTGCACAAAAATTTCAAATCACTTTATCTCGAAACTTGCTCTCTGTGGAATAGAACCATTCACTACCAAAGCGACTATATTCCCAGCGAGTCATCATTACGGAAAAATTATTTCCCTCTTTGTACAAGGATGTTATGAACAAAATTAGAAACAAAATATACGTTAGTATGGATCAAATAACAGATGTGACAGGGAGGTTCGTCGTGAATGTAATTGTAAGAACACTTATACCTAACTCTACTGGAAAGAAATACAGTATTTACTAACATGTGAGACGATGGAAAAGATGAACCACACAACAATGATAACTATATTTTCTAATGCCATGGATATTTTGTGGCCTACTGATATCAGGTATAATAATGTACTTCTTTTAGTCACAGATGCTGCGCCCTATATGATAAAGGCGACCAAGGACATTTGGTTCACCTAACATGCATAGCACATGGACTCCATAGGGTGGTGGAAGTAATTGCTCTTATAGTGATGTCGATAGCTTTATAGGCAATGTCAAGTAAATGTTTCTGAAAACACCTTCCCGTTTCACCAAACCCCATAATACCAAGATGGGGTATTGGCTGCATGCTGCCTTCTATTATGCCACATAATATGTTCAAATTGTGAAAGTGATCAATAGTTTAGATTCTACAGAGGCACATGCAATTGAAATAGCAAAATCTCTCATTTCAGTCGATCTTGCGAGCAGTTTAGATTTCATACAGAATAGCTTTTTTTCACTTGAGGCATTCAGAAGTCAACATGATTAACTCCTTTTCCAAAGATTTTGAGATATTCAAGGTTAAAGTTGAATACACACAATTGATTCTGTGTTGTAGTCAAGAAGAATATTGCATTCTGTGGGCTTTTTACTGAAATATGGAGTTAATCACTTTGACCACTGAAAATATGGTCAATTTAATACATTGCCAACTTAGAAACTCTGAAATAACCAAAAGTGGAGTTAATCATGTTGACTTCTGAATGCCTCACTTATCGAAAACCATAACTTTGTTCTGATTTACACATGCCAAAGGCTATAAAAATAGTGGAAGAAGTATCTATCGAAGTTAAGGAAACCAAAGCCGGAGAAGTTACGAAAAAAGTGAACGAGAATCTTCAGAATTTGTTAGCAAAAAATCATGGTTTGTCAATCATGTGTGGTGAGCGAGATGTGTTGCTGTAAAAACGAACAGTCCTCCAGATCAAACAGTGAAAGAAATATATCAGACACTGATATTGATATTCCTGATATAATATATTATTCGTATGCACCTATTAGTCTTGCGATGTGGAAAGGAGTTTTTCACGATATAATTTTTGTTTGAGAGACGCGGAACGTTCACTTTCGACAATCTCCGCATATGTCCACTGCAATGCACAGACTACGTTGTATTTACTTTACACGTAAGTACAATGCAGTGTTTTATAAGAGTACAAATTCACAGCCGTCATGTACACCACAGTGTACGCATTCTTTTGATACAACTGTACGGACATTGCAGATACGCGCCAGTTGTGTACTTCTGGAGGCACCGTTTCTGCTTCAACATAAACAGACTATAGTAAATAGTAAGTAAACTTTTAAGAACAGTCACTCTGCTCCGTCCTTTGATTTTATTTTTATTTTATTGGGTTATTTTACGACCCTGTATCAACATCTAGGTTGTTTAGCGTCTGAATGAAATGAAAGGTGGTAATGCCAGTGAAATGAGTCGGGGGGTCCAGCACCGAAAGTTGCCCAGCATTTGCTCGAATTCGATTGAGGGAAATCCCCGGCAAAAACCTCAACCAGGTAACTTGTCCCGACCGGGATTCGAACCTGGGCCACCTGGTCAGACGCGCTGATTTTTACTCCACAGGTGTAGACTCCTTTGATGATCATGATGATGAAGAAGTAAGGCAGGTAGAGATGTTTGGGAATGCTTCTTGTTGTGCAGTTTGTGCAGTGGCATAATTTTTTTTTTAATTTTAGTAGGTTATTTTACGACGCTCTATCAACATCTTAGGTTATTTAGCGTCTGAATGAGATTAAGGTGATAATGCCGGTGAAATGAGTCCGGGGTCCAACACCGAAAGTTACCCAGCATTTGCTCATATTGGGTTGAGGGAGAACCCCGGAAAAACCTCAACCAGGTAACTTGCCCCGACCGGGAATCGAACCTGGGCCACCTGGTTTCGCGGCTAGACGTGCTTACCGACAGTGGCATAATGGAAGAAAAGCATAGTGTGGTTGTTTTGGTTTCCCACACCCACACTGCATATGCAAGAAATTTTCTACCAAACAGTACAATTAAGAGAAAAAATTATGTGCTGAGAAACAATTTAGAATATTATTGTTTTTACAAAATATGCTAATTTGGCCCGTTATGCCATAAAATACATTACATGCTCAATAGTCGATTATGTACAGGAACGTCTGAAATCTATACAATTAATTTTAAATATTCGTCATTACAGTCATTCAATGCAGGTAGGCCTTTACAATGGTTTTCTACGACTTGTAAATGGACAGTAAAAATATACAGTTGCATAAGAATCCTCACCCTATTCACAGAAATCCTATGCATGCACTGGCACATGCTTAACGATCAAGTTTATTTTGTTTCTCGCAGAGTTCGAAGAAATCTGCAGGGCATTGCCACCTATCCTACCGCTCCAGTCAGAAACAGACTCCGATATCAGTTCCGGTATCTTCGATGCTGTCTCCGATGGCAGCTTCGCAGCCTGCACTGGTGCCACTGGCGATGTCGGATTTGAAGCCTTCTCCAGTGCAAACTTCCATACCAGTTTACATGACACCTCCCATGCCAGATCCGATGTGAGAGCCGATGTGAACTCTCATGCCACATCTCAAACTAGCTCCCATACTAGATCCGATGCCATGCCCCATGCCACATCTCATATTAGCTCCCAGGCGATATCCGAAGCCAGATTCCATGCCACATCTCATATCTGCTCCCATGGGAAATCCGAACCCAGCTCCGATGACAGATTCCATGCCACCTCTCACACCAGGTCCAAGCCCATCTCCAATGGCAGATCCGATCCCAGCTTCCATCCCACCCCTCATGCCAGCGCCCATGATAGGTCCGATGTCAATTTCAATGCGAGATCCAATGCCATCTCCCATACCACATCTCATATCAGTTCCCATGGGAGATCCGAACCCTGCTCCCATGATAGATCCGATGCCACCTCTCATTCCAGCTCTGATTCCATCTCCTATGGCAGATCCGATCCCTGCTCCCATGCCACCTTTAATGCCAGCTCCCTTGCTAGATCTGATGCCAGATTCCATGCCTCCTCTAACAGCAGGTTCAAGCCCATCTCCAATGTCGGATTCTATCCCACCTTCCATCCCCCCCGTCATGCCAGCGCCCATGCTAGGTCCGAAGTCAGTTTCCATGCAAGATCCAATGCCATCTCCCATGCCACAACTCATATCAGCTCCCACGGGAGATCCGAACTCGACTTCCATGATAGATCCGATGCCACCTCTCATACCAGCTCCGATCCCATCTCCTATGGCAGATCCGATCCCAGCTCCCACACCACCTGTCCTGCCAGCTCCCTTGCTAAATCTGATGTCGATTTCCATACCGGATCCAATGCCATCTCCCATGCCACATATCATATCAGTTCCCACGCGAGATCCGAACCCTGCTCCCATGATAGATCCGATGCCACCTCTCATACCAGCTCCGATTCCATCTCCTATGGCAGATCCGATCCCAGCTCCCATGCCACCTCTAATGCCAGCTCCCTTGCTAGATCTGATGCCAGATTCCATGCCTCCTCTCACACCAGGTTCAAGCCCATTTCCAATGTCGGATTCTATCCCACCTTCCATCCCCCCCGTCATGCCAGCGCCAATGCTAGGTCCGAAGTCAGTTTCCATGCGAGATCCAATGCCATCTCCCATGCCACAACTCATATCAGCTCCCACGGGAGATCCGAACTCGATTCCCATGATAGATCCGATGCCACCTCTCATACCAGCTCCGATCCCATCTCCTATGGCAGATCCGATCCCAGCTCCCATACCACCTCTCCTGCCAGTTCCCTTGCTAAATCTGATGTCGATTTCCATACCAGATCCAATGTCATCTCCCATGCCACCTCTCCTGCCAGCTCCCTTGAAAGATCCGATGTCATTTCCCATACCAGATCCAATGCCATCTCCCATGCCACATCTCATACCAACTCCGATCCCACCTCCAAAGGCAGATCTGATCCCAACTCCCATGCCACCTCTCATACCAACTCCGATCCCACCTCCAGTGGCAGGTCCGATCCCACTTCCCATGCCATCTCCCATTCCACATCTCATATCAGCTCCCACGGGAAATCCGAACCCAGCTCCAATGATAGATCCGATGCCAGATTCCGTGCCACCTCTCACACCAGGTCCGAGCCTATCTCCAATGGCAGATCCGATCTCAGCTTCCATCCCACCTCTCATGCCAGCGCCCATGCTAGGTCGGATGTCACTTTCCATACCATTTCCAATGCCATCTCCCATGTCACATCTCATATCAGCTCCCACGGGAAATCCGAAACCAACACCGATGATAGACCCGATGCCAGATTCAATGCTACCTCTCACACCAGGTCCGAACCCATCACCAATGGCAGATCCGATCACAGCTTCCATCCCACCTCTCATGCCAGCGCCCATGCTAGATCAGATGTCACTTTCCATATCATTTCCAATGCCATCTCCCATGTCACATCTCATATCAGCTCCCACGGGAAATCCGAACTTAGCTCCGATGATAGACCCGATGCCAGATTCCATGCCACCTCTCACACCCGATCCGAGCCCCTCTCCAATTGCAGATCCGATCCCAGCTTCCAACCCACCTCTCATGCCAGCGCCCATGCTAGGTCAGATGTCACTTTCCATACCATTTCCAATGCCATCTCCCATGTCACATCTCATATCAGCTCCCACGGGAAATCCAAACCCAGCTCCGAAGATAGACCCGATGCCAGATTCCATGACACCTCTCCTGCCAGCTCCCTTGCTAGATTCGATGCTAGCTGCCATATAAAATCTCATACGAGCTCCCATGCTAGCTCTCATGACAGATTTGATCCCACGTTCTTGGCAGCTTCCATGCAAACTGTCACACCACACCCCATGACAGATAACATGGTATCTCCTATGCCACTACTCACACAAGGTCCCATGCAAGGTCCTATGCTAGATTCGTTGTCAGATCCCAGGAAAGATCCCATACTAGATCCCTTGCAAAAGTCCGTGCCTGTTCCCATGCCACTACCATCATTGGAGCACCTAGCAACAGAAAAAAAAGGTAAGAGAAGAAAGAAGCGTGGCTTCTTGTCATGTTTTAGATTCTTATTGCGTCTTTTTAGGCGTAAGTAGTTAGAAATTTTGTTGTCTAAGAGCCATTTTTAGATAGATCGCCCTTAGTGTGTTTCTGTTTCCCTCATCTTGTTCACAGTTAACCCTTTCCAGCCCAAATTAAATTGAAAATTAAAAAAAAAAATAGATTTTGACATGAAGGAGAAACGCTGCCCGATAGTGTTTTGTTTCGGGATTTCAGTAATGCCAGCTATTTTAAATAATAACTAAGAATATGGCTATGATAACATATGGAGACATTTGGCATTTTACATGCATTCTCAGAGCAGGTAAAGTGTATGATGCCAGATGGAATCATTGGGCTGGAAAGGGTTAAGCAATTCTGTTACAGTATTAGTACATTATGTACATTCCTTAATGTTATCAACCATTATAACTTTCATTTTGTTTGGCGGCCTTTTTCTTTTTGCACTAAAATAATGTCTGAATCTCACGCTCCATCCCTTGGTTCCAATAAATGCGGTGACAATTTTATTAAGCACATGTGGTCGCGTAGAATTCCTCATTTAAATCTTTTAATTTCAATTTTTTATAAATGTTGAAAGGGTAAGGTAATAAAATATCAGATATCATAATGTGGTACAAAACCAGTAATTTTTACAAGGAAAAATGCTTGCTAAAATAATCTTTGAAATGTTAAAATTTCATCACACAACATTTAATGCACATTTATAGCCCTTTTAGCTGTCATTTTTAAAGCTCTGGTGCACAGGGTTTTTAAATGACAATAAAGTTGGATTGCAATTTCTGGTAACCTTAATTTTTTTGCTTTATTCTCACAGAAGAGTTAATATCTTTATAACTTCGGAAATATTAATGCTACAAGCATGATATTTGGAGCACAGATTCTTAGGCGATCAGGAAACTTTTCTGTATAACAGAGATTTGTTATTTTGTTGCATTTGAAAAATATCCTCCCATGTTTCTATAAAAGTATCTCTAAAATTGATTCTTAAGATGTATTATATAAAAGTATCTCTAAAACTGATTAAGATGTATTCTTTATTTTAACATTATGAAAGCGAATATCAAAATAATGCTACAGACATTTTAAACAGTGTGTTTTTAGGAGTAAAATAACTAAGAGCTTCTGAATTCATCTTAAAAATGGCTGAGATACTGTATATATTTTCATTTTTCATTTTATTGCTTCCTCGTATTTTGAGGTTGGTCGTAGACAAGGCATACCAGATAATAATGAATTTATGTAATGCATTAAATACAGTGTTCAATTAAAGAAAATACAAGTTTACAACAGTGAAAATCCTGAAAAGCTCAATAATTAAGGTGGATAATAGAAAGTTTTTTTTTTTTTTTTTTTAACTTGTAGGGAACCCCTGATAGTGGCAATAGTTATTTCTTTTAAGATAGATGTTGGCAGGAGAAGAGATTTCCAAAATGTTGCTAGAAAGCCTGGAATTGTTCCTCTAGCACCAACGAGTAGACCAAGTACCTCCATATCGTCGAGTTCGTATTTTTCTTTATAATATGAAATGATGCGTGTGTATAAATGCTCTGCTTTTCTTGATGAACTTCTAAAGGCTGGGACTGATGGCTTTCAAATCTGATGGTTGAGTCAATAATGTAACCTTCACTTTTGTTTTTAAAGGCAATTACAATGATTCTTCTGCGGCTTCCATTTTCTGCTAGGCCGTGGACTTCTTTCGAAAACCTTGAAGTCATTATCTCTTAGTGCTCCAGCTATAATGGAGCAAATGTTATGAGAACGCGTATTCCTTAATAAATCACTGTGAGAGCAGGATCCCTAAACATGCGCAAGGGTTTCTACCTCTGCGGCAGTGCCTACAAAGATAATCGGTTTGAGATCGTCCCAGTACAGATCTAACTGCAGAAACAATTTTCTGTCATCTTGATAGTCTCTCGCCATTTACTGCTTGACAAGCCACGATGGTCTCAGATTCATGAGTTAGTGGGTGTATTCTCCTTGTATAGACATACGCCTTTCCCTTTAGGTCTATGCTGCAAATTACTCTACTCTTGGAGGGCCCTTGTTCTTAGCTTCGTTATCACTTTCCTTGCATCGATAATATGGAAGTGAGAATTTTAAGATCATCGTGATTGTAGTGATAGAGATATTTATTTTTCCAGGTTTTTTGTGGCGTATATATAATCATTACTTGAGACGGTTAACACTTTACATATGAGGCGTTTAGTTGCAAAATCAGATACATCACTAAAACATAATTTTCAGTATGAAGGAAAAGTGTTTGCAAGGAACCAAGGATTTACAACCAATACTATTCTTTCATCATACAAATCCATGTGATGTATCTGGTTTTGGAGCATAATAGTGCTATAGCAGTTGTAGAATCATATGAAGATATAAAAATATACAGTATGTATCAAAAGGTCAAGTCAATCCTTAAGGTGGTGATTCAGGACCTTATTTGCATAAAAAAATCCTAATATTCTTTTTTCAATATTCATCCCCGTTTCCGAGTTACACGAATATCATGTACCGTATCTAATCTCCATTTGATTCCACACCTAATTGACCTGTCTGCTTGAGAGAAGGTGGGCTAATTGTTAGTTGTCTAGAGTAGCTGCTCAAAATTTCCCTCTCTCGCACGAACACATGCTTCAGCACGCCGTCTGACCTCTCGCTGCACATTATCCTTTCCATGCTGGTGTATCTCCATTGCAGCCGTGTTAATCTTTGCAACGAGCTCTTCCCTGCTTACTATCTCCGTTTAGTACACTTTCTCCTTCATGCAACCCCAGAGAAAGAAGTCCAATAGTGTTAGGTCTGGGGACCGGGCTGGTCAGACCACTATGGTATCAACTAAACTGTGCTCCAGCATATTTTAGACTTCCAGTACGCCAATGGTTAGTTCACCATTTTCCAGGTAGATGGATTGGAAGGAGTGGTCCAATTGCGTGGCCAATTCGGTCCCCAGACCTAACACCATTGAACTTCTTTCTCTGGGCCTGCATGAAGGAGAAAGAGTACCAAACTGAGATAGTAAGTAGGGAAGAGCTCGTTGCAAAGATTAACACGGATGCAATGGAGATACACCAGCCCGGATTGGATAATGGGCAGCGAGAGTTCAGACGGCGTGCTGTCGTGCGAGAATGGGACATTTTGAGCATCTGCTCTAGACAACTGACAATTAGCCTACCTTCTCTCAATCAGACAGGTTCATTAGGTGTGGAATCAAATGGGGATAGATACGGTACGTGATATTCGTGTAACTCGGAAACGGGGATGAATATTGAAAAAGTGTATTAGGATTTTTTGTTGCAAGTAAGGTCCTGAATCACCTCCTTAAGGACTGACCTGATCTCTTGATATACCCTGTATAACATTAAGTCATTAAAAAAAAAAAGTGATGTATCTGATTTTGCAACTACACGCTTCATATTTTAATATGTTGGAGATACGCTTCCCATTTAGCACAGAAGAGTCCCAAACTTTTATTCTTTCTTTCCGCATACACCATTCCATTAGGAATGTCTGCAGGTATCTGAATTATTTCTTTAAGGGCACTTCTTATCAAAATATCAGTATCAGTTAAGAATTTTTTAGGAATTTTTTGTAGCTTGGTGGTTTGGAATGGATAAGTTAGTCCAGGACAAATGACGGTATTAATTACAATGAATTTTTGGTCTGTCTGTAATAATGGAGAAGAAGCAAGTTTTTCTATTTTATTTTGCAGTCCTTGAACTGGTTTAAAAGTAATTTCATTGGAAAAATTTACACCCAAGTAACAAATTGCTTCTCCATGTAGCAAAGTTGTAATTTCAATATTCCGAAATACAAAAGGGTCTTCATTCAGTTTCCTCTGCTCAATATAAATTGCTGTGGATTTGTTCGGATTTATAGAAAATCCTATTTGCTGGAATCTTTTTGTGATGATTTTTGAGAGTTCCAGAGCTAACTTTTGATTATTCTCTATTAAAACCAGATAGTCAACAAATCCAATTATTGTTAAAGGCGCCAGATTGGGTACCAGAGAAAACATGTAGTGAGAAGTTATTGCATCTTCAGTTAGTTCATCTAAAATATGATCTGTTGACAAATTATACAGAATAGGTGAAAGGGGCGAGTCTTGCATAACAGTTCTTCTGATATATAAATCAGCAGTTTTCTCACTGCTTGTTTCTATTCGAGTAAGTTATCATTCTGTAGATTTATTATTAATTCAGTCAGTTTTTTTTAGGAATTCCTGCTGTTTTTAAAGTTTCACCTAGATGATTATGTCCAATGCTGTCAAAAGCTTTTCTGACATCTAGGAATATTACAGTAACATCTGATTTCTGTATTCTAGCAGACTGTAATGCTGAGGCAAGGGTAGAAGTATTTATATTTGCAATTGCAGATGATGTAAATCCCTGTTGCTGAGGATTAAAGGTTATGTATTCTCTAAGGAGTTATCCAAAACCCTTTCGATTCCCTCCAAAAAACAGAATAGATCGTAATAGGTCACCAATTAGCAATGTCATCTCTAGCATCACCCTTGAATATAAGTACTGCTCTTAATTTCTTAAGACATACTGGTATTATTCCTGTTTGTAACATGCGAGTAGCAATCAGTCCTATTATTATCTGAAGCGATATCACTCTTTATGGTGCATACAATGACATGTTCTGAACCCGGTGAAGTGTCAACTGCAATTTTTTGTGTGGCCTGTTGTACTTCTTGCTTAGTAACAATGGGATTAAAGATATAATTTTCAACAGCTGATTTAACTTCCCATGTTGCAGTGGAATAATGGTCTCTTTCTAAATTGTTCAGTTGCCCTAGAAGGTCGTCAAAATATCTAAAAATTTTCTGCGAATATATCTGACATCTGTCACTCTTATCGCTAAGAATTGTTCTAATAGCTTTTCTACGCTGATTATAAAATTGGTATTTCGTTAGTTGATGAAAGTATTTACCTCTCCTTTTCTCTCTATTTTTTTTAGTTTCTCTTTGAGGATTTGAATTATGTGCATATGATCTCTCTGTACTAACGTTAATTTTCCTTTGACGTGCCTCAACATTTTTCGTTGGATGTTTAGATGCAGACAGAAAATCAATGGCTTTAAATTAATTATATTGGGTTAATGTTCGGTTCAAACTTATCACTTTTACACAATGAATTATACCATTGAATGTAAATTTATTTTATTTTATTATATGACGAACGCTTTCGCCTTATGGCATCACCAGGTTTCATGATCATAACAGAAATACATTATAAAGCATCTGGTTAACAACATATAATATGCATGAATTACAACATTGTGATGAAGACTAGAAATACCGGTGATTTGCTTAGGAGCATATCAGAATGCATATATAATTTATGAGGTAGTGCATATTATTGTTCAATATGGAAGAACCAGAAATATACAATATTATGCACATTAGACATGTCTTATATGTATCTGACATCTGTCACTCTTATCGTTAAGAACTGTTCTAATAGCTTTTCTACGCTGATTATAAAATTGGTATTTCGTTAGTTGATAAAAGTATTTATCTCTCCTTTTCTCTCTATTTCTTTTAGTTGCTTTTTGAGGATTTGAATTATGTGCATATGATCTCTCTGTAATAACGTTAATTTTCATTTGACGTGCCTCAAATTTTTTCACTGGATGTTTAGATGCAGGCAGAAAATCAATGGCTTTAAATTGATTATATTGGGTTACTGTTCAGTTAAAACTTATCACTTTTACACAATGAATTATATCATTGTATGTAAATATATTTTATTTTATTATATGACGAGCGCTTTCGCCTTACAGCATCACCAGGTTTCATGATCATAACAGAAACACATTATAAAGCATCTGGTTAACAACATATAATATGCATGAATTACAACATTGTGATGAAGACTAGAAATACCGGTGATTTGCTTAGGATCATGTCAGAATGCATATAATATAATGGTTAAATCCACCTTTAGGTTGCCGAAGCGAAGTGTCATGGCGGACGCGCGCAAGGTTACTACATAAATCGAATTAAGCATGCATGCATGGCAGCCAACACTACACTCCTTAGCGATGAGAGAAGAGCTGCTATCATGTATTTCCATAGCCAATATGTTGTAACTGTATGAAATCATGGACGTAGTTTACAGACAGAACACCAGAGTCGCATTGACACGATGCTTCCAGCTCAGGAAAACCGTACGGCAAAGAAACTGTTGACCAAACAAATTATTACCCGGGTTCGATCCCCGTATAAATGTAATTCCGTTAAACATGTAGCCTATAAGTACCACAGATATGCAAATAATCGTAATACTAGGACATATAATGCCCCAATGACAGGAAAGGTAATGCACTGGGGTCATAGAGTGAACTACGAGGACAGACAATGGACTGGTAGGACGGACAGTGTAGTTACAGCACAGAGATAAGACTGAGAGGCATAAGACTGAACAGCTAGGACAGAGAGTGTAGTGACAGGACAAAGATTGGACTGATAGCACACAGAGTGGACTGAGAGGGCATAGAGTGGACATAGAGGATATAGAGTGGACTGAGAGGACACAGAGAGGACTGAGAGGACATAGATTGGACTGAGAGGACATAGAGTGGACTGAGGAGACATAGGGTGGACTGAGAGGAGATAGAGTAGACTCACAGGAGATAGAGTGGACTGAGAGGAGATAGACAGGAGTGAGAGGACATAGAGTGGACTGAGAGGACATAGAGTGGACTGAGAGGTCATAGAGTGGACTCAGATGAGATACACTGGACTGAGAATAGATAGACTGGACTGAGAGGACATAGATTCGACTGAGAGGACATAGAGTGGACTGAGAGGAGATAGAGAGGACTGAGAGGACATAGAGTGGACTGAGATGACATAGAGTTGACTGAGAGGACATAGAGTAGACTGAGAAGACAGGGAGTTGACTCAGATGACATTGAGTGTACTGACAGGAGATAGAGTGGACTGAGAGGACATAGAGTAGAATGAGAGGAAATAGAGTGGACTGAGAGCACAGAGTGGTCTGAGACGACATAGAGTAGACTGAGAAGACAGGGAGTGGACTCTGATGACATACAGTGTACTGAGAGGAGATAGAGTGGACTGAGAGGACATAGAGTGGACGGAGAGGACTTAGAGTGGACTGAGACGATTTGAGAGGACTGAGAGGACATAGAGTGGACTCAAATTAGATAGACTGGACTGAGAATAGACTGGACTGAGAGGACATAGATTCGACTGAGCGGACATAGAGTGGACTGAGAGGAGATAGAGTGGACTGAGAGGACATAGAGTGGACTGAGAGGACATAGAGTGGACTGTGATGACATAGAGTGGACTGAGATGACATAGAGTTCGCTGAGAGGACATAGAGTGGACTGAGAATAGATAGAATGGACTGAGAGGACATACATTCGACCGAGAGGACATAGAGAGGACTGAGAGGAGATAGAGTGAACTGTGAGGACATAGAGAGGACTGAGAGAAGATAGTGTAGACTCTGTCATCTGAGTCCACTCTATGTCCTCTCAGTCCAATTTCTATTCTCTCAGTCAACTCTATGTACCCTCAGTACACTGTGTCCTCTCAGTCCAATTTTTATTCTCTCACTCAACTCTATGTTCTCTCAATCCACTCTATATCTTCTCAGTCCACTTTATGTCCTCTCAGTCCACTCTATGTCCTCTAAGTACACTCTGTCCTCTCAGTCCACTGTATGTCCTCTCAGTCCACTGTATGTCCTCTCAGTCCACTTTCTACTCGAAGTCCAATCTGAGACCTCTCAGTCCACTCTATGTCCTCTCTGTTCACTCTGTGTCCTCTCAGTCCATTTTCTGTTTTCTCAGTCCACACTATATCCTCACTATACACTCTGTGTCCTCTCAGTCCACTTTTTGTCCTCTCAGGCCACTGTATGTACTCTCAGTCCACTTGCTATTCTCTCAGTCCACTTTATGTCCTCTCAGTCCACTCTATGTCCTCTCAGTACACTCTGTTTCCTCTCAGTCCACTTTCTGTCCTGTCAGTCCACTCTGTCTCCTCTCTGTGCTCTCAGTTCACTCTATGTCCTCTCAGTACTCTCTGTGTCCTGTGAGTCCACTTTCTGTCCTTTCAGTCCACTCTATGTTCTCTCAGTCCACCCTACGTCCTCTCAGTACACTCTGTGTTCTCTCAGTCCACTTTCTGTCCTCTCAGTCCACTCTATCTCCTCTCAGTCCACTCTATGTCCTCTCAGTACACTCTGTAGCCTCTCAGTCCACCTTCTCTCCTCTCAGTCCACCTTCTCTCCTCTCAGTCCACTCTACATCCTCTCAGTCCACTCTACGTCCTCTCAGTCCACTCTATGTTCTCTCAGTCCACTCTATATCTTCTCAGTCTACTTTAAGTCCTCTCAGTCCACTCTATATCTTCTCAGTCCACTCTATGTCCTCTCAGTACTCTTTGTGTCCTCTCAGTCCACTTTCTGTCCTCTTAGTCCACTTTATGTTCTCTCAGTCCACTCTATGTCCTCTCAGGACACTGTGTCCTCTCAGTACACTTTCTGTCCTCTCAGTCCACTCTATCTCCTCTCAGTCCATTCTACGTCCTCTCAGTACACTCTATGTCCCCTCAGTCCACTTTCTTTCCTCTCAGTCCACTCTATCTCCTCTCAATCCACTCAATGTCCTCTCAGTACATTCTGTATTCTCTCAGTCCATCTTCTCTCCTCTCAGTCCACTCTACTTCCACTCTGTCCACTCTATGTTCTCTCAGTCCACTCTATATCTTCTCAGTCCACTTTATGTCGTCTCAGTCCACTCTATATTCTCTCATTCCACTCTATATCTTCTCAGTCCACTTGATGTCCTCTCAGTCCACTCTACATCCTCTCAATCCACTCTATGTTCTCTCAGTCCACTCCATATCTTCTCAGTCCACATTATGTCCTCTCAGTCCACTCTAAATCTTCTCAGTCCACTCTCTGTCCTCTCAGTCCACTCTATGTTCTCTCAGTCCACCCTATGTCCTCTCAGTACACTCTGTGTCCTCTCAGCCTACGTTCTGTCCTCTCAGTCCACTCTATCTCCTCTCAGTCCATTCTACGTCCTCTCAGTACACTCTTTGTCCTCTCAGTTCACTTTCTGTCCTCTCGGTCCACTCTATCTCCTCTCATTCCATTCTACGTCCTGTCAGTACACTCTGTGTCCTCTCAGTCCACTTTCTGTCTTCTCATTCCACTCTATGTCCTCTCTGTCCACTCTACATCCTCTCAGTCCACTCTATGTTCTCTCAGTCCACTCTATATCTTCTCAGTCCACTTTATGTTCTCTCAGTCCACTCTATATCTTCAGTCCACTCTTTGTCCTCTCAGTCCACTCTATTCTTCTCAGTCCACTCTATGTCCTTTCATTCCTCTCTATGTCCTCTCAGTCCACTCTCTATCTTCTCAGGCCACTCTATGTCCTCTCAGTCCACTCTACTTCTGTTCAGTCCACTCTATGTACTTTCAGCCCACTCTATTTCCTGTCAGTCCTCTCTATATATTCTCAGTCCACTCTATGTCCTCTCAGTCCACTCTATATCCTCTCAGTCCACTGTATCTCCTCTCAATCTACTCTATATCTTCTCAGTCCACTCTATGTCCTCTCTGTCCACTCTATGTACTCTCAGTCCACTCTATGTCCTCTCAGTCTACTCTATATCTTCTCAGTCCACGCTATGTCCTCTCAGTCCACACTATGTCCTCTCAGTCCACTCTATGTCCTCTCACTCTTCTCTATATCTTCTCAGTCCACTCTATGTCCTGTCAGTCCACTCTATGTCCTCTCAGTCCACTCTTTGTCCTCTCAGTCCACTCTATGTCCACTCAGTCCACTCTATGTCCTCTCAGTCAACTCTATCTCCTCTCAGTCAACTCTATATCTTCTCAGTCCACTCTATGTCCTCTCAGTACACTCTATGTACTCTCAATGCACTCTATATGTTTGAGTCCAATCTATGTCCTTTCACTCTACTCTATCTCCTCTCAGTCTACTCTATATCTTCTCATTACACTCTATGTGTTCTCTGTGCACTCTATATGTTTTCAGCCCAATCTATGTCCTTTCAGTCCACTCTATCTCCTCTCAGTCTACTCTATATCTTCCCAGTGCGCTCTATGTGCTCTCAGTCCAGTCTCCGTCTTGTCAGTCCTTTCCCTGTCCTGTCATTGGATGTATAATTTCCTAATTTTACGATAATTTGCAATTCTCTCATACATTTCCCAAAGAATTACTTCTATACTGGAATCGATCCCGGGTATTAATGTGTTGGATCAACACTTGCTGTACCGCACGGGTTTACTGTGCTGGATGCATCGTATCAATGCGACTCTGGTGTTGTGTCTATAAACTACGTCCACGATTTCATAGTCACAACTTATTGGCTTTTCAAATACATGATTGCAGGCTTTCTCTCATCGCTAAATAGTGTAGTGTTGGCTGCAATGCATACGTGCATAATTTTGAATGACGTAGTAGCCTTGCGCTCGTCCGCCATGACACTTGGCAACCTATCATTGGATTTAACCAGGATTTGAATTATGTGCATATGATCTCTCTGTAGTAACGTTAATTTTCCTTTCACGTGCCTCAAATTTTTTCACTGGATGTTTAGATGCAGGCAGAAAATCAATGGCTTTAATTTGATTATATTGGGTTACTGTTCAGTTAAAACCTATCACTTTTACACAATGAATTATATCATTGTATGTAAATATATTTTATTTTATTATATGACGAGCACTTTCGCCTTACAGCATCACCAGGTTTCATGATCATAACAGAAACACATTATAAAGCATCTGGTTAACAACATATAATATGCATGAATTACAACATTGTGATGAAGACTAGAAATACCGGTGATTTGCTTAGGAGCATGTCAGAATGCATATGTAATTTATGAGGCATTTGCATATTATTGTTCAATATGGAAGAACCAGAAATATACAATATTATGCACATTATATAATGTCTTATATGCCAGGTAAAATAATTAAAATACAATGATAGTTGTAGGTGGATATTGGATAGTGGTAAGTTTAGACTGAACAGTAACCCAAAACAATTAATTTATTAGTAACTTATCTGAAAAAAGTCTGTCAATGACTTTAGCTAAGAAGAGCTACAAACTCGTCTACAAATGAGAAAAACGTATTATCATCGATATCATTATTTAATTTACTTCTCTACATTACCATTTGCTTATATTCTGAATTTTGTTGTTGACTATTATTGTTAGACTTAACTCCATTACTGGCTTCCTGTTCAAGGGGTAACAATAAAGTCACTTGTGATTTAGAAATAACAGAATTATTAGATGGGTCATTTATCTGTCTGTTCACTAACCATGTACGATGTAGCTCTGGATGCACTTTTGTGACATGAATATTAACACCTTTAGCGAATTTGAATAATTTTCCACAGTGAATGCACGCAGTCTGAGAATGAGAGTCACAGTTATTAAGGGGAGAGACGGTATTTGTTAAAACATTTTCTCTATTTGGTGTAAAATATTGTTTTTTGTATGTAGAGAGCTCATGGCTATAGAAACTCAACCAAATATAAATATTTTGAAAAAAAAAAAAAATTTTGGGACTCAGATTGGAAAAAAAAATGTACTCAATGTAGGATTTTACTAAAACCGATATATCTAAGCCATTTTTAAAGATAAATTCAACAGTTTTTTTTCCATTTCACTTGTAAAAGCATGCTGTACAAACTGTCTGTCACAGAATGTTGATATTAGTCTTTACATTTGTAAAATAAACAATTAAAATTGAATAACCCTTTTTTGATTTCCTTTTTTGCAAACAGACAGACATATTTTTGAAATGAAAACAATTACCAAAATTGTGTTACAGAAAAAAGTTTCCTAATAGTCTAGGGAATATGTGTTCTATTTTATGCACGTATCTTTAATAGTTTAGAAATTATATCCATTTTTGTCTGGCAATGTAGCAAAAAAAATGAAGTTGGCGGAAACAACAATCAAAGGGGGCATGTGATTTAAAAATCCAGAGTGCAGGAAGTTTAAAAATGGCATCTCAACATCCAATAAGGGCAAAAATACCCACAAAATTTATGCAATGTATTCCACACATATAACAGAGTATTTTAAAGATTTTTTTTTTTATTTATTCATTTTTTACAAAAAATACGCTCTCCTCCCCTTAAATTAATCATTACAAATACTGATTCAACGATGTCAATATCATTTTCTGAGTACTGTTGTTTATCCGTAACTAGGGACGTATCAGAAGACATCACAAAAATCTTGAATTACACACAAAATTCATAATGCACATCCGAATATTCACAGAAAATATTGAAACAGTTATCGTCAATTATAATACAAAAAATGAAGTATCTACCGCGAAATAAGGTGGCCTGGGTTCGAATCCCGGTCGGGACAAGTTACGTGGATGAGGTTTTTCCGGGGTTTTCCCTCAACCCAATATGAGGAAATGCTGAGTAATTATCGGTGCTGGACCCCGAACTCATTTCACCGACATTATGACCTTCATCTCATTCAGACGCTAAGTAACCTAAGATGTTGATACAGCGTCGTAAAATAAACTACAAAAAAATAAAACAAAATAAATCGCTGATACCTATAGATTTCTTGTAGGCCTAATAAACAACAGAACAAACAACTGTTTGATAAGTCATAGCTCCCTCAAACTCTCGAATTTCTGTGGTGAACTGAAGTGCCCTGATACTTTTTTCCAAGATTTCTGACCCATTTCTTTTACTAATCTTAAATTTAAATTGTTGCAGCAACGATATTTCTTACTTACATACTTACAAATGGTTTTTAAGGAACCAGCAGGTTCATTGCCGCCCTCACATAAGCACCCCATCAGTCCCTATCCTGTACAAGATTACTCCAGTCTCTATCATCATGTCCCACCTCCCTCAAATCCATTTTAATATTAATCTCCCATCTACGTCTCGTCCTCGTCAAATGTCTTTTTTCCTCCCGTCTCCCAACTAACACTGTATGCATTTCTGGATTCGCCCATATGTGCTACTTGCCCTGCCTATCGCAAACGTCTGGATTTATTGTTCCTAATTATGTCAGGTGAAGAATACAATGCGTGCAGTTCTGTGTTGTTTAACTTTCTCCATTCTCCTGTAACTTCATCCCTCTTATCCCCAAACATTTTGCTAAGAACAGTATTCTCAAACAGCTTCAATCTCTGTTTTTTCCTCAAAGTGAGAGTCCAAACAAAAAATTAAAAATGACCATCAAATAGGAAAAAGTTCAAATTATACAATCCATACCCTTAAGAATAAGGTTTACATGTATCTTAAATAGTATAAGCAGGTCACTGACAGATTGTGTATCTGTGTATGCCTTGTGTAAGGATGGGGAAGAGTGTGTATCGGTTTATGTGTAGGTCATAAGGAAATGCCGTTCCATTTAGTGAATTAAATTATAAAATATTCAGGCCAGTATAACTGATTCTGTGACAATAGGGCTGTGATTTCGTTCCAGGGGGGGGGGAGATGAGAGTCACTACTCAAAAGTAGAAATTAAAAATATATATATTATTAAACACACAGTTGGTTGTGCAAACTTTTCGGATATCAAAGCGCACTTAAACGTTAATATGAGTATAGGAAAATGTATTATTTTAATAACAATTATTTTATATTTATTTTCGAAAATTGAAAAGTGTCAACTATCTGATTATGGCTCCTAAGTCATTTCATTGTAAAAACTAATAGAAAGCAACAAGAATTTACAGTAGCAGCAGCAGTGATGGTAGTGGCAGTACTCCTCTATCTTCCCTCTACTGCAGCAATACTTGTATACATTGCTCTTGTTTAAAACATTCTCGGCTACAATCTAACTAATCCTCCTCTACTATTTATTGCTACATTTGATTACTATTGTCCCTAATTTTCTGTCTATATTCAAGCTTTTATATCTCTGACTAATATTCACTACCGTCAACTGGGGTTACTTTACACTTTTTTTTTTCTTATTCGTTAAAATAATTGAAGATTACAAAGTTAGATACACAAATTAATTTTTATGTGAATGTTCCTGGTTAATTTGAGTAAATTTGAAAATCTAGTGGTTGTACATATGCATTATGACACACTTGTAAATAAATAATCACGTGTGTAAAGATGCCCTGTTTACAGGGTTACTTTACACACATATTTACTTTGCCTTATAATCGAGTATTCTGTCCTATATGGTCCATCATTGCACTGTTTTAAGTACTGGGATTGAAAAGGTAAAACATTTCTGAACATGACGTGTTTCGCAATTTATTAGCCCACTACAGTTAGCACAGTGGGAACAAAATGTATAGGTAAATTCCTGAAAATGAAATATTTTATATAAAAGTAAAGAAATGTAATAACAGTACAATAAATGGTTATATGCTGTTCATGAATGTGCTGCTACATTGTGATTTTCCTGGGAAGGTGCTGTAGGAAGCCTTTCAGAACCTGGTGACGGTCCAACGGTTGAGGGATAGCGTCATGCTAACCACATGACTATACTGCTACCTACTAGATGCAGTAACCGATCCAACTGGCATTGATCCTTCAGAGCTGACGTGCCACGGATTATGTAAAATAATAATAATGATAATAGTAATGATAATAATAATCTACAAGTAACAACCTTGTCTGTTTTGAAAGTCATTTATTTTCCCCTATCATTGACGGGAATCGATCCTACTACCATTAATAGTGACATTATATATCATATTAAAAAGAATTTTTATTTTTAATAAGTGTCCATAAACACTTCACATCTGTGTAAAGTTGCCCCGTTTAGAGGTACATTAGGTTATTATCATTCTTGTTTTCCCTCTCGCAGGATAGCACATGTAACGAAAAACTGGTCAGGCAGTCCGAAAGCTTCATAATTTCATACAATACTAGTCAACATTGAATGTGTGAACTGAACTGTTCAGTGCAACACAAAGTTTTTACACATAAAAGAAGAGGAAAAATACTTGCCTCGTGAAATTCACCAGCAACAATGGTGTATAACAGCTTTAATAATGGCACACACTTCAGACTACTACACACATGTGCTGTTGTCACACAGAATCAGTTCCACGGAGTTGCTACACATTGTCTGTAATTTGCTGCCATCTAAACATTTTTTCTAGAAATGTGTAAAGTTACCCCCTTGTGTAAAGTATACCCGGTTGACGGTAATTATCTATATTCCACTTTTTCATTTACATTGCAATATTACATTATTTGCTCTACTTTTTACTGACCTTTTCTCAGAATTTTACTCTTGCATTCATTCAGTGTTCAGTATTCAATACTCCAATGTTTCTATAATATGATATGGTATGGTATGGTATGGTATGGTATAGTATGGTATGGTAAGGTATGGTATGGTATGGTATGGTATTATATGATGATACGATATGGCATGGCATGGTATGGTATGGTATGGTATGGTAGGTTAGGGTAAGGTACAGTACAATATGATAATTGTATTTATTGATTGATTTCTTTATTTATTGATTTGTTTGTTTGTTTGTTTGTTTCATTGTTTGTTTGATAATTAGTTTACTAGCATATTAGTTTATTAATTAATTTATTCGTTGTTCCCAGGTTCGTGGAAGCACTTAGTCTTGCATATTTTGTGGTGGTATCCATGCACCGCTATTGAGTTCACTAGGTGTCGGAGATCTTGATTTGCTTCGGTCCAGGATCTGTTTGTCATGGCTTCTGTTGTATAAAAATCCAACCATATGTCCCTTCTCTTTTTCTCCCTTTCATGTAGAAGTTTCTTTGAGTTGTCGGTAGATGGGAGCCTCATACGTAGGTCTTCTATGAAGAAGGGTTCCCTGGTGAGTTCGTATGCTAGCCTCGATTTTGTGTATTTGGAGATACCCAAGGTGGCTTTCAGAAATCGTGACTTCACTGCTTCCAGAGTCATTAAGTCTTTTAGGCTCAGCTTTTCCCAGATGAGGTCTATTCCGTAGGTTGCGATGGGAACTATTTTTGCGTTGAACAAGGCCATGGCGGTTTTGAGTGATATTCTGGATATCGCCTGGATGTCGAACATGGCTTTTGTGGCTGCTGCTGCTCGGGATTTTATGTGTATTCTAAATGACCTGGCGGTGGTTTGCAGAGTTAGACCCAGGTATTTGAAGCTGTTAACTGTCCTGAGAGGTTCTGATCCTATGTAGATTCTGTCCTCCTTAGCTTCTCGGCCTCCGTTGCGGAATGTCATCTGTACCGTTTTCTCCATGTTAATTTCCATTTTGTTTTCCCATGCCCACTTCTCAAGTTGGTTGGTTGCTCTTTGCAGGGTGTGTGTGGAGTTCGATCCGATGACCATGTCATCTGCGTATATGTAGATTTTGACTTCCTCCGTCTCTTGTTCAATCATCTGAACAACATCGTATGTGGCGATGTTAAAGAGTAGGGGGCTTAATGGGTCCCCCTGCAATACGCCGTTGGTTTGCCTTATTGTTTTCGATGTGGTTACGTCGTCTGTGATCTGGATGACGTTGGCTATCAGCATATTATGGATCAGCACTGTGAGTTTATCTTTTCCTTTTATTTGTTCCAGCTTCGATACTAGAAGGCGTCTGTTTAATTCATCAAAGGCCTTCGTATAATCTACGAAGACTGCGTGGAATTTTCTTCAGAGGACGCACTAGTCCTCTATATCATCTAGCAGGTTCTTGATGGCATGTAGCGTGCTCCGGCCTTTTCGGAATCCGAATTGCTCTTCCGGTATCTTCTGTTCTACTTCCTTGGAGATGCGTTTTGTGATTATGCTTGTGAGTATTTTCAGTATGCTTTTCTCCAGGGCGATGCCTCTGTAGGGATTCGGGTCCATTTGGTCGCCTCTCCCTTTGAATAACATTTTTATTGTCGAGAGCCTCCATATATCTGGTATGTTGCCCTTTTTTAGGCATAGATTTAACATATCTGTGATTGCTTGTGGTATTAGGTTTGAGTCTTTGATATGCTCGTTACATATCCGATCTGGGTCTGGAGTCTTTTTCTTTTTCAGAGACATTATTGTCTCGTGCACCTCTTCCATCGTGAAGGGGTTCGTTCCGCTAGGTGTATCCCCGCAGTGATCGGTTCATATGCTGAGGTGGTTTTTCCTATGTTGAGAATGCTGCTAAAGTGTTCTTCCCAGATTCTTATGTCCATTTTTCCGCTGCTCTGAGCTCTTCGCGGCCTCAATGCTATGTACGGGTCCTTTTTGGCTTCCTCCTCCTGTTCCATGTACTTGCGTTTGGCCTTCAGGAGGTCTTTGTATTCTTTCCTGTTTTGGCTGTAGTATCTGAGGTCTTCTGGGCTTCTACTGCATTTTGCCGTATGTAGCCGTATGTGTATTGAAGTTTTGGGTGTCATGATGGTTTCTATTATGTCTTCTATTGGGGTTAGTGGCTCTGTGTATGTGGCTATTACGGAGAGGTGACTACAGTTGTCCATAGTTCTTTGTCTCTCTGTGGTTGCTCTTGAGGTGTTTGCATCTGAACGATTTTTTTATCAGCCGTCAGTTTTGGGTTTGTTTTGTTTGTAACTTCTTCTCTTATCACGTTTCAGATATTACTCGTGAAGCTATCCATAATGTTTTTTAGCATCTGTGTTACGTTTTTAGTGATTTGTGTTCCATTTCGGTGACTGAGTATGCTATGTGGGTCTGTTCTATAGGTGTCGTCTGGTGGGGGAAGTCCTTTTCATCCCCAGTCTCCTGGCTGACGTGATTACGTTGCTGTCCGGTAGGCGTCGGTAGTGACTGGTTTCCGCTGGCAGCTTCCTGCGCAGGGGCCGGCAGATGTCGCTATTTGTCCCTTAGGTCGATTCTCGTTTCCCTCCGTATTTGTTGCTTTATCTATTCCAACCTCATTGTGAGGCCTCTTCTGAGCCTTAGTTCTATCATCTAGGGCGAATTGTAATTCATTAAAACTGATTCTAATGTCACATCTTTGTGCATGGCTTCCTTTGATCATTTCTTAATATATCCGCCTTCATCAGCGATATTCTCTAGGTGTATTAGTGCAATTTCGAGAAGCGTGTTAGCCTCGTCCGCCATCTTGCACATCCATATTTATTTTATATTTATTGCATTATTTATTTATTAATATATTAATTAATTTAATTATTTATTTCTTAATTTAATAATTTATTAATTTATATACTTCTTAATTAATTCATTCATTAAATTATTTATTTATTTACTTCTTTATGTATTTATTTATTTACTAATTAATTACTTAATTTATTTAACTCTTTATTTATTTATTCATTTATGTATATATTTATTTCATTATTTATTTACACACATATATATATATATTTCTTCATGTATTTAATTAATTGATTAATTTTTGAACTATTTATTTACTGACTTATTTATTTCCTTCTTTATTAAGTTATTCATTTATTTAATTATGAATGAATGAATGAATTGATTAATTATTTAATTTATTTATTTACATATTTCTTTATTTATTATTATTCATTTTGTTATTTATTTATTTACTTAATTATTTATTTCCTTATTTATTTATGTATTTGTTTATTCACTTAATATTTTATTAAATAATTTGTATACTAATTTATTTATCTATCTATTTATTAAATTATTAATTAATTAATTTATTTATTTATTCAATTTATATATTTATTTAATACGTATTTGTTTACTTATTTATTTATATTTATTAATTTATTACTTCTTTAATTTAATTATTGATTTCGTAATTAATTAATAAATTTATTTATTTATGTATTCATTTATACTTTATTTACTTACTTCCTTATTCATTTATTTAATTTTTAATATAGCAATTAATTAAGTAATTTAATTATCTATTTATTAATTTCTTAATGTATTTATTAGTTTATTACTTTATTAATATCTTAATGAATTAATTAAAATATTTATTTATTTACATATTTACATATATATATTAAATTAATTACTTATTTATATACTTATTTATTTATTTATGTTCTTAATTTATTTATTTACTTCGTTATTTATTTATTTACCAACTTATTTATTTATTATTTATTTCTATACTAAATCACATACTTATGTGTTTATTTATATATTCATTTATTAAATTAATTCCTTATTTGTTTATTTCTTTTTTTATTTATTTACATATTTATTTATTTTAATATTTATTTGTTTATTAAATAATTAACTAATCTTTATTTATTTACTAAATTAATAGTTGATTTACGTAGATTATTAATTTATTTATGTGTTATTTATGAATTAATTTCATTATTTATTATTAATTAATTAATTTATATATTTATTATTTATTTATTTACTCATTAATTGATTAATGAATTGATTAATTAGATTTATTTATTTAATATACACTTACTTCCTTATTTATTTATTTATTTATTCACTTGTTAATTTATTAATTTATTTGTTTACTTATTTATTTATTCATATATATTTATGAAGTCATTAATTAATTTATTTATCACTTTATTTATTAATTTATTCATTAATTTATTTTTATATTTACATATTAATAGATATATTTATTTAACATTTATTTATTTACTTATTTATTTGTATACATTTATTTATTTAATCTTTAATTTACTTAATAATTTCTTAATTAATTAATTAATTTTTTAAATTAATTAATGAATTTATTTACTTCCTTATTTATTTATCTATTTATTTACTTCTTAATGAATGAATTTATTTATTTATTTCTTTATTTAAAATTTATTACTTTATTAAGTTATTAATTAATTACATAATTAAATAATTAATTTAGTTATTTATTTATATATATATACTTATTTACATATTTATATACATATATATTTATTTTGATTTATTTATTTACTCATTTATGTATTTATTTAATTATTTATTTATTTTTTTATTTATTGTGCTAAAACAGCATGTTCTATTGCATACAATAACTTGCAATACTACATGCTATGATATTTTTATTTATTTATTTATTATTATCAATTATTTGCTTACTATTATCAATTTATTTATTAACTTTAATTAATTAATTTATTTATTTATTTTTTAATTAATTTATTTACTTCCTTATTTATTTATCTACTAACTTATTTATTTGTTTATTTACTAATTTATATACTTATTTATTTATATGTTTATTTATTTATTAAATTAATGCTTTATTTACTTAGTTTTCATTTATTTATTTATTTACTTATTCATTTATATATATGGGTATTTATTTCTTTATTCATTTATTCATTTTTTTTCCTTTATTGTGCTAAAACAGCATGTTCCATTGCATACAAGCTTTGCAATACTCATGCTATGCTTATGTTACATATTTGATAGTTCGAAGTTGATATTTATATAGCAGTACACTATTGCAATATACGGAGCCGGACTATGGGCACAAATAACACTCCAAGCGAATCCTATCTACTTAACCTCCATTGGTCACTTCGAAATTGTGTGAGGCTATTTATTATAGTGGGAGACTCTCCTCAATTGGAACTATTATCTCACAATGCTCCAGATATTACAATATCACAATGCACAGGTTAATTAATAAGTACTTACACGCATCGGTTAATATGTGTATCTATTTCAGTCAGGCACTTCTACTGCGTCCATATCCATATTTATTTTATATTTATTGCCTTATTTATTTATTAAAGTATTAATTAATTAATTTCTTAATTTAATAATTTATTAATTTATATACTTCTTAATTAATTAATTAAATTATTTATTTACTTCTTTATGTATTTATTTTTTACTAATTAATTACTTAATTTATTTAATTCTTTATTTATTTATTTATTTATTCATTTATGCATATATTTATTTCATTATTTGTTTAATATATATATATATATATATTTCTTCAAGTATTTAATTAATTGATTAATTTTTTAACTATTTATTTACTGACTTATTTATTTCTTTCTTTATTAAGTTATTCATTTATTTATTTATGTGTGACTGAATGAATTGATTAATTAATTAATTTATTTATTTACATATTTGTTTACTTATTTATTTATTCATTTTGTTATTTATTTACTTACTTAATTATTTATTTACTTACTTATTTATTTATTTATTCACTTAATAATTTATTAAATAATTTAAATACTAATTTATTTATCTATCTATTTATTAAGTTATTAATTAATTCTTTCATTTATTTATTTAATTTATATATTTATTTAATAATTATTTATTTACTTCTTTATTTATATGTATTAATTTATTAATTCTTTAATTTAATTATTAATTACGTAATTAATTAATAAATTTATTAATTTATGTATTTATTCATTTTTACATTATTTATTTCCTTCCTTATTTAATTATTTAATTCTTAATATATCAATTAATTAATTAATTAAATTATCGATGTATTAATTTATTAATGTATTTATTAGTTTATTACTTTATTAATTTCTTAATGAATTAATTAAATTATTTTTTATATATTTACATATATATATTTAATTAATTATTTATTTATATACTTATTTATTTATTTAGGTTCTTAATTTATTTATTTACTTCATTATTTATTTACCAACTTATTTATTTATTATTTATTTATATACTAAATCACATATATATGTGTTTATTTATATATTCATTTATTAAATTAATTCTTTATTTGTTTACTTCTTTTTTTATTTATTTACTTATTTATTTATTTAAATATTTATTTATTTATTAAATAATTAATCTTTATATAATTACTAAATTAATTATTTATTTACGTATTAATTTATTAATTTATTTATGTGTTAATTATGAATTAATTTAATTATTTATTATTAATTAATTAATTTATTATTTCATTATTTACTCATTATTTGATTAATGAATTGATTAATTAGATTTATTTATTTATTTATTAAACACTTCCTTATTTATTTATTTATTTATTTATTTATTCACTTGTTAATTTATTAATTTATTTATTTACTAATTTATTTATGTATTTATTTATTTCTTTATTTATTTACATTTATGAAGTCATTAATTAATTTATTTATCACTTTATTTATTAATTTATTCATTAATTTATTTATATATTTACTTATTAATAGATATATTTATTTAATTATTTATTTACTTATGGATTTATATACATTTATTCCTTTATTCTTAAATTCATTTATTCATTTCGTAATTAATTAATTAATTTCTTAACTAATTAAGCAATTTATTTACTTCCTTATTTATTTATCTATTTATTTACTTCATAATGAATGAATGAATTTATTTATTTATTTACTTAAAATTTATTACTTTATTAAGTTATTAATTAATTAATTTAATTATTTATATATATATATGTACTTATTTATATATTTATATATGTTCATTTTGATTTATTTATTTACTCATATGTATTTATTTATTTAATTATCTATTAATTTTTTTTTATTTTATTGTGCTAAATCAGCATGTTCTATTGCATACAATAATTTGCAATATTACATGCTGTGATATTTATATTTATTTATTTATTATTATCACTTTATTTATTAACTTTTATTAATTTATTTATTAATTAATTTATATATTTATGTATTTTAATTTATTTATAATAATAATAAGATTTATTAAACACAATGTGTACATTGTTACATGTTACTCAAAAGTTGCCTTCTTTTGCGTAGAACGTCAGTGTCGCAGTCCTTGCTTGGCAGGTTAGTATATGATACTGACTGCAGCTGTGCCCACAGAGGGTGCAGATGCACTGCTCTGAGGCCGAGTGGTATCCTCGTTGGGCACAGATCCTATGGTGGAACCCGTGGGCCGCCGTCCTCGTGAAGACGTGACGTAGCTCGAAGTTAGGCTTCTTCCATTCTTCCGTGTTCATGGCTGGCGTCTGAAGGAATTCCTGGTCCACGGCTGCTGCTTTTTCTTCTCTGTCCCTAACGTGGGCCTCATATGCTGGTGTAGGTTGAAGGCCGTTGCTCGTCATCAGCTCTCTTACGAAGAAATCCGTGTCCATTAATAGGTATACCAGCCTCGTTTGCGTTGTTCTTGACACTTGAAGAGCTCTTTTTAGGTATGACCCTTTCACGGCTTCTAGCTTCTTCAGGTTTGCTGAGGTTAAGTGAACCCATATCTTTTTCAGCGCGTAGCTAACTATTGGAGCGATCTTGATGTAGAAGAGGCGCAGGGCTGTGGTCGTGGAGAGCTTTTCGAGCTTCTTTATGTCGTACGTAGCCTTGATCGCCGCCGAGCATCTTTCTTCTATGTGCTTAGTAAATGACTTGCCTGTCACTTGCAGTGTTAAGCCCAGATATTTGTATGAGTTAACAATTTCCAGTTTCTCATTAGCATATGTGAAGATGTCCGATCTGGAGACGTTTCCGCCTTTTCTGAACTTCATGACCTTTGTTTTCCCTGTATTTATATCTAGGCCATTCCTTCTTGACCATACATGGAGTCTGCTAAGCCCTTCCTGTAATGCCTCTCTGTTGCTCGACATCATAACCATGTCGTCTGCATACAGGAACATAGGTAGGTTTACTGCTACCTCTTGTATGACATCGTGTGTTAGCAGGTTAAACATCATCGGGCTAAGAGGGTCCCCCTGGAGAACGCCATTCGTCTGGGTAATAGGTCTGGAGTGGCTCACTTTGTCGCTAACCGTTAATAGGTTGACACGCAGGATGTTCTCTATGAGTGGCAGGTTCGGGTTTTCCTCTCCCAGAATGCGGCGTAGTTTATCTACCATGATAGTCCTGTCCACTCCGTCGAACGCTTTCACGTAATCTATGAAAATGGCGTATATGTAGCCTCCGGCCGTGGCGGTAGCTTCCCATATGGTGTCGAGCACTCTCTCAATTGACTGAGTTGTGGATCTGCCGGCTATAAATCCAAATTGCTGTTCTGGTATGTACCGCATGGCTTGTGGCGTAATCCGGTTCAGTAATATCCTGGAGAGCACTTTGAAAGGATTGCATTCGAGGGCAATACCACGGTAAGAGTCCGGCGAGTCTTTAGGGCCTTTCCCTTTGTACAGCATATGGATGCTAGATTCTCTCCATCTGTCTGGTATTTTCCCTTGTCTGAAGCATTCGTTAAATAGTGATGTCCATATTACAATGGTTGCTGGCAATGATTCTTGTAAAATCTCATTGGTCCCGGTGCTTTGTTCGGTTTACATCTTTGGAACGCGGCCCAAACTTCCTCCGTCGTGAGTTGTGTGGTTCCCTCATTACTTGCTGTCGTGGGCTGCCTGCTGCTCATTTGAGTCCTCTGGTATATCGCTGAAAAGTGGTCTTCCCATACCGACATGGGTATTTGCGGGTGGACTTTTGCTCTTCGGGGTTGCAGTATTCTGTATGGAGCTGCTTCGGCGTCCGCTATTAATTCTAGCTCTTTCTTCTCAGCAAACTGTGTGCGTTTCTTGTTCAGTAAATTTTGGTACTCTCTCCTTTTTCTTGTGTATCTGACCAGATTTATATCCGATTTGAGTTCTCTCCATCTGTGCAATTCTCCTAGCGTTTCCTTCCGAAGGATATAACACTCTTCGTCGAACCAGGGCTTACTTTTTCTTTTTGCCTTAGTTTTCAGCGTCGAGTTGAGTAGTGCAGTCTCAAGTAGAGAGAGTGCATTGTCAGTATTTCCCTCTGTTAGGTGTTGAGTTATAGCTGCTTCGTCTAGAAGTCCGCTAAGCAAGGAGGGGTCGATATGTCTTGGAGCTGCTTGTTGTTCATTAGCGGTGGTTTTCCGGCCCTTTAGTGTGAATCCAGTCTGGACTGGGATGTGTTTTCTTATAGGTGTCCACAGATGATCCTGGCGACTGATGCGTATTTCTTTTCCCCTGTAGAATACAAGGTCTATCACACTTGATCCATTGTGTGCTACGTAGGTTGGGATGGTTCCCTCGTTGACCAGTGAGAACCCTTCTTCTTCTAGGGTTTCGAATACCGTTACGGCTTTCCTGTCTGGTTTGTCCTTGCGACAGTTGAAGTCGCCGCCCAATAGTATAGGTTTCCTTCCGCCAGCGCGCTCTAGCGCGTGCAGGATAGTTTCTATGGCGAACTCAGTTGTGGCAGTCGGTCTAATGTACATCCCGATGACAATGAGATGTTCGAATGTGACTATCACCACGTCCCTTTCTGCGTATTCGTCGACGACTTGTCCCATTGATGACCTGAATAGGCAGGATACTCCTCCCGAAGGCCTCCCTTCTGGTCCCACCGCTGCTAGACTGTGCGCTGCATAATATCCGGGTAGAGTGGCTGGTTCTCGGAGAAAAGTCTCGGTTAGTATTAACATGTCTTGCTCCAGTAGGCATATTTCCGGTGTTTTCATTAAGGAAATGAATCCTTCCACGTTCCACAGAAGGCAGGTTAGCTCTCTTTTATCGTAAGGAGCGAAAGGTAACATCCTCCGGCCAGAAGTCCGGACTGAATATAATGTCATGATATCTGAATGGGACTGCTAGTTTGAACGCCCTGTTCGTGCCCCTTGTGTCCAGCATCTCGCATTCTGAGACATGTTCTATTCCGTTTTCTTTTAGGTAGCGAGTTATGTCATCCGCCGTTGTTTCGCTGCTGAGTCGCCCTACATAGATCCATACGTTTCTTTCTGCTGCTTTCAGCCGGTTAGATGCTGCGATGCCTCTTTGCGATACTCTGTTAGGCCTTGGTCGTGTATGCTCCGGGTGCTGTTCGCCTGAATTGTGCTTTCTACCTACCACTGTAGTCCATGTGGTGTCCTCTTCGCGTCCTCGAACGTCCATGGTGTCCCTCTGTACATGTTGTGTTCGCGGGGCCTCTGCGTCCTGCCCGGCGGCGGCTGGTTGTTGTAGTCGGTTTGCTTCTAGTTGTTTGGTAGCGGTCCCGCGGCCAGGATCTGTGTTCTGTTTCGCCGAGATGGATATTTCCTCTTGCACCATCCTCTTAATATTCCCTAATATGTTTTCCATCATGGATTCGATTCTTTGGGTTATTTTTTTAATTTATTTATGTACTTCCTTATTTATTTATATACTAACTTACTTATTTATTTATTTATTTATTTATTTATTTATTTATATACTAACTTATTTATTTATTTATCCATTTCCTAATTTGTATTTTAATGTATTTATATTTATATATAAAATTTTTTTATTAAATTAGTTCTTTATTTATTTACTTACTTTTTTATTTATTTACTTATTTATTTTCTTATGTTTTTATTTACTTAATTTATTTATTTATTTAGATATTTATATATATTTTTTTAGTTTTTGATTTAAATATTTATTTATTTTATATTTATTTTTTTTATTTCTTAATTTAATAATTTATTAATTTATATAATTATTAATTGATTTATTTATTTGATTTTTTAATTACTTATTATATTTATTTTTTTATTGATTTACTTATTTAACTATGTATGTATTTATTTATATAATAATTTGTTTACATATTTATTTCTTTATTTATTCATATATATATATTTATTTCTGTATTTTATTTATATTTTATCTACATATTTACTTAATTATATATTTAATAATTTATTCACTTATTAATTTATTAATTAATTTATTTACTCATTTATGTATTTATTTATCTATTTATTTAGTTATCAATTTATATATTATTTGATTAATTAATTAATTATATAATTATATATATTTATTTAATATTCATTTATTTATTTCCTTATTTGTTTATATACATCTATATATTAATATTTACATATTTTTTTAATTTATTTATAATGTCTTAATTGATTAATTTCTTATTTATTTATTTATTTATGTATTTATTCATTTTTTCATTTATTTATTTACTTGATTATTTATTTCTTAATGTATTAAGAAATAATTAATTAATTAATTACTTAATTACCTAATTGTTTATTTATTTCTTTACTTATGTCTTTATTCATTTCTTAATTTAAACATTTATTAATTTATATAATTATTAATTTATTTATTTCATTTTTTTCTTTACTTATTACTTATTTATTTATTTATTTACTTACTCATTATGTATTTATTTATGTCTTTAATTCTTTACTAATTTATTTATTTATTTATTTATTTAGTCTCATATTAATTAATTAATTATTTTATTTGAGTATATATTTATTTTTTTACATATGGATTTCTTTATTTATGTATATTTACTCAGGTATTTTATTTATTTATTTTCTACCTACTTATTTACTTACTTATTAATTTCTTAATTTATTTACTAAATTATATATTTATTTATCTATTTATTAAGTTATCAATTTAGTTATTAATTTATTTATTAATTGATTAATTAATTAATTTATATAATTATATGTTTATATATATTTATTTAATATTTATTTATTTAATTATTCATTTTTGTGTATATAAATATATTTATATTTACTTATTTATTTTTTAAATTTCTTTGTTTATTAGTTAATTTATTTATTTACTTATGTATTTATTTATTTATTTATGTATTTATACATCTTCTCATTTATTTATTAACTTGATTAATTATTTATTTACTTCTTAATGGATTAATTAATTTATTTATTAATTTATTTATTTATCTATTTATTAACTTATTAATGTATTTATTGATTTATTACTTTATTAATTTATTACTTAATTAAATTATTTATTTATATATATATTGATTTTGATATATTTATTTATTTTCATATATTTAATTATTTATTAATTTATAAATTTATATACGTATTTATTAACTTTTTATTAATTATTTTATTTATGTATTTAATTAACTTATTTACTTCCTTATTTATTTATTTAGTTATTCATTTATTTATTTAATAATTTATATATTTATGTATTTATTGTATATTTATTTATTTATTTATTTGTGAAATTATTTCTTATTTATTTACTTATTTTTGTATTTATTTACTTATATATGTATTTTAGTTATTTATTTTTATCTATTTATTTATTTACTTATTTCCTTCTTTATTAATTATTTAATTAATTAATTTATGAATGAATGAATTAATTAATTTAATTGTTATATATTTATTTATTTTATTATGTTTATTTATTTATTTATTCATTTTTTATCTATTCACTTATTTATTTATTAATGTATTCACTTATTCATTTATTAATTTATTTACTAATTTATTTATTTATTTATTTATTTATTTGTTTATTTATTTATCTATATATTTATTATGTTATTAATTTTTTTATTAAATTATTAATTAATTTATTTATTTATATATGTATATTTATATATTTGTTAATATTTACCTATTTATGTATATTTATGGATTTATTTATATATTTATTTATTCCTTAGTTTATTTACTAATTTCTTAATTAATTAATTAATTTTTTATTTATGTACTTATTCATTTTTTATTTATTTATTTACTATTTATTTATTTATTTACTTCTTACTATATTATTAATTGATTTATTTACTTATTTATCTATGTATTTATTAATGTTTTAATGCATTTATTAATTTGTTACTTTATTAATTAATTAATTAAATTATTTACTTATTTATTTACTTATTTATATAATCATATACCTGTATATTTATTTATTTTCATTTCTTTATATACTTATTTATTTTTCCCTTTATTGTGCTAAAACAGCTTGTTCCATTGCATACAAGATTTTCAATACTACATGCTATGTTTATGTTACATATTTTATACTTCATAGTTGATACTCATATAGCAGTACATTATTGCAATATACAGAGTCGGTTAAAATAGATATTACAATACAAAAATTAAAATAAATGAAAATTATCTTCTCTACACAATATATGATCATCTAGCCAATTATAAGTTTTATGCTTAAGTACATTACAAATCCACAATTAATTAATACATTACAAATACACATTACAAATCCACAATTAAATTATCCCTGTACTATATAGAATCAATCCGCTCGCCATTTACAAAGCTTATGCCTAAATGCATTATAAGAAAAATTTTGTACCAGTGTTGCAATATTACATACTATGTTTATATTATTAATCGAATTTGATATACGTAGAATAGTTCATAGTTATCTAGCAATACACTATTGTAATAGATAGAGTCAAATTTAAATTATACCTTACAAATCCAAAAATTAACATATGTATTACAAATCCACAATTTAAATTGTACCTTACAAATTCACAATTAAAAATATTATACATTACAAATCCACAAATTTAAAACATGCATTACAAATCCACAATTTAATTTATACATTACAAATCAACTAATTTAAAAATATGTATTACAAATCCACAATTTAAATTGCACCTTAGAATTTCACAATTTAAATATTATACATTACAAATCCACAATTTAAATTGTACCCTACAATTCATAATTTAAAATTTACATTACAAATCAAAAATTTAAAAATATGCATTACAAATCCACAATTTAAATTGTACCTTACAAATTCACAATTTAAAATATTATTCATTACAAATCCAAAATTTCAAAATATGCATTACAAATCCACAATTTAAATTGTACCTTACAAATTCACAATTTAAAATATTATACATTACAAATCCACAATTTAAATTGCACCTTACAAATTCACAATTAAAATATTATACATTACAAATCACAAATTTAAATAAAATTTTCTACTCTGTACAATGGATGATAAGCTAGCCAAATATAAGGCTTATGCTTACATACATTACAAGACAATGTTGTACATGTGTTTTAATATATTTATATGCTATTTTTACGTTACATACATGTTCACAGTCATTTAACAATACACTATTGCAGTAGACGGAGTCATATTTGAATTGTACATCACAGATCCACAATTTAAAATCTTATAATTGTATGCTTGTTTGGATTCATGTTTACAATGTGTTGTACTTATTTGTATTCGTGTTTATAATGTGTTAAAGTCTATTGATTGTATGAATGTTTTGAATTGTTTGTAGTGTTTCAAAATGAGTTGATCTTGATTAATTGATTTATTTACTTATTTATCTATTTATTCATGTATTAATGCATTTATTAATTTATTACTTAATGAATTAATTAAATTATTTATTTATTTACTTATATATTTACTTATTTATATATTCATTTATATATATATATATACTCATTTATTTATTTACTTAATTATTTATTTTCTTATTTGTTTATATATTTAATAATTTATTAACTTTTTCTTAATTTACTTATTTATTTATTATTATTTTTAATTTATTTATTTACTTTCTTATTTATTTATTTACTAACTTATTTATTTTTATTTACTAATTTATATATTTTTATATATATTTATATATTTATTTATTTATTAACTGATTTCTTGTTCTATTTACTAATTCTTTATTTACTGATTTATTTACTTATTTATTTATTTATTTATAGCAATAAATTAATTAATTTATTTATTTTATATTTATTTATTGCTTTACTTATGTATTTATTTATTAATATATTTATGAATTTATTTCTTAATTCAATAATTTATTAATTTATATAAATATTAATTAATTAATTAATTTTTTTGATTTCTTTATTTACTTATTACTTATTTATTTATTTACATACTTATTTATGTACTTATTTACTTCTTTATTTATTTACAAATTAATTTATTTATTTAGTTATATATTAATTACATAATTATTTTATTATGTGTTTATTTAAGTATTTATTAATTTATATAATAATTTATTTACACATTTGTTTCTTTATTTATTCATATATACATATTTACTTATGTATTTTATTTCTTTTTGATCTACTTTTTTACTTATTTGATTACTTAATTATTTTGTATAATTATATATTTATTTATTTATTTATTTATTTATTTTATATTTATTTATTTACTTATATATATTTGTTTATACTTTTTAATTTTATTTACAAATGTCTTAATTTATTTATTTGTTATTTATTTATTTATGTATTTATTCACTGTTATCATTTATTTATTCATTTGATTATTTATGTATTTACTTCTTAATGTATTAATTAATTTATTTATTAATTAATTTATATTCTTATCTATTCATTAATTTATTAATGTACTTATTAATTTATTATTTTATTAATTTATTGCTTAATTAATGAATTTATTTACTTATTCATTTATATTTATTTATTTTCATATATTTATTATTTATTTACACATTTATATATCTATTTATCAATTTTTATTACATTATTAATCAATTCATTTATTTACGTTTTTAAATAATTTAATTACTTCCTTATTTATTTAGTTATTTATTTACTAATTTAAATATATATGTATTTATTTATATACTTATTCATTAAATTATTTTCTATTTGTTTACAATTTATTTACTTATTTAAGTATTTCATTTATTTATTTATTTTTGTCTATTTATTTATTTACTTATTTGTTTCCTTATTTTTTCCTTATTTATTAATTAATTAATTTATTTATGAATCAATTGATTAGTTTATTTATTGTTATATTTATTTATTTATTTGTTTATTTATTTATTTATTTTTATTTATTAACTTTTTCATTATTCACTTATTAGTTAATTTATTCATTTATTCATTTATTTATTTACTAATATATTTACTTATTTATTTATTTATAAATTTACCCATGTATTTATTAAGTTATTAATTAATTTATTAGTTAAATTATTAATTACTTTATTTATTTGTTTATATGTTTATATTTATATACTTATTTAATATTTATTTATTTAGTTAATTATTTTTTATTTTCTTATTTATTTCCTTATTTATTTATTTTACTTACATATTGATTTATTAATTTATTCATTTATTAAGTTATTAATTAATTTATTTACAAATTTTGTATTTATTTATTTATCTATTTATTAAGTTATCAATATATTAACTAATTTATTAGTTAATTAATTTATATAATTATATATTTATATTTATATATATATATATTTATATTTACTTATTTTTTTTAATTTCTTTACTAATTTCTTTATTTATTTAATTGTGCATTTATTCATTTATTTATTTACTTGATTATTTATATACTTCTCAATATATTAATTTAAAAATTTATTAATTTATTTACTTAACTATTTAATAGTTTATTATTGTATTTATTAATTTATTATTTTATTAATTGATTACTTAAGTAAATTGTTTATTTATTTATATATTTCTTTATTTATTTTGATATATTTATTTATTTTCATATATTTCCTTATTTATTTATTTATTTATGTATTTATTAACATTTAATTAATTTATTTATTTATTTATGTTTTAATTAATTTATTTACTACCTTATTTATTTATTTAATTATTTATTTATTGATTTACTACTTTATATATTTATGAATTTATATATTTATTTATTTATTAAATTATTTATTTATTTATTTATTTTTTATCTCTTTATCTTTTTACTTAATTATATCCTTATTAATTTATGAATTAATTTATTTATGAATTAATTAATTAATTAATTTTTTATGTATTTATTTATTTAGATATTTGTTTCTTTATCTATTTATTTATTTACTTATTTATTTATTTACTTATTTATTTATTAATGTATTCACTTATTCATTTATGAATTTATTTATTTACTGATTTATGTATTTTTAAATTTATCTATCTATTTACTAATTTATTAATTAATTTATTAATTTATTAATTTATTTATTGATTCATATATTTATATTTATATACTTTTTAATATTTATTTATTTCCTTATTTATTTATGTATATTTAATGATTGATTTCTTCATTTATTCCTTAATTAATTTATTTATTTCTTAATTTATATTTTATTTATATACTTATTAATTTCTTATTTATTTATTTACTTTCTTATTTATTTATTTACTTCTTAATGTATTAATTAATTAATTTATTTATTTATTAATAGATTTATTTACTTATTTATCTATTTATTAATGTATTAATGCATTTATTAATTTTTTACTCTATTAATTAATTAAATTATTTATTTATTTATTCACTTATTTATATATTTATTTATATACATATGTATTTATTTATATACTTTTATTTATTTATTTACTTTTTTATTTATTTATTTACTTATTTATTTATTTACATATTTATTCATTTATTAATGTTTTGTTAATTAATTTACTAATTATTTTTTTATTTATTTATATTTTATAATTTTTTTATTTTCATCCTTATTTATTTATTTACTTACTTATTTATTTATCTATTTACTAATATATATATTTATTAATATTTATAAGAATTTATTAAATTATTTCTTTATTTATTTACTTATGTTTTTATTTACTTACTTATTTACTTATTTATTTACATATTGATTTACCTATATATTTATATATTTTATTAATTACTTATTTAATTAATTTTTTATTTATTTATTTACTTACGGAATTATTTATTTACTTATTGAATAATTTATTAATTTATTTATGTATTGATTTATGAATTAATTAATATATTTCTTTACATATATATATATATATATATATATATTTGTTGATTTATTTATTTGTTTATTAATTAATTAATTATTTAATTTGCTTATTTATTTATTTATTTACTGATATTATTAGATTTATTTATATATATATATTAATTTATTTAGCTATTTATTAATTTATTTATGAATTTATTTGTTTACTTATTTATTAACTTATTACTTTATTAATCTATTTTTTTATTTAGTAATTTATAAATTTATTAATGAATATATTTATTTATTTACTTTATATTTTTTTAGTTATTAATTTACTTAATAATTAATTTATTAATTTATTAAATTATTTATTTATTTAATTATCCATTTGGAAATTTTTTAATTAATAATTTCATTTATTAATTTACTTTTTTATTAATTTATTTATTTACTAATATATATATATATTTATATTAATTAATTTGTTATTTATTTATTTATTATTTGTTTATTTTTTAATTTATTAATTTATTTATTAAATTATTAATTTATTAATATACATACTGATTAATTAATTCATTCATTAATTTATTTATTTATATTAATTTAATAATTTATTAATATATGTATTATTAAATTAATTTATTTATATTTTAATCTATTTATTAATTTGTTTGTTTGGTTTTTTGTGTGTTTGTTTGTTCGCTTCTTTATTTATTTATTTATCATGGTGATGTGATGCGATGTGATGTGATATTTATTTGTTAGCCAACTGTACAATTCATAGTTATGGTGGATTATTTCATTTCTACCTTTCGATCGACACTTCAGACTAATTCATCATGTAAAAATCATCACTGACATTTCATGTTATTCTTAAGCTTCTAACACTTTTTGCGACGTCGAAAGAAGTGTCTTGCAATGTAAGTTTGTTTAAGTGACCACTTGACTTCAATTTTGGCTAATTTCGTATGTACAGCATTGTTCATTTCAACGCTAGTGTGGCATAGCTACCAGGTGATCCATCTGCGCCGTCTTTTGTTGAGCTACACTTCCCTTCGGGTATTAAACGCTAAATAGTTGCCTAGAGGCTTAGAGAACGGATCCCAAAACAAATGCAAGTGTTTGACTCGAGTGTCCACTGTTTCAAACATCAAGCACAACTACAGTAATAACAGGGTTATGAAACCGCTTCATTTAGTTCGTTCCTCTTTTGCTACTAATGAATGATAACTGCAGTATTCCTGGTACACAGACATTGTTTTACTCTTTGGTGAAACACTGCAAAATGCAGCTGTAGCTCGTAGGCTTTACTGGCAGTGATTTGAAAGTGATGTTAATAATAATAATAATAATAATAATAATAATAATAATAATAATAATAATAATAATAATAATCACAATAATTACAAGCTATAAATCCCTTTCAGTATATTTAGCCATGGATAGAAACCAGCGACAATCGCCATCACATTGATTTCATGAAGACATTGCTCCTGTAATGCAAAACTCGTTTCGTGCTCTTCTGTTTGATGGGTTTTCAATAACAGTTTTTAAAACGGCGCAGATGGGCCACCTGGTATAATACTCTCGGAATATCTTGACCGATAGAGATCGTTAGATTAGAAGTAGTTGGTACCTATTACGCATGCGTTACATTTACATCTATATTAGCTACATTTCTATTTCTACTGTTGTAATTATATTTCTGTATTCTGTATATATATTCAAATTTAATACATCAGTTGTAGTATGTACTATTTAATTTTACCATATGTACTTAATGATAAGATGTTATTAAATTAAAATTAAATCGTCGAATTCGGTATAGTCTGTAGTTTCTTTGGATGCGACTGTATTATCGATAAAGAAAATATTCTAATCCTTTCATTTTCACATGGATAATCCATAGTAAAATGCACAGCTAACTTCAAATAATGGTCTACAATTTGGTTCTCTAAATTATTTCACCGAATAGTAGAACATCTGTCACTATAATTTTATAACATAAAACATTTGTTTCTCTAAATTTTGAGCAATGATTTGAAGAAATCTCATTACATATTATACAAATTTAATAATCTCGTATTCGAGAGCATTTATTTTACTGAAGAAATATTATATGGATGTAATAACGGAAATTAAAGTATGAAACAGAATTAAAATTGTACCCTACAAAGACATACACTTCACAATATATACAACGTTGAAAATAGTTCATCATTTCTTGGCTTACACCATCGCAAAGAAAACTTTAAACTTTGATATTGCAACACCATGATGAAGGATAAAATCGTAATTTTTAAAATAACAATAAATTTTATTATACCGTCTACAATATTCAATAATCTTTTACATTACAACAATGTAAAAATTTTAGATACAAAATATACATCAGAATATTAATTTTCGAAAATTTGCATCATTCCAGTTATTTAAGAAAGAACATCTATCACTGAATAATCGTTCGAATTTTTATGTTTGCAATTGAAAATTGCGATTCTTGTGCTCAAACAGAAAATTCACAATACTTTATTAAACGTGTAACAAAACCGAAGCTGGACTACACTGCAATGATGTGCAACTAAAATGTGACTTAACAGAGAGGGCAAGTGAACTCTGGATGGAAGTTAGTCGTAAAACAAGAAGAGACTCAGTCACCTTATTCATATCCTCAAATAGTGAGAACAGCGTGGAAAGACATCTTCATCGCCTCAATATAACAGACTCTGAAAATAACTCCTGATATTATTATGATGAGGGCCATCTTGTACAGTACGAAGACCTGGATCAGTAATAAGAACAACAGTGGTGTGAAAAAGGACAATAAAGTGTATTAAGACAATGTCCGAGAACATTAAATAACGTAAAGCTTACTTTAAATGAAAGAAAATATCATGTTTGAAATGTAACAAAAATAAATAGTAAAAATGTACACCTCTAAGGCAGACGGAAGAAATCTATAAAATTATATATCATATAAATGTAATAACTTCAGCATATGAAGGGAAGCATATATTTTGGGAAGTCTTCAAAATTCAGATAGTTAAGACACATGCCGAGAAAAGAATTTGCTGAAAAATTCGCAGAAAATGTGGAGGTGCTTCAACGTCTCTTCAGGTGTGGTGGAAAATTCACCATTTCGAAATAATACTTTACTTTACGTTTAACGGCGTCCTACTTTCAGCAGTTGCCTTCGATGGGAAAGGTATAGATCCTAGTCCAGTAGGCGGATCGTTGGCAAAGGAATTTGAGAGTCTTGCTGCTGGCAACCATTGATCCTCTCCTACCCGGATACACACTTGACGTCCTATGAGAATAAATCGTTATTGAAATGGAAAAAAAATTGCTAGAATATTGACAGTGGATACTGACATGTTTGTTTCCATATTTCTTTACTATTTCCAATTAAATGTTATTTATTTACAGTATTTCAGGAGCAGAAAGAGAGAAACTTCAATACGTATAAAAAAATTGAGAAGAAATGGAAGAAAGAGAGAAAGCCATAAAATAGAGAAACAAGAAATAGAAGTTACTAAATTCTTGTCACAAAATATTATTCATCATACCGAAAGTTATCCTACACTTTAGCTAAAAGGGAAAAAAATGACAGACGACAAGAATGACATCGAGCATTTTTTCCTATATATCTTGTTGCACTGATATGCAGTAATTGATTGTATTGTACTGGAATGTCTTAATAATGTGATTTTCATAAATTAGACAAAAAAGATATGAAGTGGAAATCTAAATACTGATTCAAGTCGAAGAGTATGAACATAATTGAAAGAACAAAGAATGAATAATGAAATGGACTTGCCCACAAGGTAGGGAGGTTGGGATGGGCAGGGCGGAACTCGACATGCAGCCACCTCCACGTGGTGAGTTCTGGGTTGTTTCAGTTCAAGAATGAAACAAGCAAAGAGCTGCATCTCTTCTTTCACCATTTCTTTGTTTTTATTTAGTAATAAATCGATTTAACACAGAGAACATAGATCTAGGATTATCTCACCATAATGCAGTCCTGTTACATGTAACTATACCAAAACAAACAAAAATAATCTAAATGAAAACATTTGCATATGGAAAAGATTTATAATGCTGAAAATATTGAACAATTTAACTTCTTATTATCTAAGGATAATTGGAATGAAGTATTAAACGAAAGTGACATTGAGAAAATGGCAGACACATTTATAAGCATTGTTACATATATTTTTGACCGAGCTTTTCCATTGAAAAGAATTAACAAATCAACTGCCGTATTAATAAAATGGGCAAAGGATGCTCATAAAAACACCTCATTGAAAAAAAGAAATAGTCTTATATTCGAATGCCAGTTCACAAAGTGCAGTCGTAGAGAGCGGTCGAGTGGTAAACAGTGTCTATAAGTAGGTTAGCGTGTGTGAAGAAGTTATGGGTGACGACCTAGTTTCCTACAGAGCGCGGATGAGAGGCTATAATGCAGGGCATTACCACAGGCATACAAAATGTGAAAACGCTGTAGTGATAGATAGATAGATACAATATATTTCTGACCGCGTCTGTTTTATCAATCCTATTAATTATTGGAAATGTGGAGTTAAACCCTGGGCCAGGCTCTAGGGAAGGAAGAGACGACAGTGATGAAGTGTTTCAAAGAGGATGGATAAACTACATGAAAGAAACGAGACAGAAAGCAAGTTTTCTACTAAAAAAAGTTTCAAATGACTTAGATACACTAGTTAATAGGTATAATGAAGTGGAAAATAAGATAAAAGAGGTTATTCAAGAGCAGGTTGTGTTAAAAGCTATAGTTAAAAGATGGGAAATTGAAAGCAGAAGAAATAAAATTGTTTTCTATGGTGTGGAAGAGGAAAATTATGAAAATGGAAGTGGCACTCGTTTCGTTGTGTTAGACTTATTAACTAAATATTTCAGACTTAACTTGGACGTAAGAGCAATAAATAATTTTAAAGGCATATTGGTTCCGTTAAGTTCAATGTTAATTGATAAATGAGTTCTATTCAGTCAATACTTAACATGAAAACACAATAAAACAAGTTATAACAACATTTAAACAGATTTAAAAACAAACGTTTTCGCCAATTTTGATTGGCATCTTCAGGTCGTGTAGGTCGAATAGAACATGTTATAATAAGTGAACACTTGGCATATAAAGTTAAAAACAGAAGTTAAAACTATAATATAACTTAAAAACAGAGAATAGAACTTAGCAAAAAGCCACAATGTATATAGCAGCACTATGTTGAAAGAGGCGTGTGTGACCCAAGGGAACGGCAAAACTCTTCCGTCATTGCAGGTACAGTTTTCGAGACGGATTTGACGATGCTACAAACAGGTCGGTCGTGTGTCCGACTATGGAAAGCAATTTACAGGATTTTTTGCCGGTGAACAAAACACATAGGCTACCAGAGCAACGAACGGTGTTTCAAATCCCCACAGAATTTTGTTCTAACAAGCAGTGTAAGCATTGTGGGGAGAAGAGTGTTGAAATGCCTTAATTCGGTGTGCTTGGTGCATGATTAATTTGTGTTTCAACCACTCCGTGATTTACCAACCACAATACAAGTGTAACAACGTTATACGATAACTGCAGGGGTACAGTCAGGGTGCGATGAAGCGCCGCCCTGGTACTTTTCTCTGCAACCTGTGAGCGCCCTGTTTCTTTATTTTTACTTCTTAAAATAGTAATTGAAAGAAGTGAAATAGGGAGAGGAGTACGTCAAGGATGCTCTTTATCACCTACCCTGTTCAACATATACTGGAGGATTTAGTGAAGATCTGTTTTCAGAACATGGGAGGAGCGATAGTAGGAGGAAGATGAATAAAGTGCGTAAGATTTACTGATGATACAGCATTTTTAGCAGAAGAGGAGCTGATACTAAGGGTTATGCTACTGAAGGTAAATGACAGCTGTGAGCAGAATGGAATGAAGATTAATGCAAATAAGACGAAGAGCATGGTCATTGGAAGAAAAATAAAGAAGGTAATCTTGCGAATTCTCAATGAGGCAGTAGAGCAAGTGGGCAGCTTCACATACTTGGGGTGTACTATAAGCAGTAACATGAGCTGCCAGGAAGTGAAAACGAGAACAGCAATGGCAAAGGAAGCTTTTAATAGAAAAAGGACCATCTTCTGCAGACCTCTGGAAAAAGAACTAAGGAAGAGATTAGTGAAGTGCTTTGTATGAAGTGTGGCATTGTATGAGGCAGAAGCATGGACATTACGAGGAAGTGAAGAGAACCGACTAGAAACACTTGAAATTTGGATATGGAGAGAATAGAGCGTGTGAAATGGACAGACAGAATAAGAAATAAAGCTGTGTTGGAAAGAGTGAGTGAAGAAAAAATGATGCTGAAACTGATCAGGAAGAGAAAAAGGAATTGACTGGGTCACTGGCTGAAAAGAAACTGACTACTGAAGGATGTACTGGAAGGAATGGTGAACGGGAGAAAATTTCGGGGCAGAAGAAGATATCAGATGATAGACGACATTAAGATATTATGTGGATCATATGCAGAGAGAAGAGGAAGGCAGAAAATAGGAAAGACTGAAGGAAGCTGGATTTGGAGTGAAAGACCTGTCTTTGCGCAGACAACTATGAAAGACTGAATGAATGAAAATAATAAATTGTCTTACTCGACTTAGTGTAAGTATGGATTAGTAAATCACTAACAAATAATAATAGTAATAATAATAATAATAATAATAATAATATTTATTTATTTATTATATTCATAATACACTTTTCGTGAAGAGGCTTAGTATTAATTTTTTTACGACTTCATCTCTCACAATAACAAATTTGCAGCTGGTTTAACTTCAAGCTGTACGAGGGTCGAGACGAACAGAAGGCGGAGCTAGAGTGGAGTCGTAGCCCTGGAAAGAAGGCTCCTCAACTTCAATCAGCGATATTTTACACAACTTGTTTCCGTAAGTATTTCAGTTGAAATTTGTAGATAATATTTACAGGTTATCTTTATTTTTTATGTATCTCAGCATCTCCAAAATTCCAGGTAGAGTGTGCTCCCTTGTCAATCGCCGCGCCTATGCCGCCAGCGCACTGGTCTTCCATCCTAGCGACCTGTGTTCGACCCCCGGGAGATCATGATAGAATTTGTGGTGGACAAAGCAGACGTTGCAGAGGGTTTTTCTCGAGGTACTCCCGTTCCTTCTAAGTAAAAATGATTAATTTAACTACAATGGCTTTATTATGACGACGACGACAACAACAACAACAATGGCATTAGATAGAAATACATGAACACGATCTTTTCTAGTTTGTGAATTAGCAAGGGAAAAAGCAAGAGAAGTAATCAATTTACTATAAAGAAAATAATGACAGAGCAAACAACAGAAGAAGGCAATCCTTCTGAGTTACTGAATTTAAAACAAAAGTATGTTATTTAACGACGTTCGCAACTGCCGAGATTATATCAACGTCGTCGGTGTGCCGGAATTTTGTCCCGGGGGAGTTCTTTTACATGCAAGTAAATCTACTAACATAAGCCATCGATCTGGGCCGGGATCGAACCCGCAACCTCAAGGACATAAGGCCAGCGCTATACCAACTGCGCTACCGAGACCGACTTACTGAATTAAATAAAAGCATTTCACGTAGTATATATATATATATATATATATATATATATATATATATATATATATATATATATATATATATATATTAGAGTAATCCCATGAAACCCCACCATACATTTTTGCAGACTGTATTAAGCTTATCCACATACTGCACATATGTATAATAGTTGGGAGATTTGTGAAAATTTTAAGAAATATAACTTTAACAATTTCTGGAAAAACGAGATGGAGTCTTCTAGCCTCTCAAAGTTTGTGACTCATTTCCTGTAAATAGTAATTTTAGAATATTTAATTCTTTCAAACATGATATCTCAGCCAAATATGGTGATACCAAGAAGATATTGGTGTCATTTGCAAGCTTGAAATGTCCCCTAGTGCCTGACAATGAGTAAAATAACATTAATATAATTAATAATTATCTATGGATTTTTACATGATTTATGGAACATAAAATATTATTGTAAATTACATATATGGTAATATTTAATTAATGTAAATAAAAATAAAAAATAGCTCTATGTCAGGCACTAAAGAATAGTTTTAGCTATAAAACAGTGAAAAAATGTCTCTATCTTAAAAACTGCATGAGCTATCATGTTTCAAGTTGCATGTCAAAAGTATAAACAAAATAATTTTTAAAAACAATTTAGACATAATTTCAAGGGATCTGTTCACTTCATTCTTTTTCTGATACCATTCTCAATTGTATAAAAATTTTACAGAGCAAAAGTTTACAAAACAAAAATTTTTGTATGTAAAGGTGTACATATACCGTATATTAGAGACAAGACTTAGAGAACAAGTGTTGAATTAGTAAAAAGCAGAAACAGAAAATGTGATTTTCAGTCATCCTTCAAGAAAGTAAAGACTGAATTGGGGTTGGAAAATAAAATTCGCAATGTAAGAAAATGAAGCTAGATGGACCTGCACATGGAAAGAGAAATCTGTTCTTGTCTATCTTTCTCACGCTCGCTGCACCACATGCACGTGTGTGCGTGCGTGCGTTGACAATTGGGAAGCGTCTTGTGTGTTCATCTGCTAACATTGCATTTCGTGGAGTCGCCTGTATGTTTTTCTGCGTCAGTTTCGTTGTCTTTAAACTGTGTGTGACTTTACAATATTAGTATTGAACAAAACGTTAGTGTTAATATGATAGAAAGCAAGTGGATTTCTCAAGGGGGCATAAATAAAGTTTGAATTCATTGTACATATATATAGTCCACACCTGTGGAGTAACAGTTAGCGCGTTTGGCCGCGAAACCAGGTGGCCCGGGTTCGATTCCCGGTCGGAGCAAGTTACCTGGTTGAGGTTTTTTCAACCAAATATGAGCAAATGCTAGGTAACTTTCAGTGCTGGACCCCTGAACCCCGGACTCATTTCACCGGCATTATCATCTTCATCTCATTCAGAAGTTAAATAACCTAAGATGTTGATAAAGCGTCGTAAAATAAGCTACTAAAAGTAATAATATAGCTTCAATTAATGCTTCTCTAACCGTGTCATTCCACCCAAAATGTTTATATCGCCAAGCAGTTGTCTTCCTCCTCTTCGTCTACTGTTTCAATCTGAGTTGAGGATCCACTTTCACAGTCTATATCGCCACTTTGATACACAACACTCGTTCCTATGCGGTCAATAACATTATCTGGCAACTTAATTATATGTGTAACAATTGCTGTCACTTCTTTTTAATCCATACCGTGATGAGAGAAATGGAAATAGCAAAGGAAGATGCATTCTATTTCTTGGTTTGTTTTTCGCTACATTCAAGACACTAAATATCGGTTCTATCTCCCTACTTCAGTGAGGAAGTGTGAGAATGGACTGACGGCGAACTAATAAATTTAATTAAATAATCGCACGACCAAAAGCGAAGTGCAAAAGTCTAGATCTAGCCCGAAAAGTGCTAAATTGGCAACGCTGTTGATGCTTAGCGTTGTGACGTTTTCTCATAACCTATAAACCTCCTAGATTCTACAAGCTGTATTGAAGGTTGTACTTCCATTTCCACCAACAGAGTTTATATTAAAACGTTGCAATAGGATATAAAAATGTCTTTTGCAACATTTTACCGCTGACGAGCAAACGTTCTGATGGGGGCAGATAAAAAAAATTTTTTTTTTTCTTCAGCCATGTTAATAATGTCAAAAGAAGTGCTTATACAAATTTTGGCCACTAGACCGCAATTACGAGGGCCGTAAAAAATAAGTTCGCCAGGGGTCGTTAACAGAAAAAAACACAATTTCATGGACAAATTTATTGAAACAGACACAGCAGTTGTTGAGCTATTTTTCAACATATTTTCCATCGGAATTGAGACATTTCTTATATCATGGGATCGATAGAGAGAGGTGCAGACGCAGTCAAACGCTGGTTCCGATCTGAGGCGGCTGACTTCTACAATACAAAAATTGATCCCATGGTATCACAAATGTCTCAATTCCAGTGGGGGATATGTTAACAAATAGCGCAACAATTGCTCTATCTGTTTTAATAAATATTTCTATGCAATTGTGCTTTTTTTCTATAAACGGCCCCAGGGAAAATCACTTTCTGGACGGACTCGTAATTGCGGTCGAGTGCCCAAATTTTGTATAAGCACTTCTTTTGACATTGTTAACATGGTGGAAGAAAAACATTACTTTTCTATCTGCCCACATCAGAACGTTTGCTTGTGAGCTATCCAATTATATATTACACTTGTACGTTAAAATCATTATTAAATATAGAACTGGCAGCATCTGCAACTGTCACAAGGGTGGAACTAATCCTATCCTCATTTCTAACAGAAATGTGTAGAATTGTTATGTGAATAGGAGAGACTTTGGAAGAAAGCGGTCGTGTACTATTTTAAAGTGCTATCCAAGCATTTATTTACCTTGTAGAAATGAAGACAATGTGAATCTCTGGCAGGATAGCGGACTTCAGTGTTCGAACGCCGGACCTCCAAGTGGTGGGAGTGTGGTGTTGACAATTTGCTTTCGTCTGAAACTGAGATTAACAGTGCATACTTTCTCAGTTTTCATTCACATCGACTTGAGTTTCGTTTATTTTTATAATTGTGTACATCTGTGAGCTGGGAATGGCTATGTCCATCAAGTGTGGCCACAAGCACCCCAACTTCCTCCTCTGGACCGTGGAAATGTACCATTCGGTGAGTAAATTTAATTAATGTCACAACATGGGATACCTCAGTTCGACGACACACCTTTCATTGTACATATGACCATCAACTTATTTTTATTTCTATGTGTACATTTTTTATTGAATTATCGGCTTCTGTTTTTATGTGATTCGTATTTGATTCTAACAACATTAATATGTATTCCACTATGTTTATTTTTATTTTATGAGGTAAATTTTTATGTAACTATCTCTTTTGATCTCATTATGTACCTAAATTGTACCAGTATGTAATTACTTAATTCTGATCCAGTTTTATGTTCAATTATGTAAGCAAGTTTTAATCCTGGTTGAGTGTAAGAGAAGGCCTTATGGCCTTAACTCTGCCAGATTAAATAAATCCATTATTATTATTATTATTATTATTATTATTATTATTATTGTTGTTGTTGTTGTTGTTGTTGTTGTTGTTGTATAGGCCTATTGAGAAACGTTAGCACTAACATAAGAGCTAAAGTTCAATAACACTACTGATAAAACATCTTTAGTAATAGACAATAGCTGGCTTACCTAGGACACTGCCATTGTCGTAGATCTGGACATTTCATCTACATGCTATAAACTGTAAAGTTTGTAGTTAGTAACCAGTTTTATTACTTAGTTATTAGTTTGTGAATTAATAGTTACTTCATCAGTTCTGCAGTGCTTGGGAAAAGTGACATAAGTCAGTTTCCACAAACCTTTTCTGATACTTTATTGACAAGTTACACTGGTTTATGTCGATTTGATTTTTTTCTGTATGAATTATTGTAATGGGAGAAATACTTATATATATTTTTTCCAAGCTAGCAGATGTTCCGTAAGTTGTCAATAAATTATCAAAGGTTTGTGAAAACTGACTCGTGTCACTTTTCCCGAGCACTGCAGAGTTACGGTGCATAACCAATTAGTTGGTACTTAATTCTTACTCAGTGTTACAGAAATACATTTATCAAACATCCTTTTTAAGATTACGGTACATTAATAAACATATGTTCACTTTTTGTTTGCTAATGCCACGTTTAATTTAAATAAACGTACCAATTAAACAAGATGTGTGTAGGAAAATATGAACAGTTTATTACTGCTCCAATACGCAGTGATGAAACTTCGATTGTGAAACTAGTAATAAAGAAATTAAACAATTTAATATACACTATTTAATCAATACACTTTGATTTTAAAAAGTTAATGTAGTATAATTTGTATAAACCCTAACTTCTTATATTTAACAATTTATATAATTTCACAGTAATAACGTTTCTAAATTTTCACAATGGCGTCAAGTTTGAACTGTATTTTTTATGTGTGGCAATGTCTCAATCCGCTGTAGACCTAAAGACAACTTATAAAATAATCCGCTTTTATAGTTAATAATTATAAGTATTATATGATTTTCTTATTGAATTTGGTATTCCCAAGAAACTAGTTCGATTAATTAAAATGTGTCTCAGTGAAACATACAGCAGAGTCCATATAGGTCAGTTTCTATCTGATGCTTTTCCAATTCACTGCGGGCTAAAGCAGGGAGATGCACTATCTCCTTTACTTTTTAACTTCGCTCTAGAATATGCCATTAGGAAAGTTCAGGATAACAGGCAGGGTTTGGAATTGAACGGGTTACATCAGCTTCTTGTCTATGCGGATGACGTGAATATGTTAGGAGAAAATACACAAACGATTAGGGAAAACACGGAAATTTTACTTGAAGCAAGTAAAGCGATCGGTTTGGAAGTAAGTCCCGAAAAGACTAAGTATATGATTATGTCTCGTGACCAGAATATTGTACGAAATGGAAATATAAAAATTGGAGATTTATCCTTCGAAGGGGTGGAAAATTCAAATATCTTGGAGCAACAGTAACAAATATAAATGACACTCGGGAGGAAATTAAACGCAGAATAAATATGGGAAATGCCTGTTATTATTCGGTTGAGAAGCTCTTATCATCCAGTCTGCTGTCCAAAAATCTGAAAGTTAGAATTTATAAAACAGTTATATTACCGGTTGTTCTGTATGGTTGTGAAACTTGGACTCTCACTCTGAGAGAGGAACATAGGTTAAGGGTGTTTGAGAATAAGGTTCTTAGGAAAATATTTGGGGCTAAGAGGGATGAAGTTACAGGAGAATGGAGAAAGTTACACAACACAGAACTGCACGCATTGTATTGTTCACCTGACATAATTAGGAACATTAAATCCAGACGTTTGAGATGGACAGGGCATGTAGCACGTATGGGCGAATCCAGAAATGCATATAGAGTGTTAGTTGGGAGACCGTAGGGAAAAAGACCTTTAGGGAGGCCGAGACGTAGATGGGAGGATAATATTAAACTGGATTTGAGGGAGGTGGGGTATGATGATAGAGACTGGATTAATCTTGCACAGGACAGGGACCGCTGGCGGGCTTATGTGAGGGCGGCAATGAACCTTCGGGTTCCTTAAAAGCCGTAAGTAAGTAAGTAATTATAAGAAAATATTTAGTTATTATCATTTGGTTTTCGCAAAGTCGTGTATGATATCTCAGTAACACGGGAGTTGTATTATTAAACTGATGAGAAATATTAGGCCTCATATATTTTTTAAGCTGTCTGACCTGTTCACTTCAATGTAGCAGGGAACTAATTTTCTCCAAGTATCATTATAAATCGAGTGAGGACAATAATGACTGAAAGAAGAGCTGCCTGCTGCCAGTAAGTTGTACTCCAACAAGCAGTCTGCCCACATTAACAGAGAGAAGAGGTATAATCATTAAATTCCGAGACCTGTACCATAAGTGGAAATAAAACTACCTCATTTAAATGTGGCTGCCATCACCTTCAAGGTAGTCCTCTTGGGCAGCAATATATACTGATCCCAGCGTGTCTGCCATTTTTGGAATGCCTCCTGGAAGTCGCGTTCTTGAAGCCTGTCAAGCACCTTCTGCGATTCGCGTTGGATCTCCTCCACAGTGCTAAAACGGTGACCGTGTAGCTTCAATTTCATCTTCGGAAAAAAAAAAAAAAAAAAGTCGCTGGTGGCCAAATCTGGTGAATACGGGGGTGAGGAACGACGACCATCTCATTAAGAGTGCATTTATTTATTTATTTATTTATTTATTTATTTATTTATCTATTTCTGTATATTTATTAATTTTCATTTATTCATTTACTTGTTTATGTATTTACTTTGTTATTTATTTATATTTTTTATTTACTCATTTAATTATTTATTTATTTAATTTTAATTAATTAAATTATTTATTTATTTATTTCTTATTTATTTACTAACCTATTTATTCATTTATATATTTATATATATTTTTATTAAATTTTTAATTTATTTATTTACTTATTTTTTATTTGTTTATAATTTATTTATTTACTAATTTGCTAATTTATTAATTAATTTATTTATATATTTATATATTCATTCAATTACTTATTTATGTATATATTATTTTATTTATGTAATTTATTTATTTACTTAATCACATAATGATTTATTTATTTAATTTATTTAATTTATTTTAACGTACACAGTGACGTATATATTATGCAAATCTAATCTTTCAGGTAAAGCTTCATGTAAAGTCAATGCTTGTGTACGTTAACAGAAAGCCACAATTTCAGTCACACAGAGTTTGTGTGCACTCGATGTGGGTCTCTGGCATTTCGTCAGCCCACGCGAGTTGTGTGGATATAAAGGGAAAAGTTGAGACGATGTCGGGTGGAGTTTCCGGGTAGCTCAGTTGGCAGAGCGCTGGTACGTTCAACCAGAGGTCCCGGGATCGATACCCGGCCCCGGAACAATTTTTCCCTTGAAATTACTCAAATCTGCTTTACAGGGAGCCTTACCTGAAAGATTAGATTTGCTCAATGTTTGTCCTTCTAAGGCATCGTGTTCTTTGTCTAACCTCAGTTGCAAGTAAGCAGCTGAGAGCAGCCAAAGTAATTTTTCACACTTTGGAACTTTTTAGTGGTTTTTGTTGAAGAAGTGAACAACAGTTAATGTAAGCTACAATAAACTTATTATTAATTTTTATAAAAGTGCTAGCAAAATGTTGCATATAATAAGGTAGATTGCTAACAAGGAAGAGAATAATTTATAACCTTGGGTAGGTATTTCATTTTTATTTATTCCGTTCTCTACTAAGAGATACCTATGGGTGCTTTTAGGAGATAGTATCTCTTATTTAGAACCCTTACTCGGTATTATTATGATGCTCAACTTTGAGATATACGAAAAGCGTTAATGCTTCTAGTCGTGTCGGTTTGTCTGCCAGTAACTACATAAGAATCATTGATTATAGTTCACGTTAACACTTAGTTTGTTAAAAACATAAAATTGGTTAGTCACATGTTAAAAAGTGTTAAAATTTTTAAAAAAGGTATATACCTTGGTCAGACGGCCCATTTCGACGTGATGTTACGTCTTCATCAGTGTCTCCTGAACTACTGGTGATGGTTGCTTCCCGGCATGGCATGATGGTTCGCTGGAGGAGCAGAGATGATGGCAGCCCGGCGTGGCATGAGGGTGGGCTGAAAGAGCAGAGATGGTGGCCGCCCGGCATGGCATGATGGTTGGGTGAAGGAGCAGAGATGGTTGCATCCCGGCATGGCATGATGGTTCGCTGGAGGGGCAGAGATGATGGCTGCCCGGCGTGACATGTTGGTGAGATGGAAGAGCAGAGATAGTGGCTGCCCGGCGTGGCATGATGGTGGGCTGGAAGAGCAGAGATGTTGGCTGCCCGGTGTGGCATGATGGTGGTCTGCAAGAGCAGAGATAATAGCTGCCCGGCGTGGCATGATGGTGGGCTAGAAGAGAAGGGATGATGGCTGCCCGGCGTGGCATGATGGTGGGCTGGAAGAGCACAGATGGTGGCTGCCCGGGGTGGCATGATGGTGAGTTGGAAGTGCAGAGATGGTGGCTGCCTGACGTGGCATGATGGTGGGCTGGAAGGGCAGAGATGGTGGTTGCCCGTAGTGGCATGTTGGTGGGCTGGAAGAGCAGAAATGGTTGCTGCCCGGCGTGGCATGATGGTGGGCTGGAGGAGCAGAGATGTTGGCTGCCCGGCGTGGCATGATGGTGGGCTGGAAGAGAAGAGATGTTAGCTGCCAGGCGTGGCATGATTGTTTGCTGGAGGAGCAGAGATGTTGCCTGCCCGGCGTGGCATGATGGTGGGCTGGAAGAGCAGAGATGGTGGCTGCCCGGCGTGGCATGATAGTTAGCTGGGGTAGCAGAGATGATGGCTGTCTGGCGTGGCATGTTGGTAGGTTGGAAGAGCTGAGATGGGGGCTGCCCGGCGTGGCATGATGGTTGGCTGGAAGAGCAGAGATTGTGGCTGCCTGGCGTGGCGTGTTTGTGAGCTGGAAGAGCAGAGATGGTTGCTGCCCGGCGTGGCATGATGGTTCGCTGGTGGAGCAGAGATTGTTGCTGCCCGACGTGGCATGATGGTTCGCTGGAGGAGCAGAGATTTTGGCTGCCTAGCGTGGCATGATGGTGGGCTGGAAGAGCAGAGATGGTGGCTGACTGGCGTGGCATTATGGTAGGTTGGAAGAGTAGAGATGGTGGCTGCCCGGCGTGGCATGATGGTGGGCTGGAAGAGCAGAGATGATGGCTGCCCAGCGTGGCATGATGGTGGGCTGAAAGAGCAGAGATGTTGGCTGCCCGGCGTGGAGTGATGGTGGGCTGGAAGAGCAGAGATGATGGTTGCCCTGCGTGCCATGATGGTTTGCTGGAAGAGCAGAGCTGGTGGCTGCCGGGCGAGGCATGATGGTTCGCTTGAGGAGCAGAGATTGTTGCTGCCTAACGTGGCATGATGGTTCGCTGGAGGAGCAGAGATGTTGGCTGACAAGCGTGGCATGATGGTGGGCTGGAAGAGCAGAGATGTTGGCTGCCCGGCGTGGAATGATGGTGGGCTGGAAGAGCAGAGATGATGGCTGCCCGGCGTGGCATGATGGTGGGCTGGAAGAGCAGAGATTGTGGCTGCCGTGCATGGCATGATGGTGGGCTGGAAGAACAGAGATGGTAGCTGCCCGGCGTGGCATGTTGGTGGGCTGGAATTGCATGGGTGGTGGCTGCCCGGCGTGGCATGATGGTGGGCTGGAAGAGCAGATATATTGGCTGCCTGTCTTGGCGTAATTGTGAGCTGGAAGAGCAGAGATTTTTGCTGCCCGGCGTGGTATGATGTTTCGCTGGATGAGCAGAGATTTTTGCTGCCCGACGTGGCATGATGGTTCGCTGGAGGAGCAGAGATGTTGGCTGCCCAGCGTGACATGATGGTGGGCTGGAAGAGCAGGTTGCCCGGCGTGGAATGCAGGTGGGCTGGAAGAGCAGATATGGTGGCTCCCCGGCGTGGCATGATGGTGTGGTGGAAGAGTAGAGATAGTGGCTGCCCGGCGTGGTAAGATGGTTGGGTGGAGGACCAGAGATTGTTGCTGCCCGGCGTGCCATGATGGTTTGCTGGAGGAGCAGAGATGTTGCCTGCCTGGCGTGTTATGATGGTGGGCTGGAAGAGCATTGATGGTGGCTGCCCGGCGTGGCATGATGGTTAGCTGGGGTAGCAGAGATGATGGCTGTCCGGGGTTGCATGATTATTTGATGGAAGAGCAGAGATGATGGCTGCTCGGCGTGGCATGATGGTTGGTTGGACGAGCAGTGATGGTGGTTGCCCGGCGTGGCATGAAGGTGGGCTGGAAGAGCAGAGATGTTGGCTGCCCAGCTTGGCATGATGGTGGGCTGGAAGAGCAAAGAAATTGGCCGCCTGGCATGGCAGAAAAGTTGGGTGAAGGAGCACAGATGGTTGCTTCCTGGCATGGCATGATGGTTCGCTGGAGGAGCAGAGATGATGGCTGCCCGGAGTGGCATGATAGTGGGCTGGAAAAGCAGAGATGGTGGCTGCCCGGCGTGGCAAGATAGTTGGCTGGAAGAGCAGAGATGGTGGCTGCCCGTCGTACACAGTGACATATATTATGCAAATCTAATCTTTCATCAGTGTCTCCTGAACTACTGGTGATCTTGAATTCTACGATGGTATAGGTAATTGCCCGTTCCGGCTTCAAAGGTCGCTCCATCTTTTCATCGGTCGTCCCTGATCTCTTCGTCCTTTTGGTTTATAACTTATTGCTTTTTTAGGAAGTCTGTAGTCGTCCATTCTCTCTACATCTAATTTCCAATCTTGTCTGTAATTGTCTTATTATCAATGAGTGAGTATACTCCTAGTTCCTGCCTAATATCTTCATTTCTAATTCTATTTAATCTCGTGCATCCTTTTACTTTCCGCAAGAATCTCATCTCTGCCGCTTGTATTTTACTAACTTCAGGTTTTGTTGTAACCCAGCATCAATATATCATCTCGACCAAGCATTAATGGTATTTGTGAATTTAAAAATGATGTCGTTCTAATAATCTTATTCTTAATGTAGATAGAACATCATGTTTATTTTTTACTAATAATTAAACTGCGGGAGTGCGGGCCCTTTACCGTCAAGTTAAGTATGACTGGAGCGTTACGTGGCGAGTGTACTGAACTCTCAGGTAAGCAACTCACTGTGCGTGCTTCAGACGTAGTCTTGAGTATATGAATTGCATACATACAATACTCACACATTTCGTACTTATCTAAATGATGTGATGTCGACGGAATCCTTTTCTTTACAATAAGGAATTACAATATACTCCTACAACTATGTATTTTTTATTTTATTGGGTTATTTTACGACGCTGTATCAACATCTAGGTTATTTAGCGTCTGAATGATATGAAGGTGATAATGCCGGTGAAATGAGTCCGGAGTCCAACACCGAAAGTTACCCAGCATTTGCTCGTATTGGGTTGAGGGAAAACCCCGGAAAAAACCTCAACCAGGTAACTTGCCCCGACCGGGATTCGAAACCGGGCCACCTGGTTTCGCAGCCAGACGCGCTGACCGTTACTCCACAGGTGTCGAACACAACTATGTACATATGTAGATTGTCAAAGGAGAAACTTCTGCGTGTATCAGTTAGAATATGTTTGTACTGCGAAAATCTTCTTCCGACATCACATGAGGTTAATGGAAAGTAAGTGAAAAGGTTTACATTGTCATTTAAGTTTTTGTCCTGTTTTTTCACCAAACTGTTCAACACTGTATAGCCATTATTTTTTATTACACTACTGTATGTAATTTGTCATTTACCTTATCAGGATACAGTCCTTGGTATACCTTGTTAATTGTTTCCGATACTTTCTTAATTAATTTAATATTTTGGCAATCGTATTTTGGTACGAAATTGGTAAATATTCTTTACGTATTGTTGCTGCTCCTGGAATATGTTGATTTGTGTATTTTTCCAGAAATGATCTAAAGTGGGGTTGTCCAAAATTCTGAATGGAATGTTTGTGTGTACTAATATGTCACATAAGTCTATATTGAATTATGACCGACTATTTGAACTCGATTGGATCTTGTTTGAATTGCGTTCAACAATTTCCTTGTGTGCTTTACTATTACAGTGTCTTTCAAAATAGTACTTCTTAGTTCGTAATAATCTGAAATTATACACGACACATACAACATTTTCTCCTTAGGTTAAATATATCGCTTCCGAATTGTTCCATCAAAGTATTTAGTATCGCATTTCGTGAGCGAGTTGTTTTAGGCATTGTAATATCGTTGGCTGAGATCCAGACTGTTCCAAGTCCAACTTTTTATAAGAAAGAAACCTGTGTTTCATTGTGTTTCAGTTTTTGTCTGCATATATGAATCGAACAAAATTGTAAATATTCCTCTCCATAAGGTTGCTATGAAGCTATTCCAAATTGTCTCATGAAGCTTTGAATGTCAGGAGCTTAAAATAACTCTTCTGAAAAAAAAAAATAGTAAAATGGACTTGGAACAGTCTGGTTCTGGGCCATCAATATGTGTCATTTCACACAAGCAATTCTTTAGTATGACAGCTAAACACACTCGGAATGTTTCGGATTCGATGCACGGAACAGTACGACGAAAGGCGAGAGAGACTTACCTACGTCATACTCTATACCCGTCTGCATAGTCAACTGTAATTGCCGTTTTAGGGCCCGCACTCCCGCAGTCTACTAATAATGTTGTTGTTATCAAATGCTTGGCTTTGACAATGAAGCCATTAGTTCTCTCATTCTCCTATAACGTTAATTTTACATATATAGTATTTTAATGACAACTTTAATCTTAAATCATCCTGGAAGACTAACTTTCTTGTGTCATGCTCGATAAGTATCTTAGTTATCTTTTTACATTGATGACCTTTATAATGCTTTAGACTCAATAAGGGGGGCAAAGGCTAATTGGGATTTCCCAGTCTCTAATCGGGTCAAAAACCCTGATGAAACTGATATTTAACCCTTGTGGTGAATTTCGGTGAAGTCCGGTGGGCCTAATTAGTCAAATCCACTCTCCTCACCGCCACGCTGGGGCCCCCTGGGATCTTTTAAGATGCGAAAGAGAGAGTGGTGTGCGGAAAGCAATGGGAAGCTTCCGCATTTTCTACATCCCAAGAAGAATAAGATAAAAGAATTGCATGATGAGACCTTGTCTTGTAAAAAATTCCGGACGTAAACTATCCCCCCAATCGGATGTCCGGGTGGGGGATACTGGGCAAGGTCATGTCATGACGTATGACAACACAGAGAAGAAAGGAACATTGAAGAGCGCACCGTTGGAAAGAAGATCGACGACTGCAACGTGGGAGAGAAGACCGAATACTGCACCGAGTTATCTGGATACTACACCGCTGCCAGGTAAGTTGGAAAACATGAAGGAAGCAATGAGAAAAAACAGAGTGGATGTGATGGGAATATCAGAAGTGAGGTGGGAAAATAGTGGTGAGTTGATGAGTGATAAATAGGGCTTAGAAATTGATGAAATATATTTTTTCTGAGACATCACAGACAATGAAGGATGCAATATAAATTCATTTCACTCCAATACAAACCAATATAGCATAATTTTATTTTGAGTTTATTTGCATTTTTTTGGTATATTATTGTTTATAGGTCATTTTATAGGAAATGTTCTACTTTTTGTTATATTTGTTCTTTTGAACGGACTTTTTTTACGATGTAATCATAGCCTACATTCCAAAACCTAATGCAGATTGCACCATGCAGGAAAAATCTTAACTCCTGATGGTATGTGTAACGTGATTGCCCCGATTCAACGCAACAGTACAAGTACTGCAGCTGCAGTGCTCGCAGTCAGCATTTTGTATCTTACAAGTGAAGACAGCATTGATAGAGAAAGTGCTGTTTCTATAGAAGTTTCTCAAGACTTGCTGGCTGATCCTCAAATTAAGGGATGTGTCATATATCAATGGTAACTTTTCAATTTTAGCAAAAACATTACCATGGCTAGAGAAAAGAGATGGGAGCATTCATTCAGCTGTTAAAAAGATTAAAGGCTTTGAAGAACACTTGCAACAGTGAGTAAGAAAAATTTGACAAGAAGTTAGAGAGAAAATGAAAAAAAAAGTACTGGAAAACAACATTGGATACCAGTCAATGTCTAAAGTCGAGAAAGTTCTGCAAGGTAAAAACATTGATTTCAGTGTTTTTGATGAATATTTTTCACCAGCGGACTTTGGTCACTTCAAGTATATGCCCATGACGTCAGTTGAAGTAGAGAGGAGTTTTTTAATTCCTTCAAACCCTAGATTCTATTGTTATAGGTAAACTGGTCATGAATATCATCGCACAAATAGTGCACTGTTGAAAGTCTAATGCAGGCCTGCACAACGTTTGGGCTCTCCGAGCCGGCTCACAGCTAATGAGTGGAATGCAGATATTAGCTGCGCTCTGTGTAAGAGTGGACTGGAAGAAGTGGTGATCTCGTACAAGATATACAGAAAAGGAAGTACTGTTACTAGTGCTTATGAAATGAATTCCCGTTCAGTGTTTGCAAAACTATCTTGGACTATTATTAATTAATAAAGAAATATTTATTTTAGAGAAATAATAGAAATTTTATAGCTACTTAAATGTACAATATCATTTTGTTATATTTTTATTTATCAGTACATCAAAACGAGGTTTTATGCTATTGGCAGCTGAAAGGAATAGTAGCCTACTGATCGTAATGAAACATCAGTTGCAGATGTTCGATGTCTGCCTTGATTAAAGTTGATTATAGAAAACAGTTGCTCACAGATATAAATGTTGAGCCAAACATAGCAATCATTTTCACAGCCAGCCTGTGTAGTCGTGGATATTATTGTTAATGTTTAGTCTTGTAAAACTCAACCAGGCTAGTAGTATTATTCAAACGATCTTTAGCCCTTAGGTCACATTGAAGATCAATAAGTTCGAGCTGTAAATCGTTAAATGTTAAATGTTATGTTCCGTCTTTTAGATTCCTCCATACTGTACTGTAGAAGTAGGTAAGCAACGTGAAACAGTTACTGAGAATAGGCCTACACACTGCACTCCACAAGATAACTGATTGGTCGTTTCCCTCTCTTCTACCTGTAGCAAGTCTAGGTCATTCTGACGTAGCCTATCTTCCTCTCCGTTTCGGCGAGCGGTAAACACGACTCTCCCGCTCCGAAGGAGCGCGTGCGCTCGTTGAGCGCTGTTTGTGCAGGCCTGGTCTAATGTAATAAGCTTAAATAATTTTAGTACTAAATAACTGTAATCAGTGACAATTTTGGTAATTAATTAAACGAATTATTAAAGTTACACGACTCTCCCGCTCCGAAGGAGCGCGTGCGCTCGTTGAGCGCTGTTTGTGCAGGCCTGGTCTAATGTAATAAGCTTAAATAATTTTAGTACTAAATAACTGTAATCAGTGACAATTTTGGTAATTAATTAAACGAATTATTAAAGTTTTGCGATTTTTTCGTCCTGTAAGCTGTGTCTTGGTTACATTGCCGGCATCACAATCCTCCATCACAATGCACTGATTTGTAAGTCAATTAAATAAACATTCATGATTTATATAGGCTTGGCTACTGGCTACGGGTGGATTTTAAAATGTCTTATAAGGTCAAAGTAATACGAACAAAGTAAGATGTTTGAGAAAACAAACTTCAAAGTGTGCAATTTAGTTATGTTGTTCAATGTTTGCATTGCTTGACAGGAATTATGCCGAACAAGAGCCAGCTTGACATCAAGATGGCTCTGGAGAGGGCGAAGATCATGTACAGGAACGCCGTCATAGATGCTCGTAGAGATGATGAAGGTAATATTCCGAATAATAGTGAAGAGTTGAGCTCTGTTCACAGTGACTATAGTAAGCAGTGGCGGCTCGTAGTCAAATGTACAGGATAGGCAAAATTTACAGAACATTTTTATGTAATTCCCGCGATTCAATGACAGCTCGCTTTCATCATGCCCCCCGAAAACTTAACTCTTGCTTACATAACAATACTGATACATCAATGAGCCGTCTCATAATTTTTCGGTTTTTTCTAGTTTATTGTTATACTGTTGTCTTGCAACCCTTGTTGTTCAGACAACATTTCCGAAATTGGATTCAAATTCTTTTCAAGTCTCTTTAGACTTACCGAGTTACAAATATGATCTGATTCCAAGTACCTTCTTTAGATTACAATAACAAACGTGATCACCTACAGCTTAGCTTTAACTTCACTTCCTGTTAGCCATTTATGTATTTCATACCATACTTACTTACTTACAAATGGCTTTTAAAGAATCCGCAGGTTTATTGCCGCCCTCACGTAAGCCCGCCATCGGTCCCTACACTGTGCAAGATTAATCCAGTCTCTATCATCATATCCCACCTCCCTAAAATCCATTTTAATATTATCCTCCCATCTACGTCTCGACCTCCCCAAATGTCTTTTTTCCTCCGGCCTCCCAACTAACACACTATATGCATTTCTGGATTCGCCCATACGTGCTACATGCCCTGCCCATTTCAAACGTCTGGATTTAATGTTCCTAATTATGTCAGGTGAACAATACATTGCATGCAGTTCTGTGTTGTGTAACTTTCTCCATTCTCCTGTAACTTCATCCCTCTTAGCCCCAAATATTTTCCTAAGAACCTTATTCTCAAACACCTTTATCCTATGTTCCTGTCTCAAAGTGAGAGTCCAAGTTTCACTACCATACAGAACAACCGGTAATATAACTGTTTTATAAATTCTAACTTTCAGATTTTTTGACAGCAGACTGGATGACAAAAGCTTCTCAACCGAATAATAACAGGCATTTCCCATATTTATTCTGTGTTTAATTTCCTCCCGAGTATCATTTATATTTGTTACTGTTGCTCCAAGATATTTGAATTTTTCCACCTTTTCGAAAGATAAACCTCCAATTTTTATATTTCCATTTCATAGTGTTTCATACCATGAAGGATTAAATTTTCTTGCACCTTTAGCACTGACTTTATGAACAATAGAGCTTAATGCAGGAGTGGGTCGTCCATTGTCCAAAATACTTCTCTTTTCAATGTCATTACGACGCGAAAACGGACAACGTAACAGTTTACTTATTATATCAGTCATAATATAATATTATTGTTATCACTTACATTAACTATAAATCACCAAATATACGTAACATTAATATACAGTACGTACTTGCAAAAATCACATTTTCTAAAATACACTGTTAAAAAAAACATCTTTTAAAACACACTGTTTAAAAACTGTTATACTACTCGTAACAATCTACGTTCCAACTCGTGAAACTTTCAAACAGAAATTTCGCAAATCGTAGATGTTCGATAATGCTCGTGGGTTCTAGTTAGGGCAGGCAGAATTCTAGCGCGCTGGCTTAAGCATAGAACGCATGCGCTAAGAAAGCATTTAGAATAGCGATCTCTTTTAATGCTTACTCCAGGGCCAGCTTTGAAGTTACGTGGAAGGTCGGCTAACTTCGCTTCTGTCTACCTTCTGACGCATCGTGATCTGTCCAGTGTATTCTTGTCGCATAAATCGAACTGCCAGTAGTAAGCAACGTCCAACTAACCCTCAAAAAATCCCAGTCATAGTTAATTGAATATCTAAGCACCTATACAAGAGTATATACTTATATAAGGTTTTCCAAATGTGTTGGGGTAGTTAATAAATATCCACTTTTAGGTTTTTCTAAATGTGTTGAGGTAGGCTTAGCCTACCCTGCCTGCCCTGAGGAGCCGCCTCTGATAGTAAGTCAACTATATTTATCGTAAACATTCAGTTACGGCTACCAATAGTACCTTCAGGGCAAAATTTTAATATTTTTATTTCAAATTTCCTATTCATTAAACCGAAATACCGGTACTCTCTCCCACATTTTCTAAGTAAATTCAGATGAAAATGAAGTGTATGAAAGTAATGAAGAATGAGCTTTTTTTGTGTTTAAATTCATGGTTTAAAACAATAAACAAAGCTCGAAACTTAGGAAATTGCACGTGGCTAAGCGACCCGATTTCAGTGTCAACAAATTCCGCTTTCAGTACAGAGGTACCGTACTGTCAGATCTGCTAGATCTGGCTGGAACAACATGTTGATAATATTATGGTAGATTGAAACACGTAATTTTATAGCATATATACAGAGCGTTTCCGAAGTGGTGTTACAAACTTTCAGGGATGATGGCGAAGGGCACATGTATCAATTTGAGATAAGGAACCCTGGTCCGTAAGTGACCGAGTCGAAAGTTACAAGCAAAAATAGTTGTGTGAAAATGAAATAATTCTATTCCTCTGTACACCTTATTTATATGTATTTATCTGTACATCTTACACATACAACGTTGTTTATGATATGATATATTTCGTCACAGCACTTCTTTACATGTAATGGTGTACCTCACATTTCTGTATCCGGTGTCATCATTAACATATTACAGAAACACATTATTTGCAGTATGCGTCTACATAAATTCTCCCAATTACACAATGTATCTTTTTCATTTCTTGTTCAATCTCCCCTTCAGTATTTCCCCTACATTTCATTTGCTATTCTCTTTTTGTTCATTAATCCTAATATATCCAATATTATATACGTCTTTCAAACCCCCTTTTTCTCTAACTACTATTCACTAAAATCTCAATTTCAGTTTTTCTCTATAAATTATCACATTGAATTATTTGTCCTATTTGTCCTTTGGCCTTTTCTCCTATCTTTCTCTCATATTCATTTACTGTTCTAACGTTCAAAAGTTAGTACTAATTTCATGTTGTCACTTGTTCACTTCTCTTAACCCTTTTTCACTATACAACGTTGTTTACGTTGTCTACTTACAGTATTTCATTCAGTGCCCTGTCTGAGCGAATGGGGACAGGAAACTACACTAAAGCAATGCAGATAGCATAATGTGTAACGGACATGGTCGGCTCTGATATGCACGTCTGTAGACGGCAGTGTATGTGTACAAGATGCAGTGTCCAGTCAATCAGTCCTAGTGAAATGAAGGAGTACACGAGAGCGGAATAAGCAGACCTGATTTTCGAATACGGATGAGCCTATGAGAACAGTAGACAAGCTCACAGATTGTATCGGGACAAGTTCCCACGTAGGAGACATCCTGCCCATACCATCTTTCCACGATTGTTCCAAAGGTGAAGGGCAGGAGGACACGTGGTGCCAAATTACAATTCCATTTCCACACAACTATTTTTGCTTATAACTTTCGACTCAGTCATTTCCGGACCATGGTTCCTTATCTCAAATTGATACATGTGCCCTTCGCAACAAAGTTTGTAACACCACCTCGGAAACATTCTATCAGTGGCGGCCCGTCCTTATGTGCTACAGTGCTACAGCACAATGATAAATTTTGCTCAAATAATGTATTTACAATACCATAGTATTTGATCTGCCATTTGACAATTTCCAGTGGTTATGTTCACGACGCGTTATAGAGTGTTTAGTCTTCACTCTTCGGTGCCTCAGGTGGTACGTTGTGCTACTCAAAGCTCTACATGAGAATGTAGACAACTAATGCGCATGTGCGAAGCTGAAATCACTGCTCTTATTGGCTATTTTTACGCGGGGAAGTGCTGTAGTCAGCTTCAGCACAACACAGTTTGGAGATTACAAAAGTAAAGCGTAAAGAAAGAATGCTTGAATAATTTCAAGGGAAAAATTGTTCCGGGGCCGGGTATCGATCCCGGGACCTCGGGTTGAACGTACCAGCGCTCTACCACTGAGCTACCCGGAAACTCTACCCGACACCGTCTCAACCTTTCCCTTTATATCCACACAACTCGCGTGGGCTGACGAAACGCCAGAGACCCACAACGAGAGCACACAATCTCTGTGTGACTTGGAATTGTGGTTTTCTGTTAACGTACACAGTAACGTATATATTATGCAAATCTAGTCTTTCAGGTGAAGCTCCCTGTAAAGCAGATTTCAATAATTTTTCCCTTGAAATTATTCAAATCTGCTTTACAGGGAGCTTCACCTGAAAGACTAGATTTGCATGAAAGAATGCTTGTTTGTGGAAGATCTCGGAACTATGTACAATGTGTTTGGCAATTCAAGTGTCCGACCGCTGCTGCCATTTACCTGGTTTTTGAGGTTCCTCCTGAATCAGTCGGTCCAGAAAATTGAAGCCAAGGAATTATGTGACAATATAATTCAGGAAACTACTTATCGTTTCAGTCTTTAACCTACCTAGACGCAACAAAATTGTTAAACAGCAAATTTTTTGACAATTTTTCGCATAATTTTCCTGAACGCGAACTTGAAGTTGCTGTCAATAGCTATACTGTACTGAACAAAAGAGTGTTAAAGATACAACTTGGAGTTCTATATGGAAGACCCGACTTCCGAAATATAGATGCAGCTGTTCAATTGTTACAATGCATAACATAGCCTCCAACAATTCACAGGATCCATTCTGTGAAGTAACGAAGTTTTTAACTCTGCCAGTTAAAATAAACCACTATTATTATTATTATTATTATTATTATTATTATTATTATTATTATTATTATTATTATTATTAAATATTTTGGTTACAAAACCAATGACCACTGCTGAGCCAGAAAGATGTTTTTCTGGCTTAAAACGCAGAAAAACGTTTTTAAGGAACACTATATCCCAGGATCGCCTCACTGCTCTTGCAATAGTGTCAATAGAAAAGAGTATGATGTCCAAGATGGAGGGATTTAACTCCAGGGTAATTGACAAGTTCTGCAGTAGGAAGGATCGTCGTATGGACTTCATATTTCGTCACTAGGCGAGTCTCAAATTGAGATAAATACATATAAGTGTGTGCAGTAGGCCAATATAGAGATTGTAGCACACTCATTATTTTGACCACCAGCCGCTACTGCATCCTATATAATAATAATAATAATAAACATGAGCAACATATAAAATTTTCTGTTCTCTGTACATTTTATGTTGTTGTTGTTTTCTAATGCCAGGTGTTTGACAATAAAGTCATTTGACCTCTTGCACTCCAATATTTTTCAAAGATATTATCATGGCCAGCCACTGAAGCACAGATTTTGAGGTGTTCCGAATCCATTTCTTGGTTTGATTTGCACAATGGGCAGTTAGGGGACTGATATATTCCTATTCTATGCAGGTGTTTGGCCAAACAATCCTGGCCTATTGCCAATCTAAATGCAGCTACAGACGATTTTCGTGGTAAATCGGGAATTAACTGTGGGTTTTGATGCAGGGAGTTCCATTTTTTCCCTTGGGATTGAGTTATCAAATTTTGTTTGTTGAAGTCTAAGTAATAATAATTAATAAATCTCTTCACAGAGCAATACGTAGATTTAGTAACAGGTCTGTAAGTAGCAGTGCTGCCCTTCTTTGCTAAAGCATCCGCATTCTCGTTCCCCAGGATTCCACAGTGGGATGGTATCCATTGGAATACAGTTCTTTTATTGAGTGATATTAATTAGAGAGCATTTTAGTTATATCTGCTGTTTGAGATGAAGGTGTGTGTTTAGAGACTATTGATAGAATAGCTGCTTTGGAGTCTGACAATATAACTGCACTCCTAAATTTATTAATGTGGCATGGAAGGTTCCTGAGACATTCACTTATTGCAATGATTTCACCATCAAAACTTGTTGTTCCATATCCAAGAGATCTATAAAGTGAGAAGAGACAGCACGTAACACCTGCACTGGCACCTTGTTCTCTGGAGATCAAGGATCCTCAGTGTATAAATGAAGCCAGTTTTGTGGAGGGTACCTAATATTAATTGTCTCTAAAGACGATTGTTTTAGTATTTCAATGTTTACTTCTGATTTCAGTATTTCTTCTGTTAAATTTAGATTATATTCTATATTTAATAGAGTTAAAGGGTTTGGTTTAATTTGTAGGTTTTCTTTTAAATTCGGGATATTGATTTTCTGTTTTAATTCTTGAACAATGGATATGAAACTTTTTTGAGTTTTCAATCTACAGAGAGGACTGTATGAATGCCAATTGTTTCCTGGTAATCTGATAAGTTTTTCATATTGAATCAGTGCTTTTTCTTCTATTGTCATTTTGATGATTACAGTGAACAAAAAGATGCATTCTCAAAGTTTCGAAAGCGAATGAGTGTCTACTACTGTCTAGTATGGATTTGAATGCAGAAAACTGCGAAACGACAGTTGCATATGTGAAATATTTGACATCTAAATTATCTGCAGTGTGTTTATCATCCGGCAGAATATTAGCTACCTGACAGGGTAAACTGTGATGTTTACCATCTTTCTGTATGTTGTTTTTAATGTAGTTACTGCCTTTAACACTTAGGATGCAGCAACGGTAACAATCAGAAGTCCTTTGTCATCTTCTATACCTACCTAATGGCCATAATAATTGCATTGCATATTGAAAATCCCCCACATATTGTAGAATTGTTCACAGCATTTATCACATTACCGGACAATAGATATGATCCAGCAGGGCCTTCCGGATCCAGACCCCCAACAATCACATTAACTACATGCCGCCCAAGAGCATCCGTCGTCTCATCAATTGACACCCATATGTGTTGGTTTGTTAGTTTATCTCTGACCTCAGTAATGCATGTGTTGTAAATTTTCTCGACATAGTACTATACATGCCTTACACATGTCTTCATAAAATGTTGAATTTGACAAAGAGTCCTTCTGTACATTTCCTTGTTCCAGCCGTTTATGTTTCATTGTACTTACGTGCCTTTGAACATTATATTCCTTGTTTTTAGCAGATGTAATTCTGACATTTCAAAGTTTACAATACAGATTGCTATTTAGAATGCACCATACTGTGCAACTAAATATTCTAGTTTCCAAAACGTGTTTCTTTCTTTCTGAGCCATACTGCGGAGCGCACTACACTTAACGACAGTTTGTATTATACTTGAATGAACTGTACCGCGGCGGTTAGTGTCGTCTCCGTACACACCTACACTTGCGTACTCTGTTTCTATCTTGTAGTGAATTGGTTTCCTTTCACTGTAAACATGCTCCAATGTCACAGGCCTACTTATGAGTATCTGAGTAAATAAAGCATATGGGGTGACAGGTAGGTCGCTACCATCACTGCCCCCTCCCACTATCGTCCTGCTTTCCAACTTGAAACCGCACTGTTTTCGTCTATCGGGTCTAAAGTCTCTAAGCCTGAACATAACATACTCACTTATAGCTCTCTAATAATTGCTGGTGCACACTGCCACACAGAATTTAGGAGCCATCTGTAAATAAAAGAATATGGATAAATTAATTTCATTTTTTAATAAAAGTCTAAACTTCTTTTATTTCAATTCCCTGAATTTATTTTTACATTAGAAGTAATCGTTACTACGTGCTTCATCGTTTTGATTCCTTTTCAGACTTCACTTTTATGATTCAGTTAATGTTAATAGTTTGGGGACGTATGTGTTGTCATGCTACTGTCCGTCGGAGTGGTTATGTCACACGGTCGTCAAAACGGGGGAAATCTCATGACAGTTACTTACTTAAGGGGGCCCTTTTCTTTAAATTATTTTAAACAGTTTTAGAATACTATGTAAACTTTCAATTTCATACAGCAAATAATTGCAGAGAAGACCTAACAGCTCATCCACTAGCCCTTACAGAGAGGACATGAGGAACAGTGGGGCAAACCGGGATGCGATATAACCATTCGACTGGAGAGCACTTATTTATCCTCTTCATAGTTATGATTCTTAGAGGAGAAAAATTTGCTCCGGCGCCGGGGATCAAACCCAGGTCCTTGGTTCTACGTACCAAGCGCTCTAACCACTGAGCTACGCCGAAGTTCAATCCACAGCACCGGATCGAATCTCCCTCTTCTATTGTTTTTTCCTGTGTGACCGTACTCTATTTTCGACATATGTTGACATATACTAATTCAACTGTCATGATTAAAGATGAGGGATTTGTGCGGTTTGTCGTCAGGTTGCGTGTGCATAGACGTTACACAGCTGTATGCCCAGGCCTGTGTTGACTTCCGACGTAAACAAACCACGCGAAGTGTACAGTCTAAAAATGAGAAATGCAACACTCCGTTAATGTCTAGCAGATGACAATTTACAAAATATATGAGGAATATGTAGAAACATTAGTATAGTTAGAAGAAGAAACTTGCCTTTATGATTCATCCATAGCTTCAGAGCAATCACAAGCCGAATTGCACTAACTACAGACTCTTAAATTATCAAATGTCAAACGTCGTCGTTGATCACTCAAACAGTTTTTGAACTGCGAAAAGCTTCTTTCAACGTCACAGGACGTTAAGTATACTGTCCTATTGTCTGATGATTTTGCATTATTCAGCCTGTTACAAATTGTTAAATAGCTCTTATTTTTCTGTTATGTATTCTTTATTCGCTGTGTGCAAGGTCCTGCATGGCCTTTCTTGATTTTTTCTGCCACCTCTTTTATTATTGCTATGCCCTATAGTTGCCGTCGTTGCAGGTAACTACTGCTCACTACGTCCGTTCACTACTGCAGTGCATTGGACTATGAAGGCCTGTGTTCGTCTCGTGTTGTTATGATAAGACGGTAAGTAGGCAAATGGATAGCGTGTAGTTGCATTTCTTTTGATTGTACTGGTCGTAGTCGTTCACCTGTCTGTCCACCTATGCTCCCTGTCGAGTCAACGTGTTTTTCGTGCTGCGCACAAACCCCTCATCTTTAGTCATGATACAAGGAGCGCACTCAATTCAGTGATTTGGTGGCCGGGATCCCAGAGTATGTATATGCACTCTTGGGATAAGAATCTACATAAAGATTTTTTTGTTGGTTCTACAGAATTTAACTGTTATGATGACAGTGGTTAGAGCACTTGATATGTAGAACCAAGGACCTGGATTCGATCCCCGACGCCAGAGCAAGTTTTTCTCCTCTAGCAATCATTGTTATCATAACAGATAAATTCTGTAGGACCAAAAAATTAATCTTGACGTAGACTCTTCATAGTTAGCAATCAGTGTATTACCAAAATTTCAACTCAGAATTACACTACCTTTCAGTGCGACGAAATAGAAATCCGAATCTGGTAGACGCTGCCTCTCAGACCACAAAGAGCTACTACTTCAAGAAAACCAGCAGACGGTTCGCCAAGTGGGAAGAAGAGTTAGTCCGCACGGAGGAGTGGAGGAAGCTGTTGTTCCTGGAGACTTACCTGTTTCATTGCTTCCTAGACAGAGAATTCACTGACAGTGGTAAGTAATTGTTTACATTCTGAACTAGTGGCGCTTTCAGCTATGCACAAGCAGAGTCCGTGAATATCCAGAGTAGCGCAATCAACTATTCGGCCGCAATTGGTATTCCATTTCAACACGCTTGAGATAGGAACATTTAAAGTAAAACTCAATTTAGGTCAGTGTCCATGGCACTTAAAATTAAAAGAATTTCATTATGATTTAGGCTACATTCATTTCCTATATATCTGTATACGGCAAATAGCATGCGCTGGAATAAAAATAGCTGATTTGTCGGCATTTCCGGCGTAAAGGATTGCAGTACTCTGGATATCCACAGACACTGTGCACAAGTTCGGAGACTTGAATTCTTATTGGTACCGGTAGCGAATATCCAGTGGTGTCATTCGGTTCCGGGTGGATTGACATACTGCACTTCACCTACTTTTATTTGACATAAAGTTATTTGACACAAAACCTATTTTACATACAAGCAGTGTTGCCATACCTACTGATTTAGCAGGAGATTTCCTGTTTTTCATTGAATCTACTGCTCTACTGATTTTTTTGTCAAAAGTCCGAATTTCTCCTGCCTTTTGGCATGCTGCAGTCACCTAGTTCTACGCCCAGATTTTCAACTCATTACTTCAGTACACATATATTGTCATCATGTCTTATTTTTGCATCTTATACACAAGTCAATGTTTTCGTCTCCCTCGCCTGGAGTCCAGCGACGGATTATGATAGCAGCACACAGCAGATAAAGACCATGTTCTGTGCACATGGCTCAGAGTTATGGGTCTCTCCATAATATTACAGAATCATAGAGAACGAATGTTTGAAACCTTACCACGAAAGGATGCACGCACGCACACAAACACAAGTATATAATCTTCATGCAACGTAAGCATGTGATAACTGTCGTCAATTCGCAAAATGAGACATGTCGAAAATAACAAAGTGTTGGAAAATCGCAAAAACTGTAAGTTAAGTTATATAATTTTTTTTTTTTCTAATTAGATCACTATGGATACATACATTCAGGATCCATGAACATTTTAATATTTTAAGTGTGTTATGATTTTTTAGTTGAGATTTTCCAGCACTTTGTTATTTTGGACGTATCCCCTTTTGCAAAGCGACGACAGAATTAAGTTATTTCATTATTGTTTTGGGGACCCGGGGAACAGAGGAAGAACAAAACTTATTCAGCAGTGAAGTTTGTTTCTGATTGTGTGCACGTGAAACAGTGAGAGAGCGAAGTGTAGGTAATGGCATTTTTGTGTTACATATCTTGCACAGTGATCTTTTAAAATGAGTGAAAGTGTCCCAGCAAGAAAGAAAAGTAAATACTCCCAGAATATTATAAATCAGAGTGGGAAAATGATGAACAATTTAAGGGTAGTTATGCAAAAGCAGGAAAGGGGATAATTTTTCATCTGTTATAGTCGCAGCTAATGCAGTACTGTATTTAATATCACCTTTAAAATAAATCTCGTCGTATTGAAAATCTTTTGTAAATACACGAAAAATTCCTGATTAATACATTTTAATTCGAAACATTGTCAGTAAGACATTGCTGTGTAAAAACAAAATTGAATAGTCAGAAGCAAAGGGATACAAGTGACATTTCTAAAAACATGAGTTAAGTGCATCCAGGGCAAGCTAAAATATTTACAATTTTAGTGGCAAAGAGATATATGTTTTAATCACATCACACACTAAAATTGAAATAAAAAATTTCACGGAATTTACGAAATCTTAAGTACTTTCAACCACATTTTCTCACAAATAACTTAAGTGCACTTATATTCCTTTGCTTCTGACCCCCTCATTTAGCAAAATTGTTCCATTTCATTGGTTAGGGATGTGCTATATAGTAATACAACAGAATCATCTTTCTTACAGTACACTGTTTTGTAATTAATATAATACAAAGAGGAAATTCATGTTTATTTAATCTACTGTAATCTCCTGTTTTTTTCGATGATTTTCTCCTGATTTTTGTGAGTAGGTCGTGGCAACACTGCATACAAGTATTTGGCATATTTATTTTTCATCTAGTTTAATTTGACACAACCTTTTAGATATACTTTTTCTGGCATAGGCTACAACTACTTTGTTTCATTTGTATATTCGCATATCATATTTTGACATACTCTACTGTATGTGCATATTGTTAATAGTTCCTGTTACAGTTTCTAAGGTTACTTGTTTTTGCTTAAAAATTATAGAGGTTTCGGATGTATAAAAATTATGTAGGGTGAATTTCTAGAAACAACAAGAGGGAAGCGACATTTATCTTTTAGGGCAGGGATTCTCAAACTGTGCGTCGCGACGCCCTGGTGCATCGTCGGTCTATGTTTTGGGCGTCGCAGCTATAAGACAAAACTAATAGTACATTATGCAACGAGCCTATAATGGTAGTAATTAAGACGCGAGTATGTTTATGAAACGAGCGCAAGCGAGTTTTATAATTTTCATACGAGCGTTTTCTGACTTTACAGCACTGACAGCTCGTGGCATCATCACATTATCTGTAGAAGTAATTGCTCTGTCAGTTTTTTTAAAGTCCTCATTTTCTCATTCACTGCAATGAACATATATTTTTTATATTTACAATCAATTAAATTGAACTTATATAATTACAAATTGTATGAATAAGTAAATTATCTATTGTATAATTTATATAATTTTTTCAAGTAACACAGCGGGGTAGGTTAAACACCGTAACAATCTGCCCCCTAACAATTGTGCCAACTTGCCACTGGTGTAGATATTTGATTTGGGTTAAAAATTACGAATTAGAATAATGAATGATCGAAATGAAATTAGCACGAAACAGAACCAATTAAAAGTACTTTCCAACGATGTATTTAAAGTTAACCTAATATTACATTTGTAACCTGTAAAAAAATAATCACGAGATGGTGAAAATTTATTTATCTTGCTGAAAAAACAACTTTACAGCTTCCTTCTTCTACCGCTTGCCACAAAAGTCTGACGCTTCCGTGGAATGTGCTTTATAAAGCATGGATCATATTGCCTGCGTGGTGCTGCAATCCATTGCATAACTACCTAAATAAACTGTTGTGCCAACGTGCCTCGATAGCCAACCTGCCTCCATCTCCCCTACCTAACGTACTGTAAATTCAATCTTCACTTCTGCCCGATCAGAAAAGATAACATTACTCAGACATGCTATATACTGTCCGTCCAAATGGTGTTGTCGCAGGGTCGTAGTAAGGAGGGAAATCACGTGACAGTTAATTAATTAATGAGGCCCTTTTATTTAAGTTATTTTAAATAGTTGTACAATATTGCGTAGACGTCCAATTCCTAACAGAAATTAATGTTTTCAGAAAATAGCTAAGACAGCCCAGCCACCAGTCTCTACAGAGGGGCGAGCAGAAGTGGGTGGGGGAAACCGGGATGCGACGTAGGCAAACGGACGACAGTACCTGTGCGAAAATATGATTCAATATTGAAAGCTCTTTCGTCACTGGAAAATGCGAACATATTTCTGGAACGTACTATACTCACTAACTCAGTACTGTTTGTGTTTACTATGACCGTAAAGCGACTTTGATTGTATGCGCTTGGTTCTATGTTGATAACGGTTGGAAGTTTACTAATAGACGGGGTGGGAGTGAAGTACATTAAACAACTCGGGTACAATAAAAATTGAAGTAAAAATAAAATTATGTTCCTGTATGATGCTGTAATGATATGATATATTTCTGTAGTGAGTTGTAGCGAGGCAACTCTCTGCCGCTCTGACGTCGGCCGAGCGCACAGATGAAGTGTCAGAAGTCTACTCCCCTTCTTCGTGACGTGAGTCAGCATTTTAAATTATGCACGCAGTTTTGTTATGCAAGAACATGTTGAATTGCAGTTTGCCTTTATTTTTAGCTGTTTATTGTTATGTTATTTAATATTTTTAAATTTGCGGTCATTAGCGCAGAGAACCGGTTGTTAAAAAATTAGAATGACGCCACTGGATATATCAACGTATCTGCACGTGTGATTACTGGAGTTGCGATGTGTTAAGCTTATGACGTTGACTACGAAGCTGAACAAGCATGTCCATAAGCAAAAGTTTTAATATTGTAATTTCAAGTTATCATAATGCACACTTATTATTAGGAATTTTATACAGTACAGACCACTATGCATCGCAGAAAGAGAGAAGGCCTGACTTTATTATAGGTCTATGAAGATAAATTAGTGGAACAACCTCAAGTAGTGTATTCATATTATGAAGTAATGTTATTTAATTATTCTGTCTATTTACAATCCCCTAGTTATTTTCTTCTCACTAGTTATGGGAGGAAATTTGGGCGTGATGTTCTACCTCCTTTGCTCGCAAATATCTTCAGTGCATGTAAAGGCGACAACTTTACATTTGTGGCGTGTCGTTTCAAATAGTATTAAATACATCCTCGGTCGAAATTTAGTTTGAAGTGGTTTCGCATAGCTGAGACGGTATTCTTTAAGACCTTGATCTCATATTGGAGCAATTCGTATTCTTTCCCGGCTATTTTCTATGATGAAAATTATGTGTTGGATCAAATCGTATTATGTACAACTCCAATGATGTGTCGGATCAAATCGTATTATGTACAACTTCCATTAGTTAAAATCTTAAATGGACAGCATTGTCCAGCATGCTGTATCTTCCTACCATTATCGAGTTTCCCACTGTTTTATAACATTGTGATTATCAAGGTATGTACACTAGCAATATCTATTAAGAGCAGTAAGGGAATCAGAGAGAGGAGAGGTGGTACCCGAAAGAGAGCACTATATGTAGCTAAGAAGAGGGAAGTAGTGTAATTTATCTCTAAATTAAGAGCAAGTGGTCCACACTTGTGGAGTAACGGTGAGCACGTCTGGCCGCGAAACCAGGTGGCCCGGGTTTGATTCCCGTTCGGGGCAAGTTACTTAGTTGAGGTTTTTTTCCGGGGTTTTCCCCTCAACCCTATATGAGCAAATCCTGGATAACTATCGGTGCTGGACCTCGGACTCATTTCACCGGCATTATCACCTTTACTTCATTCAGACGCTAAATAACCTCAGAAGATGATAGAGCGTCGTAAAATAACCTACTATAAGAAAGAGCAAGGGATTCACATTACAATAGAAGTAAAAGTCAGAGCCTTTATTTGGCTTCCGAATTAAATATTACACAGCTCTTCAAAATGTACAATTAAAGTGTTAATACCGGACTTAAGAGTAAAATTATTGTTTTTTTTTTCTTCCAAATATTTCTCGGAACAGAATTCAATAGGCTATAGGATTTTGTACACCGGCCAATGGTGAATGCAGTTATTGCGCACCCATGCTGTTCCCAATAAGAAACTGCGATGATACACTGAAAAAGAGTAGTCGATTTAGGCGCACATAAGCTTCGTGCCAATACGTTCCATAGAATTATGAGAACAGAACCTAATGAGACACAGTCATTTTGTTTCGACTTACAGCAACAGCAACCGCTCTCGAAACTCAGCATAAGTGAAGTTTATTATTCAAGACAATCAGCTTTCTATATCCTATGTGTAACTGAAAAAGCTTCACAGAGGCTAAGTTTCTTTACATGAAATGAAGCACAGGCTGGGTGGGCGCTATTGAAGTGGAATCTTGTGCCACTACATTTAACAGTGAATTTAATTTCGACAGTTCACCAAATGTATTAGGCTGTTCGCCGATGAATGTGGTGGACAAAATAGCATGCATGTTGTACATGCTCTTGGTCTTTGGCTCCAAAGAAAACCACGTCCTCAGGTTTCTGAAAATCTGTTAGTTTTTCCGGTAAGATGCCATTCTTTTCTATCAGCTAACAGAGTCTTTGGGCTACTAGAAAAGATTTTGCGTAAGAAGAATGGAATTCTTACTCCTGAGGAGTATAAGGTGGTATATGAAACAGTGGGGACAGTAAAATATTTAGGCACAGATTGGCATGTCAGGGATTTCAAGCTCTTGGCAAATGAATTTCATAACTTCAATGGCATAAAAGAAGTGAAAAGAATAATGCTAAAGAAATGCGAGAAGAATGTGAAAGTGAATGTCACTTTCAAAATGGAACCTACATACCGATGTGACGATCCATCTAAATCATGTGCTTGTGTGATGAAACGTGGTATGTTCATGGATCATGTCAAAGTACCTCCGAAAGTCACCACCTTGAGATCAATCAGTAATGCCAAAAAATCTGATTTGCGAAACCAACTCAATAGTACAATCGGAGGAAATTGGAAAGTGGTTGATTCAGTGAAATTGTATGATATTTTTAGTAATACAAATCAGATTAGTGATAGTTAAAACAATGAGAATGAAAAATCTGATTGTTTGCATGAAGAATCACGTATAGGTAGAATTTAAAATGTTAATGAAATTGTGTGTGCAATCTAAAGCATTGATTAATACATTTTCCAGTGTTCACGCCACATTTCATAATTTTGTTACAAAGCTTACTTACTTTAAATATTGTAATACTGTATTTTAATACAAATCTTTACAACATATTTTTTATAATTTTATTTTAAAGCTTACAAAAATATGTAATATTGTAATTTTGATATTAAAGCTTACTTAGATATTGCAGTAATTAATACAAGTGTTCACACCATATTTCATAATTTTGTTATAGAGCTTAATAAAATACTGATATACCGGTATAAGGATTGAAGAATAAAGTATACAGGATGGGCAAAAAGTCCCATTACTCCATATTATTTTATGTCATGAGAATAATGGGGAGCATACTGACTCTTTAGATACTTAGGTATACACAATTAGTGTGCAGTGGTTATTTTGTTTGCATGTTTGAATTATGACCAGAATTACATCAATAGTGTGCATATTTGAGGTATTTCAGATATTTAAGGGGGTAACGGAACTTTGTGCTCATCCTGTAGATGCCATAATTATTTAAAATTTATATTCAATGTGAGTTAGAGATCGACCTGGGTGGCCGCACGAACCAAAGTATGTCTCTTTAGACAGCTTCGTTTGAAAGGTTGCAAGTAAGAAACTCGCCGTTCCTTATCATTATTTTCCAGCAGAAAGCAATAAAAACTATTGATGTATCGACCTACGTAGTATGCTGCTGTAAGAACCACAGAAAAAACTGACAAATGACAGGGCACAATTCAGCGTGGTTTTATAGATGCAAATCGTATTATGTGTCAAAATCGCTTCAAAACGTATTAAATACACAGTGTCGGTGCAAAACGTATTAAGTGCAAACTTAAATTGGCAATATCATGCATTAGATTAAACAATCAGTGTCAGTGTTTATTACATTTGGTGTCATTTCACAATGTCTAAAATGTGACATTAAGATATTAAAAATTTTTCCGTGAAACTTTTTTTACGTTTCCTGTAAAATTTGTTTTTCTGCATTTAATACGATTTGAAACGACACTCCACATTTATACTTTACTCCAAAACATGACGGCCTTCCCTCACTCTCTTCACCATTTAACTGCAAGAACGAGTAAGGGATAAACACTTAGCTCAATTGCAAATTCTTAAAGTCACTGTTATATTGTATTTCTGCCACATGCCTAAGGGTTTAGGAGAAGATGGGAGTTTATAAAGGTTTACCAATTCCAGAAAGAAATGCAGTCATGTTTTGGAGCAAGGCTTAACCTCACCATTATTACGATCTAAAAAGCGCCACATTCCAGTACAGTGTACCGAAATTTTCGCGTGTGAATACTGGATGAAAGATTTAGTGACGAGTGACTTGGCTCAAACAGTAGTATTTAAGACTCGTATTCGGAAGATCTCGGGTTCAAACCCGTGGTCTGCCAATGTGATTGAGGTTTTTCATGGTATCCTTCAGTCAAGAAAGCACATGCTGCATTGAAAATTTACATACCATGATTCATGAACTCCTTAGTCACCAATACCGTAAACATTGGAACAAAATCGAAATCAGTTACATTAGCATAAGCCATCTATAACACATGACAATAAAACAGAGTCAGAACAAAAGTCCACGGCCTACTGATATATCCTAAGAACCTACACACAGGGGCGGCTCGTCCATAAAGCTGCGGAGCTGCAGCACTCCCTGATTTGACAGGAAAATAAAAATAATATTTATTTTAATTTTTAGAAGAATTGTTACAGATTTTATTGGTAAATTGCTTTATGTTTCACCTGACCGGGAATATGTACTATTATCTTATGCATAATCTTTTTGCGCGTTGACTGTATTGGAATTGACACTGCATTCAAAGTCGTCCTGGGATCTGCAGGGTGGTTAGCTCATAGAGAGTGTGTCTTGATTGGTCAGGGGTTAGAGAGGTGAAGGGAGGTGAGGCAGAGGGAAACTGCCGCTGTTTAAAACCCATATTTCGCTGCAGTGTTTGCAGAGTCAGGCAACAAGGGATCTTTCCTCTCCTCCCACACCGCTATTGTAATGCTGTGTCAAATTGATTCTCTGTTCCCTTGAAACTTAATGACAAAATTATTATTTTCTTTTCACATACTTATTTTTGTAGAATATTATCGAGTTAATATAACGAAATTAATGTTCTCTTTTACCTTATTATTACGTATATATCCAGCCTCCAGCAGAATCTAATATTTGCCTTAACTCAAAATGATTGCACGAGTAGAATCCTTTTGATATAGCACGTAAAATACGAAAGAGACTGCTTTTCCAGTTTTAGAAAATTGTTGACCATCAGTATATCTGAGTGTTGCTTTGGTGTGACGTCTTAATACCGCTCCTTAGCCAGTGCAAATGTGCAAGCATGAGTATGTGTGACTTACAGAATATTAATTTTATTTTTCCCTTGCGGAGAATATTGATGTAATGAAGTGAAATTAAAGGGTCGTCCGTTACCCGACTTAAATCTTACTTAAGCTTCATCCAGCCGAAATAGTGCATATATGTTAGGATGTATTACAATGAAATCTACGCTAAGCATTTGTGGTTACGTGGATGTGAACAAAAAAAACCTGTATTTTGTTTTCCTTGCCTCCTCTTCGGTGGTGATACTGCATGGACTAGGAGTGGTGTGACAGATTTAGGACATTTGCCCCTAAAAAGCAAAATGCACGAATCTTCGCAGTCTCAACATGATTAACTCCTTTTCCAAAGATTTTGAGATATTCAAGGTTAAAGTTGAATACACACAATTGATTCTGTGTTGTAGTCAAGAAGAATATTACATTCTGTGGGCTTTTTACTGAAATATGGAGTTAATCACTTTGACCACTGACAATATGGTCAATTTAATACATTGCCAACTTAGAAACTCTGAAATAACCAAAAGTGGAGTTAATCATGTTGACTTCTGAATGCCTCACTTATCGAAAACCATAACTTTGTTCTGATTTACACATGCCAAAGGCTATAAAAATAGTGGAAGAAGTATCTATCGAAGTTAAGGAAACCAAAGCCGGAGAAGTTACGAAAAAAGTGAACGAGAAAAAAATCATGGTTTGTCAATCATGTGTGGTGAGCGAGATGTGTTGCTGTAAAAACGAACAGTCCTCCAGATCAAACAGTGAAAGAAATATATCAGACACTGATATTGATATTCCTGATATAATATATTATTCGTATGCACCTATTAGTCTTGCGATGTCGAAAGGAGTTTTTCACGATATAGTTTTTGTTTAAGTGAGAGACGCGGAACGTTCACTTTCGACAATCTCCGCATATGTCCACTGCAATGCACAGACTACGTTGTATTTACTTTACACGTAAGTACAATGCAGTGTTTTATAAGAGTACAAATTCACAGCCGTCATGTACACCACAGTGTACGCATTCTTTTGATACAACTGTACGGACATTGCAGATACGCGCCAGTTGTGTACTTCTGGAGGCACCGTTTCTGCTTCAACATAAACAGACTATAGTAAATAGTAAGTAAACTTTTAAGAACAGTCACTCTGCTCCGTCCTTTGATTTTATTTTTATTTTATTGGGTTATTTTACGACCCTGTATCAACATCTAGCTTGTTTAGCGTCTGAATGAAATGAAAGGTGGTAATGCCAGTGAAATGAGTCGGGGGGGGGGGTCCAGCACCGAAAGTTGCCCAGCATTTGCTCGAATTCGATTGAGGGAAATCCCCGGCAAAAACCTCAACCAGGTAACTTGTCCCGACCGGGATTCGAACCTGGGCCACCTGGTCAGACGCGCTGATTTTTACTCCACAGGTGTAGACTCCTTTGATGATCATGATGATGAAGAAGTAAGGCAGGTAGAGATGTTTGGGAATGCTTCTTGTTGTGCAGTTTGTGCAGTGGCATAATTTTTTTTTTATTTTAGTAGGTTATTTTACGACGCTTTATCAACATCTTAGGTTATTTAGCGTCTGAATGAGATTAAGGTGATAATGCCGGTGAAATGAGTCCGGGGTCAAACACCGAAAGTTACCCAGCATTTGCTCATATTGGGTTGAGGGAGAACCCCGGAAAAACCTCAACCAGGTAACTTGCCCCGACCGGGAATCGAACCTGGGCCACCTGGTTTCGCGGCTAGACGTGCTTACCGACAGTGGCATAATGGAACAAAAGCATAGTGTGGTTGTTTTGGTTTCCCACACCCACACTGCATATGCAAGAAATTTTCTACCAAACAGTACAATTAAGAGAAAAAATTATGTGCTGAGAAACAATTTAGAATATTATTGATTTTACAAAATATGCTAATTTGGCCCGTTATGCCATAAAATACATTACATGCTCAATAGTCGATTATGTACAGGAACGTCTGAAATCTATACAATTAATTTTAAATATTCGTCATTACAGTCATTCAATGCAGGTAGGCCTTTACAATGGTTTTCTACGACTTGTAAATGGACAGTAAAAATATACAGTTGCATAAGAATCCTCACCCTATTAATATGCCATTCACAGAAATCCTATGAATGCAATGGCACATGCTTAACGATCAAGTTTATTTTGTTTCTCGCAGAGTTCGAAGAAATCTGCAGGGCATTGCCACCTATCCTACCGCTCCAGTCAGAAACAGACTCCGATATCAGTTCCGGTATCTTCGATGCTGTCTCCGATGGCAGCTTCGCAGCCTGCACTGGTGCCACTGGCGATGTCGGATTTGAAGCCTTCTCCAGTGCAAATTTCCATACCAGTTTACATGACAGCTCCCATGCCAGATCCGATGTGAGAGCCGATGTGAACTCTCATGCCACATCTCAAACTAGCTCCCATACTAGATCCGATGCCATGCCCCATGCCACATCTCATATTAGCTCCCAGGCGATATCCGAAGCCAGATTCCATGCCACATCTCATATCTGCTCCCATGGGAAATCCGAACCCAGCTCCGATGACAGATTCCATGCCACCTCTCACACCAGGTCCAAGCCCATCTCCAATGTCAGATCCGATCCCAGCTTCCATCCCACCCCTCATGCCAGCTCCCATGATAGGTCCGATGTCAATTTCAATGCGAGATCCAATGCCATCTCCCATACCACATCTTATATCAGTTCCCATGGGAGATCCGAACCCTGCTCCCATGATAGATCCGATGCCACCTCTCATTCCAGCTCTGATTCCATCTCCTATGGCAGATCCGATCCCTGCTCCCATGCCACCTTTAATGCCAGCTCCCTTGCTAGATCTGATGCCAGATTCCATGCCTCCTCTAACACCAGGTTCAAGCCCATCTCCAATGTCGGATTCTATCCCACCTTCCATCCCCCCCGTCATGCCAGCGCCCATGCTAGGTCCGAAGTCAGTTTCCATGCAAGATCCAATGCCATCTCCCATGCCACAACTCATATCAGCTCCCACGGGAGATCCGAACTCGACTCCCATGATAGATCCGATGCCACCTCTCATACCAGCTCCGATCCCATCTCCTATGGCAGATCCGATCCCAGCTCCCACACCACCTGTCCTGCCAGCTCCCTTGCTAAATCTGATGTCGATTTCCATACCGGATCCAATGCCATCTCCCATGCCACATATCATATCAGTTCCCACGCGAGATCCGAACCCTGCTCCCATGATAGATCCGATGCCACCTCTCATACCAGCTCCGATTCCATCTCCTATGGCAGATCCGATCCCAGCTCCCATGCCACCTCTAATGCCAGCTCCCTTGCTAGATCTGATGCCAGATTCCATGCCTCCTCTCACACCAGGTTCAAGCCCATCTCCAATGTCAGATTCTATCCCACCTTCCATCCCCCCCGTCATGCCAGCGCCCATGCTAGGTCCGAAGTCAGTTTCCATGCGAGATCCAATGCCATCTCCCATGCCACAACTCATATCAGCTCCCACGGGAGATCCGAACTCGATTCCCATGATAGATCCGATGCCACCTCTCATACCAGCTCCGATCCCATCTCCTATGGCAGATCCGATCCCAGCTCCCATACCACCTCTCCTGCCAGCTCCCTTGCTAAATCTGATGTCGATTTCAATACTAGATCCAATGTCATCTCCCATGCCACCTCTCCTGCCAGCTCCCTTGAAAGATCCGATGTCATTTCCCATACCAGATCCAATGCCATCTCCCATGCCACATCTCATACCAACTCCGATCCCACCTCCAAAGGCAGATCTGATCCCAACTCCCATGCCACCTCTCATACCAACTCCGATCCCACCTCCAGTGGCAGGTCCGATCCCACTTCCCATGCCATCTCCCATTCCACATCTCATATCAGCTCCCACGGGAAATCCGAACCCAGCTCCAATGATAGATCCGATGCCAGATTCCGTGCCACCTCTCACACCAGGTCCGAGCCTATCTCCAATGGCAGATCCGATCCCAGCTTCCATCCCACCTCTCATGCCAGCGCCCATGCTAGATCAGATATCACTTTCCATATCATTTCCAATGCCATCTCCCATGTCACATCTCATATCAGCTCCCACGGGAAATCCGAACTCAGCTCCGATAATAGACCCGATGCCAGATTCCATGCCACCTCTCACACCCGATCCGAGCCCCTCTCCAATTGCAGATCCGATCCCAGCTTCCAACCCACCTCTCATGCCAGCGCCCATGCTAGGTCAGATGTCACTTTCCGTACCATTTCCAATGCCATCTCCCATGTCACATCTCGTATCAGCTCCCACGGGAAATCCAAACCCAGCTCCGAAGATAGACCCGATGCCAGATTCCGTGACACCTCTCCTGCCAGCTCCCTTGCTAGATTCGATGCTAGCTGCCATATAAAATCTCATACGAGCTCCCATGCTAGCTCTCATGACAGATTTGATCCCACGTTCTTGGCAGCTTCCATGCAAACTGTCACACCACACCCCATGACAGATAACATGGTATCTCCTACGCCACTACTCACACAAGGTCCCATGCAAGGTCCTATGCTAGATTCGATGTCAGATCCCAGGAAAGATCCCATACTAGATCCCTTGCAAAAGTCCGTGCCTGTTCCCATGCCACTACCATCATTGGAGCACCTAGCAACAGAAAAAAAAGGTAAGAGAAGAAAGAAGCGTGGCTTCTTGTCATGTTTTAGATTCTTATTGCGTCTTTTTAGGCGTAAGTAGTTAGAAATTTTGTTGTCTAAGAGCCATTTTTAGATAGATCGCCCTTAGTGTGTTTCTGTTTCCCTCATCTTGTTCACAGTTTACCCTTTCCAGCCCAAATTAAATTGAAAATTAAAAAAAAAAAAAAAATTTTGACATGAAGGAGAAACGCTGCCCGATAGTGTTTTGTTTCGGGATTTCAGGGATGCCAGCTATTTTAAATAATAACTAAGAATATGGCTATGATAACATATGGAGACATTTGGCATTTTACATGCATTCTCAGAGCAGGTAAAGTGTATGATGCCAGATGGAATCATTGGGCTGGAAAGGGTTAAGCAATTCTGTTACAGTATTAGTACATTATGTACATTCCTTAATGTTATCAACCATTATAACTTTCATTTTGTTTGGCGGCCTTTTTCTTTTTGCACTAAAATAATGTCTGAATCTCACGCTCCATCCCTTGGTTCCAATAAATGCGGTGACAATTTTATTAAGCACGTGTGGTCGCGTAGAATTCCTCATTTAAATCTTTTAATTTCTATTTTTTATAAATGTTGAAAGGGTAAGGTAATAAAATATCAGATATCATAATGTGGTACAAAACCAGTAATTTTTACAATCTGCTAAAATAATGTTTGAAATGTGAAAATTTCATCACACAACATTTAATGCACATTTATAGCCCTTTTAGCTGTCATTTTTAAAGCTCTGGTGCACAGGGTTTTTAAATGACAATAAAGTTGGATTGCAATTTCTGGTAACCTTAATTTTTTTGCTTTATTCTCACAGAAGAGTTAATATCTTTATAACTTCGGAAATATTAATGCTACAAGCATGATATTTGGAGCACAGATTCTTAGGCGATCAGGAAACTTTTCTGTATAACAGAGATTTGTTATTTTGTTGCATTTGAAAAATATCCTCCCATGTTTCTATAAAAGTATCTCTAAAATTGATTCTTAAGATGTATTATATAAAAGTATCTCTAAAACTGATTAAGATGTATTCTTTATTTTAACATTATGAAAGCGAATATCAAAATAATGCTACAGACATTTTAAACAGTGTGTTTTTAGGAGTAAAATAACTAAGAGCTTCTGAATTCATCTTAAAAATGGCTGAGATACTGTATATATTTTCATTTTTCATTTTATTGCTTCCTCGTATTTTGAGGTTGGTCGTAGACAAGGCATACCAGATAATAATGAATTTATGTAATGCATTAAATACAGTGTTCAATTAAAGAAAATACAAGTTTACAACAGTGAAAATCCTGAAAAGCTCAATAATTAAGGTGGATAATAGAAAGTTTTTTTTTTTTTTTAACTTGTAGGGAACCCCTGATAGTGGCAATAGTTATTTCTTTTAAGATAGATGTTGGCAGGAGAAGAGATTTCCAAAATGTTGCTAGAAAGCCTGGAATTGTTCCTCTAGCACCAACGAGTAGACCAAGTACCTCCATATCGTCGAGTTCGTATTTTTCTTTATAATATGAAATGATGCGTGTGTATAAATGCTCTGCTTTTCTTGATGAACTTCTAAAGGCTGGGACTGATGGCTTTCAAATCTGATGGTTGAGTCAAAATAATGTAACCTTCACTTTTGTTTTTAAAGGCAATTACAATGATTCTTCTGCGGCTTCCATTTTCTGCTAGGCCGTGGACTTCTTTCGAAAACCTTGAAGTCATTATCTCTTAGTGCTCCAGCTATAATGGAGCAAATGTTATGAGAACGCGTATTCCTTAATAAATCACTGTGAGAGCAGGATCCCTAAACATGCGCAAGGGTTTCTACCTCTGCGGCAGTGCCTACAAAGATAATCGGTTTGAGATCGTCCCAGTACAGATCTAACTGCAGAAACAATTTTCTGTCATCTTGATAGTCTCTCGCCATTTACTGCTTGACAAGCCACGATGGTCTCAGATTCATGAGTTAGTGGGTGTATTCTCCTTGTATAGACATACGCCTTTCCCTTTAGGTCTATGCTGCAAATTACTCTACTCTTGGAGGGCCCTTGTTCTTAGCTTCGTTATCACTTTCCTTGCATCGATAATATGGAAGTGAGAATTTTAAGATCATCGTGATTGTAGTGATAGAGATATTTATTTTTCCAGGTTTTTTGTGGCGTATATATAATCATTACTTGAGACGGTTAACACTTTACATATGAGGCGTTTAGTTGCAAAATCAGATACATCACTAAAACATAATTTTCAGTATGAAGGAAAAGTGTTTGCAAGGAACCAAGGATTTACAACCAATACTATTCTTTCATCATACAAATCCATGTGATGTATCTGGTTTTGGAGCATAATAGTGCTATAGCAGTTGTAGAATCATATGAAGATATAAAAATATACAGTATGTATCAAAAGGTCAAGTCAATCCTTAAGGAGGTGATTCAGGACCTTATTTGCATAAAAAAATCCTAATATACTTTTTTCAATATTCATCCCCGTTTCCGAGTTACACGAATATCATGTACCGTATCTAATCTCCATTTGATTCCACACCTAATTGACCTGTCTGCTTGAGAGAAGGTGGGCTAATTGTTAGTTGTCTAGAGTAGATGCTCAAAATTTCCCTCTCTCGCACGAACACATGCTTCAGCACGCCGTCTGACCTCTCGCTGCACATTATCCTTTCCATGCTGGTGTATCTCCATTGCAGCCGTGTTAATCTTTGCAACGAGCTCTTCCCTGCTTACTATCTCCGTTTAGTACACTTTCTCCTTCATGCAACCCCAGAGAAAGAAGTCCAATAGTGTTAGGTCTGGGGACCGGGCTGGTCAGACCACTATGGTATCAACTAAACTGTGCTCCAGCATATTTTAGACTTCCAGTACGCCAATGGTTAGTTCACCATTTTCCAGGTAGATGGATTGGAAGGAGTGGTCCAATTGCGTGGCCAATTCGGTCCCCAGACCTAACACCATTGAACTTCTTTCTCTGGACCTGCATGAAGGAGAAAGAGTACCAAACTGAGATAGTAAGTAGGGAAGAGCTCGTTGCAAAGATTAACACGGATGCAATGGAGATACACCAGCCCGGATTGGATAATGGGCAGCGAGAGTTCAGACGGCGTGCTGTCGTGCGAGAATGGGACATTTTGAGCATCTGCTCTAGACAACTGACAATTAGCCTACCTTCTCTCAATCAGACAGGTTCATTAGGTGTGGAATCAAATGGGGATAGATACGGTACGTGATATTCGTGTAACTCGGAAACGGGGATGAATATTGAAAAAGTGTATTAGGATTTTTTGTTGCAAGTAAGGTCCTAAATCACCTCCTTAAGGACTGACCTGATCTCTTGATATACCCTGTATAACATTAACTCATTAAAAAAAAAAAAAGTGATGTATCTGATTTTGCAACTACACTCTTCATATTTTAATATGTTGGAGATACGCTTCCCATTTAGCACAGAAGAGTCCCAAACTTTTATTCTTTCTTTCAGCATACACCATTCCATTAGGAATGTCTGCAGGTATCTGAATTATTTCTTTAAGGGCACTTCTTATCAAAATATCAGTATCAGTTAAGAATTTTTTAGGAATTTTTTGTAGCTTGGTGGTTTGGAATGGATAAGTTAGTCCAGGACAAATGACGGTATTAATTACAATGAATTTTTGGTCTGTCTGTAATAATGGAGAAGAAGCAAGTTTTTCTATTTTATTTTGCAGTCCTTGAACTGGTTTAAAAGTAATTTCATTGGAAAAATTTACACCCAAGTAACAAATTGCTTCTCCATGTAGCAAAGTTGTAATTTCAATATTCCGAAATACAAAAGGGTCTTCATTCAATTTCCTCTGCTCAATATAAATTGCTGTGGATTTGTTCGGATTTATAGAAAATCCTATTTGCTGGAATCTTTTTGTGATGATTTTTGAGAGTTCCAGAGCTAACTTTTGATTATTCTCTATTAAAACCAGATAGTCAACAAATCCAATTATTGTTAAAGGCGCCAGATTGGGTACCAGAGAAAACATGTAGTGAGAAGTTATTGCATCTTCAGTTAGTTCATCTAAAATATGATCTGTTGACAAATTATACAGAATAGGTGAAAGGGGCGAGTCTTGCATAACAGTTCTTCTGATATATAAATCAGCAGTTTTCTCACTGCTTGTTTCTATTCGAGTAAGTTATCATTCTGTAGATTTATTATTAATTCAGTCAGTTTTTTTTAGGAATTCCTGCTGTTTTTAAAGTTTCACCTAGATGATTATGTCCAATGCTGTCAAAAGCTTTTCTGACATCTAGGAATATTACAGTAACATCTGATTTCTGTATTCTAGCAGACTGTAATGCTGAGGCAAGGGTAGAAGTATTTATATTTGCAATTGCAGATGATGTAAATCCCTGTTGCTGAGGATTAAAGGTTATGTATTCTCTAAGGAGTTATCCAAAGCCCTTTCGATTCCCTCCAAAAAACAGAATAGATCGTAATAGGTCACCAATTAGCAATGTCATCTCTAGCATCACCCTTGAATATAAGTACTGCTCTTAATTTCTTAAGACATACTGGTATTATTCCTGTTTGTAACATGCGAGTAGCAATCAGTCCTATTATTATCTGAAGCGATATCACTCTTTATGGTGCATACAATGACATGTTCTGAACCCGGTGAAGTGTCAACTGCAATTTTTGTGTGGCCTGTTGTACTTCTTGCTTAGTAACAATGGGATTAAAGATATCATTTTCAACAGCTGATTTAACTTCCCATGTTGCAGTGGAATAATGGTCTCTTTCTAAATTGTTCAGTTGCCCTAGAAGGTCGTCAAAATATCTAAAAATTTTCTGCGAATATATCTGACATCTGTCACTCTTATCGTTAAGAATTGTTCTAATAGCTTTTCTACGCTGATTATAAAATTGGTATTTCGTTAGTTGATGAAAGTATTTACCTCTCCTTTTCTCTCTATTTCTTTTAGTTTCTATTTGAGGATTTTAATTATGTGCATATGATCTCTCTGTACTAACGTTAATTTTCCTTTGACGTGCCTCAAAATTTTTCGTTGGATGTTTAGATGCAGACAGAAAATCAATGGCTTTAAATTAATTATATTGGATTAATGTTCGGTTCAAACTTATCACTTTTACACAATGAATTATACCATTGAATGTAAATATATTTTATTTTATTATATGACGAGCGCTTTCGCCTTATGGCATCACCAGGTTTCATGATCATAACAGAAATACATTATAAAGCATCTGGTTAACAACATATATTATGCATGAATTATAACATTGTGATGAAGACTAGAAATACCGGTGATTTGCTTAGGAGCATGTCAGAATGCATATATAATTTATGAGGCAGTGCATATTATTGTTCAATATGGAAGAACCAGAAATATACAATATTATGCACATTAGACATGTCTTATATGTATCTGACATCTGTCACTCTTATCGTTAAGAACTGTTCTAATAGCTTTTCTACGCTGATTATAAAATTGGTATTTCGTTAGTTGATAAAAGTATTTATCTCTCCTTTTCTCTCTATTTCTTTTAGTTGCTTTTTGAGGATTTGAATTATGTGCATATGATCTCTCTGTAATAACGTTAATTTTCCTTTGACGTGCCTCAAATTTTTTCACTGGATGTTTAGATGCAGGCAGAAAATCAATGGCTTTAAATTGATTATATTGGGTTACTGTTCAGTTAAAACTTATCACTTTTACACAATGAATTATATCATTGTATGTAAATATATTTTATTTTATTATATGACGAGCGCTTTCGCCTTACAGCATCACCAGGTTTCATGATCATAACAGAAACACATTATAAAGCATCTGGTTAACAACATATAATATGCATGAATTACAACATTGTGATGAAGACTAGAAATACCGGTGATTTGCTTAGGATCATGTCAGAATGCATATAATATAATGGTTAAATCCACCTTTAGGTTGCCGAAGCGAAGTGTCATGGCGGACGCGCGCAAGGTTACTACGTAAATCGAATTAAGCATGTATGCATGGCAGCCAACACTACACTCCTTAGCGATGAGAGAAGAGCTGCTATCATGTATTTCCATAGCCAATATGTTGTAACTGTATGAAATCATGGACGTAGTTTACAGACAGAACACCAGAGTCGCATTGACACGATGCTTCCAGCTCAGGAAAACCGTACGGCAAAGAAACTGTTGACCAAACAAATTATTACCCGGGTTCGATCCCCGTATAAATGTAATTCCGTTAAACATGTAGCCTATAAGCAACACAGATATGCAAATAATCGTAATACTAGGATATATAATGCCCCAATGACAGGAAAGGTAATGCACTGAGGTCATAGAGTGAACTACGAGGACAGACAATGGACTGGTAGGACGGACAGTGTAGTTACAGCACAGAGATAAGACTGAGAGGCAAAAGACTGAACTGCTAGGACAGAGAGTGTAGCGACAGGACAAAGATTGGACTGATAGCACACAGAGTGGACTGAGAGGACAGAGAGTGGACATAGAGGATATAGAGTGGATTGAGAGGACACAGAGAGGACTGAGAGGACATAGATTGGACTGAGAGGACATAGAGTGGACTGAGGAGACATAGGGTGGACTGAGAGGAGATAGAGTAGACTCACAGGAGATAGAGTGGACTGAGAGGAGATAGACAGGAGTGAGAGGACATAGAGTGGACTGAGAGGACATAGAGTGGACTGAGAGGTCATAGAGTGGACTCAGATGAGATACACTGGACTGAGAATAGATAGACTGGACTGAGAGGACATAGATTCGACTGAGAGGACATAGATTCGACTGAGAGGACATAGAGTGGACTGAGAGGAGATAGAGTTGACTGAGAGGACATAGAGTAGACTGAGCAGACAGGGAGTTGACTCAGATGACATTGAGTGTACTGACAGGAGATAGAGTGGACTGAGAGGACATAGAGTAGAATGAGAGGAAATAGAGTGGACTGAGAGCACAGAGTGGTCTGAGACGACATAGAGTAGACTGAGAAGACAGGGAGTGGACTCTGATGACATACAGTGTACTGACAGGAGATAGAGTGGACTGAGAGGACATAGAGTGGACTGAGAGGACATAGAGTGGACTGAGAGGACATAGAGTGGACTGTGATGACATAGAGTGGACTGAGATGACATAGAGTTGGCTGAGAGGACATAGAGTGGACTGAGAATAGATAGAATGGACTGAGAGGACATACATTCGACCGAGAGGACATAGAGAGGACTGAGAGGAGATAGAGTGGTCTGTGAGGACGTAGAGTGGACTGAGAGAAGATAGTGTAGACTCTGTCATCTGAGTCCACTCTATGTCCTCTCAGTCCAATTTCTATTCTCTCACTCAACTCTATGTTCTCTCAATCCACTCTATATCTTCTCAGTCCACTTTATGTCCTCTCGGTCCACTCTATGTCCTCTCAGTACACTCTGTCCTCTCAGTCCACTTTTTGTCCTCTCAGTCCACTGTATGTCCTCTCAGTCCACTTTCTACTCGAAGTCCAATCTGAGACCTCTCAGTCCACTCTATGTCCTCTCAGTTCACTTTGTGTCCTCTCAGTCCATTTTCTGTTTTCTCAGTCCACTCTATCTCCTCACAATACACTCTGTGTCCTCTCAGTCCACTTTTTGTCCTCTCAGGCCAATGTATGTACTCTCAGTCCACTTGCTATTCTCTCAGTCCACTTTATGTCCTCTCAGTCCACTCTATGTCTTCTCAGTACCCTCTGTTTCCTCTCAGTCCACTTTCTGTCCTCTCAGTCCACTCTGTCTCCTCTCTGTGCTCTCACTTCACTCTATGTCCTCTCAGTACTCTCTGTGTCCTGTGAGTCCACTTTCTGTCCTTTCAGTCCACTCTATGTTCTATCAGTCCACCCTACGTCCTCTCAGTACACTCTATGTTCTTTCAGTCCACTCTATATCTTCTCAGTCTACTTTAAGTCCTCTCAGTCCACTCTATATCTTCTCAGTCCACTCTATGTCCTCTCAGTACTCTTTGTGTCCTCTCAGTCCACTTTATGTCCTCTTAGTCCACTTTATGTTCTCTCAGTCCACTCTATGTCCTCTCAGGACACTGTGTCCTCTCAGTCCACTTTCTGTCCTCTCAGTCCACTCTATCTCCTCTCAGTCCATTCTACGTCCTCTCAGTACACTCTATGTCCCTTCAGTCCACTTTCATTACTCTCACTCCACTCTATCTCCTCTCAATCCACTCAATGTCCTCTCAGTACATTCTGTATTCTCTCAGTCCACCTTCTCTCCTCTCAGTCCACTCTATGTCCTCTCAGTCCACTCTTCTTCCACTCAGTCCACTCTATGTTCTCTCAGTCCACTCTATATCTTCTCAGTCCACTTTATGTCGTCTCAGTCCACTCTATATTCTCTCATTCCACTCTATATCTTCTCAGTCCACTTGATATCCTCTCAGTCCACTCTATGTCCTCTCAGTCCACTCTACATCCTCTCAATCCACTCTATGTTCTCTCAGTCCACTCCATATCTTCTCAGTCCACATTATGTCCTCTCAGTCCACTCTATATCTTCTCAGTCCACTCTCTGTCCTCTCAGTCCACTCTATGTTCTCTCAGTCCACTCTATGTCCTCTCAGTACACTCTGTGTCCTCTCAGCCTACGTTCTGTCCTCTCGGTCCACTGTATCTCCTCTCGGTCCATTCTACGTCCTCTCAGTACACTCTTTGTCCTCTCAGTTCACTTTCTGTCCTCTCAGTCCACTCTATCTCCTCTCTTTCCATTCTACGTCCTGTCAGTACACTCTGTGTCCTCTCAGTCCACTTTCTGTCTTCTCATTCCACTCTATGTCCTCTCAGTCCACTCTACATCCTCTCAGTCCACTCTATGTTCTATCAGTCCACTCTATATCTTCTCAGTCAACTTTATGTTCTCTCAGTCCACTCTATATCTTCTCAGTCCACTCTATGTCCTCTCAGTCCACTCTATTCTTCTCAGTCCACTCTATGTCCTTTCATTCCTCTCTATGTCCTCTCAGTCCACTCTCTATCTTCTCAGGCCACTCTATGTCCTCTCAGTCCACTCTACTTCTGTTCAGTCCACTCTATGTACTTTCAGCCCACTCTATTTCCTGTCAGTCCTCTCTATATATTCTCAGTCCACTCTATGTCCTCTCAGTTCACTCTATATCCTCTCAGTCCACTGTATCTCCTCTCAATCTACTCTATATCTTCTCAGTCCACTCAATGTCCTCTCTGTCCACTCTATGTACTCTCAGTCCACTCTATGTCCTCTCAGTCTACTCTATATCTTCTCAGTCCACTCTATGTCCTCTCAGTCCACACTATGTCCTCTCAGTCCACACTATGTCCTCTCAGTCCACTCTATGTCCTCTCACTCTTCTCTATATCTTCTCAGACCACTCTATGTCCTGTCAGTCCACTCTATGTCCTCTCAGTCCAGTCTATTCTCTGTCCAGTCTCTGCATGAATGGGAATTGTGATGAAGACTAGAAATACCGGTGATTTGCTTAGGAGCATGTCAGAATGCATATGTAATTTATGAGGCATTTGCATATTATTGTTCAATATGGAAGAACTAGAAATATACAATATTATGCACATTATATAATATCTTATATGTCAGGTAAAATAATTAAAATACAATGATAGTTGTAGGTGGATATTGGATAGTGGTAAGTTTAGACTGAACAGTAACCCAAAACAATTAATTTATTAGTAACTTATCTGAAAAAAAGTCTGTCAATTACTTTAGCTAAGAAGAGCTACAAACTCGTCTACTAATGAGAAAAAGGTATTATCATCGATATCATTATTTAATTTACTTCTCTACATTACCATTTGCTTATATTCTGAATTTTGTTGTTGACTATTATTGTTAGACTTAACTCCATTACTGGCTTCCTGTTCAAGGGGTAACAATAAAGTCACTTGTGATTTAGAAATAACAGAATTATTAGATGGGTCATTTATCTGTCTGTTCACTAACCATGTACGATGTAGCTCTGGATGCACTTTTGTGACATGAATATTAACACCTTTAGCGAATTTGAATAATTTTTCACAGTGAATGCACGCAGTCTGAGAATGAGAGTCACAGTTATTAAGGGGAGAGACGGTATTTGTTAAAACATTTTTTCTATTTGGTGTAAAATATTGTTTTTTGTATGTAGAGAGCTCATGGCTATAGAAACTCAACCAAATATAAATATTTTGAAAAAAAAAAAAAATTTGGGACTCAGATTGGAAAAAAAAATGTACTCAATGTAGGATTTTACTAAAACCGATATATCTAAGCCATTTTTAAAGATAAATTCAACAGTTTTTTTTCCATTTCACTTGTAAAAGCATGCTGTACAAACTGTCTGTCACAGAATGTTGATATTAGTCTTTACATTTGTAAAATAAACAATTAAAATTGAATAACCCTTTTTTGATTTCCTTTTTTGCAAACAGACAGACATATTTTTGAAATGAAAACAATTACCAAAATTGTGTTACAGAAAAAAGTTTCCTAATAGTCTAGGGAATATGTGTTCTATTTTATGCACGTATCTTTAATAGTTTAGAAATTATATCCATTTTTGTCTGGCAATGTAGCAAAAAAAATGAAGTTGGCGGAAACAACAATCAAAGGGGGCATGTGATTTAAAAATCCAGAGTGCAGGAAGTTTAAAAATGGCATCTCAACATCCAATAAGGGCAAAAATACCCACAAAATTTATGCAATGTATTCCACACATATGACAGAGTATTTTAAAGATTTTTTTTTTTATTTATTCATTTTTACAAAAAATACGATCTCCTCCCCTTAAATTAATCATTACAAATACTGATTCAACGATGTCAATATCATTTTCTGAGTACTGTTGTTTATCCGTAACTAGGGACGTATCAGAAGACATCACAAAAATCTTGAATTACACACAAAATTCATAATGCACATCCGAATATTCACAGAAAATATTGAAACAGTTATCGTCAATTATAATACAAAAAATGAAGTATCTACCGCGAAATCAGGTGGCCTGGGTTCGAATCCCGGTCGGGACAAGTTACGTGGATGAGGTTTTTCCGGGGTTTTCCCTCAACCCAATATGAGGAAATGCTGAGTAATTATCGGTGCTGGACCCCGAACTCATTTCACCGACATTATGACCTTCATCTCATTCAGACGCTAAGTAACCTAAGATGTTGATACAGCGTCGTAAAATAAACTACTAAAAAATAAAACAAAATAAATCGCTGATACCTATAGATTTCTTGTAGGCCTAATAAACAACAGAACAAACAACTGTTTGATAAGTCATAGCTCCCTCAAACTCTCGAATTTCTGTGGTGAACTGAAGTGCCCTGATACTTTTTTCCAAGATTTCTGACCCATTTCTTTTACTAATCTTAAATTTAAATTGTTGCAGCAACGATATTTCTTACTTACATACTTACAAATGGTTTTTAAGGAACCAGCAGGTTCATTGCCGCCCTCACATAAGCACGCCATCAGTCCCTATCCTGTACAAGATTACTCCAGTCTCTATCATCATGTCCCACCTCCCTCAAATCCATTTTAATATTAATCTCCCATCTACGTCTCGTCTTCGTCAAATGTTTTTTTTCCTCCCGTCTCCCAACTAACACTGTATGCATTTCTGGATTCGCCCATATGTGCTACTTGCCCTGCCTATCCAAAACGTCTGGATTTAATGTTCCTAATTATGTCAGGTGAAGAATACAATGCGTGCAGTTCTGTGTTGTTTAACTTTCTCCATTCTCCTGTAACTTCATCCCTCTTATCCCCAAACATTTTGCTAAGAACAGTATTCTCAAACAGCTTCAATCTCTGTTTTTTCCTCAAAGTGAGAGTCCAAACAAAAAATTAAAAATGACCATCAAATAGGAAAAAGTTCAAATTATACAATCCATACCCTTAAGAATAAGGTTTACATGTATCTTAAATAGTATAAGCAGGTCACTGACAGATTGTGTATCTGTGTATGCCTTGTGTAGGGATGGGGAAGGGTGTGTATCGGTTTATGTGTAGGTCATAAGGAAATGCCGTTCCATTTAGTGAATTAAATTATAAAATATTCAGGCCAGTATAACTGATTCTGTGACAATAGGGCTGTGATTTCGTTCCAGGGGGGGGGGGGAGATGAGAGTCACTACTCAAAAGTAGAAATTAAAAATATATATATTATTAAACACACAGTTGGTTGTGCAAACTTTTCGGATATCAAAGCGCACTTAAACGTTAATATGAGTATAGGAAAATGTATTATTTTAATAACAATTATTTTATATTTATTTTCGAAAATTGAAAAGGGTCATCTATCTGATTATGGCTCCTAAGTCGTTTCATTGTAAAAACTAATAGAAAGCAACAAGAATTTACAGTAGCAGCAGCAGTGATGGTAGTGGCAGTACTCCTCTATCTTCCCTCTACTGCAGCAATACTTGTATACATTGCTCTTGTTTAAAACATTCTCTGCTACAATCTAACTAATCCTCCTCTACTATTTATTGCTACATTTCATTACTATTGTCCCTAATTTTCTGTCTATATTCAAGCTTTTATATCTCTGACTAATATTCACTACCGTCAACTGGGGTTACTTTACACACATTTTTTGCTTATTCGTTAAAATAATTGAAGATTATAAAGTTAGATACACAAATTAATTTTTATGTGAATGTTCCTGGTTAATTTGAGTAAATTTGAAAATCTAGGGTTGTACATATGCATTATGACACACTTGTAAATAAATAATCACGTGTGTAAAGATGCCCCGTTTACAGGGTTACTTTACACACATATTTACTTTGCCTTATAATCGAGTATTCTGTCCTATATGGTCCATGATTGCACTGTTTTAAGTACTGGGATTGGAAAGGTAAAACATTTCTGAACATGACGTGTTTCGCAATTTATTAGCCCACTACAGTTAGCACAGTGGGAACAAAATGTATAGGTAAATTCCTGAAAATAAAATATTTTATATAAAAGTAAAGAAATGTAATAACAGTACAATAAATGGTTATATGCTGTTCATGAATGTGCTGCTACATTGTGATTTTCCTGGGAAGGTGCTGTAGGAAGCCTTTCAGAACCTGGTGACGGTCCAACGGTTGAGGGATAGCGTCATGCTAACCACATGACTATACTGCTACCTACTAGATGCAGTAACCGATCCAACTGGCATTGATCCTTCAGAGCTGACGTGCCACGGATTATGTAAAATAATAATAATGATAATAGTAATGATAATAATAATCTACAAGTAACAACCTTCTCTGTTTTGAAAGTCATTTATTTTCCCCTATCATTGACGGGAATCGATCCTACTACCATTAATAGTGACATTATATATCATATTAAAAAGAATTTTTATTTTTAATAAGTGTCCATAAACACTTCACATCTGTGTAAAGTTGCCCCGTTCAGAGGTACATTAGGTTATTATCATTCTTGTTTTCCCTCTCGCAGGATAGCACATGTAACGAAAAACTGGTCAGGCAGTCCGAAAGCTTCATAATTTCATACAATACTAGTCAACATTGAATGTGTGAACTGAACTGTTCAGTGCAACACAAAGTTTTTAGACATAAAAAAAGAGTAAAAATACTTGCCTCGTGAAATTCACCAGCAACAATGGTGTATAACAGCTTTAATAATGGCACACACTTCAGACTACTACACACATGTGCTGTTGTCACACAGAATCAGTTCCACGAAGTTGCTACACATTGTCTGTAATTTGCTGCCATCTAAACATTTTTTCTAGAAATGTGTAAAGTTACCCCCCTTGTCTAAAGTATACCCGGTTGACGGTAATTATCTATATTCCACTTTTTAATTTACATTGCAATATTACATTATTTGCTCTACTTTTTACTGACCTTTTCTCAGAATTTTACTCTTGCATTCATTGAGTGTTCAGTATTCAATACTCCAATGTTTCTATAATATGATATGGTATGGTATGGTATGGTATGGTATAGTATGGTATGGTAAGGTATAGTATGGTATGGTATGATATGGTATTATATGATGATACGATATGGCATGGCATGGTATGGTATGGTATGGTATGGTATGGTATGGTAGGTTAGGGTAAGGTACAGTACAATATAATTGTATTTATTGATTGATTTCTTTATTTATTGATTTGTTTGTTTGTTTGTTTCATTGTTTGTTTGATAATTAGTTTACTAGCATATTAGTTTATTAATTAATTTATTCGTTTATTAATTTATTTATTAATTTATACATTTATTTATTAATTTATTAATTACTAATTAGATAATTAAAGTATTTACTTATTTATCTACTTATTTATTTATTTAACAATTTACTAATTTATTAACTAATTTATTAATTTAATTATTAATTAATTAATATATTTAATTAGTTCTTAACTTATTAATTACTTTTATAATTTATTAATTTAATTAATTAATATATTTATTTATTTTATATTTATTTCCTTACTTATTTATGTATTTCTTAATATATTAATTTATTACTTTATTTATTTATTTCTTAATTTAATCATTTATTAATTTATATAATTATTAATTAATTAAGTTACTATTTTTATATTTATTTACTTATTACTTATTTATTTATTTCATTATTTATTTACATATTTATTTATGTATATATATTTATGTATTTAATTAATTCGTTTGTTTATTATCTATTTATTTACTTATTTATTTATTAATTTCTTCACTTATTAATTTATTCATTAATTTATTTACTAATTTATTTATTTATATATATTTAAGTTAATATTTATATATTTATTTACTTATTAATAATAATAATAATAGAATAAATGCGCACAAGTCGTGCATAAGGTAGTTAAGCTACATCAGATACAGATTGAACTTAGCACTCTGTTGCTCACATTGTTTGTGCTCAATGTTCTACCGAGGATTTCCCTCTAACGGTTCACCTTGTTCATTATTCACATAATTCTACCAGGGATTTCATTCGTTTTTTGCATTTGGTTACGTGGTATCGGTCACATGGTTGCTCACGCAGTTCACACACACAGTTGTTCCCAGGTTCGTGGAAGCACTTAGTCTTGCATATTTTGTGGTGGTATCCATGCACCGCTATTGAGTTCACTAGGTGTCGGAGATCTTGATTTGCTTCGGTCCAGGATCTGTTTGTCATGGCTTCTGTTGTATAAAAATCCAACCATATGTCCCTTCTCTTTTTCTCCCTTTCGTGTAGAAGTTTCTTTGAGTTGTCGGTAGATGGGAGCCTCATACGTAGGTCTTCTATGAAGAAGGGTTCCCTGGCGAGTTTGTATGCTAGCCTCGACTTTGTGTATTTGGAGATACCCAAGGTGGCTTTCAGAAATCGTGACTTCACTGCTTCCAGAGTCATTAAGTCTTTTAGGCTCAGCTTTTCCCAGATGAGGTCTATTCTGTAGGTTGCGATGGGAACTATTTTTGCGTTGAACAAGGCCATGGCGGTTTTGAGTGATATTCTGGATATCGCCTGGATGTCAAACATGGCTTTTGTGGATGCTGCTGCTCGGGATTTTGTGTATTCTAAATGACCTGGCGGTGGTTTGCAGAGTTAGACCCAGGTATTTGAAGCTGTTAACTGTCCTGAGAGGTTCTGATCCTATGTAGATTCTGTCCTACTTAGCTTCTCGGCCTCCGTTGCGGAATGTCATCTGTACCGTTTTCTCCATGTTAATTTCCATTTTGTTTTCCCATGCCCACTTCTCAAGTTGGTTGGCTGCTCTTTGCAGGGTGTGTGTGGAGTTCGATCCGATGGCCATGTCATCTGCTTATATGTAGACTTTGACTTCCTCCGTCTCTTGTTTAATCATCTGAACAACATCCTATGTGGCAATGTTAAAGAGTAGGGGGCTTAATGGGTCCCCCTGCAATACGCCGTTGGTTTGCCTTATTGTTTTCGATGTGGTTACGTCGTCTGTGATCTGGATGACGTTGGCTGTGAGCATATTATGGATCAGCACTGTGAGTTTATCTTTTCCTTTTATTTGTTCCAGCTTCGATACTAGAAGGCGTCTGTTTAATTCATCAAAGGCCTTCGTATAATCTACGAAGACTGCGTGGAATTTTCTTCAGGGGTGTCTTAGTGCGTCCTCTATATCATCTAGCAGGTTCTTGATGGCATGTAGTGTGCTCCGGTCTTTTCGGAATCCGAATTGCTCTTCCGGTATCTTCTGTTCTACTTCCTTGGAGATGCGTTTTGTGATTATGCTTGTGAGTATTTTCAGTATGCTTTTCTCCAGGGCGATGCCTCTGTAGGGATTCGGGTCCATTTGGTCGCCACTCCCTTTGAATAACATTTTTATTGTCGAGAGCCTCCATATATCTGGTATGTTGCCCTTTTTTAGGCATAGATTTAACATATCTGTGATTGCTTGTGGTATTAGGTTTGAGTCTTTGATATGCTCGTTACATATCCGATCTGGGTCTGGAGTCTTTTTCTTTTTCAGAGACATTATTGTCTCGTGCACCTCTTCCATCGTGAAGGGGTTCGTTCCGCTAGGTGTATCCCCGCAGTGATCGGTTCATATGCTGAGGTGGTTTTTCCTATGTTGAGAATGCTGCTAAAGTGTTCTTCCCAGATTCTTATGTCCATTTTTCCGCTGCTCTGAGCTCTTCGCGGCCTCAATGCTATGTACGGGTCCTTTTTGGCTTCCTCCACCATCTTCGTTTCTTCCTGTTCCATGTACTTGCGTTTGGCCTTCAGGAGGTCTTTGTATTCTTTCCTGTTTTGGCTGTAGTATCTGAGGTCTTCTGGGCTTCTACTGGATCTTGCCGTATGCAGCACCTGGAGGGTGGTTCTTCTTTTTCCATAGCATTTTTTGTCAAACCATTTCTGTGCTCTTCTTTCGGGGTTGTATACCATAGCAGACTGAATGGTTTTTTCCAGTGTGATGGCTGCCAATTCAATATCGTTTTCTTTTATGTGGTTTTCAAATTCTCCCCATTCACTTGTCTTCTGGCTTAGTAGTTGGTTATTTAGCTGTCGTGAGGTTTTGGTAGCTGTGATTTTTACTCTGTTCTCCACTTTTGGGATGCGGAAGTTGGCCACGACTGGGCAGTGTTTCTTTAGGGGTGTTTCATCTGCTGTGTAACAAACTTTGTAATTATTGAGCGAGATGTTGGGTCCTTTGAAGAAGATTAGGTCTATGGTGCTACATCCGGAGTGTGCGAAGTATGTTCGTTCGTCTGCTTTGTTGGCAAGGGTGAAACCTTCTTCCGTCATCATGTCTAGCAGTTCGTTTGCTCTGTGACTGGCGACGTCTAGTCTGCAGTTCAGGTCCCTGGCTATGATGATGTTTTGCCCTGGCGCAACGTGCCTTAAGGCGGTCATGATGGTTTCTATTATGTCTTCTATTGGGGTTAGTGGCTCTGTGTATATGGCTATTACGGAGAGGTTTTCGAAATTCATCACTAGTGTGTCTTGATCCTGATGCGTGCTTAGTAATTTTCCCATTTGAGGTTTGAAGAAACAGGAGGTTCCTCGCTTTGGCCGTCGTCTTGGACCTTGCGTTGCAGGTATGTGTTGTGAGTAGAATCCGTTTATTTGTAATGTTTTAGTTGCCAGAGTTTCTACGAGGACTATTATGTCATGTGTGTGCAGAAAGTTATTAGTGTTAGTGCTAGGGCGCTCTTTATCCCTTCTACATTCCACAGAAGTAGACTAAACTGGTAGTCTGGCTCCTGCTCCCTGTGGCCGAAAAAGCCAATAGCGTCTTATGACGACTCCCTCTGGCCACGCCTCCGGTGTGTTGACTTTTGTTAGATCTGTCAGAGGGATCACCACTTTGTATGCCTTAAATGTGCCTCTTGATTGGAGTTCTTCGCATTCCATTACGTTGGTTACATGTAAATTTGTGAGATGTCTTTTAACTGCTTCCTCGGTTGTATTGTGGTGTAGTTTCCCTATGTATAACCAGGCTCTGCGTTCTGCGGCTTGCAGTTGTCCTGGTTGCGATTGTTGGTTATCATTCTCATTTTCGGGTTTTCTTGTACCCACGGTTGTTGTGGCCTTCATTTTCGCGCTGTTTTCCTTGGGCGTTAAGGGTTTAGTGACTACAGTTGTCCATAGTTCTTTGTCTCTCTGTGGTTGCTCTTGAGGTGTTTGCATCTGAACGATTTTTTTTATCAGCCGTCAGTTTTGGGTTTGTTTTGTTTGTAACTTCTTCTCTTATCACGTTTCAGATATTACTCGTGAAGCTATCCATCATGTTTTTTAGCATCTGTGTTACGTTTTTAGTGATTTGTGTTCCATTTCGGTGACTGAGTATGCTATGTGGGTCTGTTCTATAGGTGTCGTCTGGTGGGGGAAGTCCTTTTCATCCCCAGTCTCCTGGCTGACTTGATTACGTTGCTGTCCGGTAGGCGTCGGTAGTGACTGGTTTCCGCTGGCAGCTTCCTGCGCAGGGGCCGGCAGATGTCGCTATTTGTCCCTTAGGTCGATTCTCGTCTCCCTCCGTATTTGTTGCTTTATCTATTCCAACCTCATTGTGAGGCCTCTTCTGAGCCTTAGTTCTATCATCTAGGGCGAATTGTAATTCATTAAAACTGTTTCTAATGTCACATCTTTGTGCATGGCTTCCTTTGCTCATTTCTTCATATATCCGCCTTCATCAGCGATATGCTCTAGGTGTATTAGTGCACTTTCGAGACGCGTTTTAGCCTCGTCCGCCATCTTGCACATCCATATTTATTTTATATTTATTGCATTATTTATTTATTAATATATTAATTAATTTAATTATTTATTTCTTAATTTAATAATTTATTAATTTATATACTTCTTAATTAATTCATTCATTAAATTATTTATTTACTTCTTTATGTATTTATTTATTTACTAATTAATTACTTAATTTATTTAATTCTTTATTTATTTATTCATTTATGTATATATTTATTTCATTATTTATTTACATATATATATATTTCTTCATGTATTTAATTAATTGATTAATTTTTGAACTATTTATTTACTGACTTATTTATTTCCTTCTTTATTAAGTTATTCATTTATTTATTTAGGAATGAATGAATGAATTGATTAATTATTTAATTTATTTATTTACATATTTGTTTATTTATTTATTATTCATTTTGTTATTTATTTATTTACTTAATTATTTATTTCCTTATTTATTTATTTATTTATTTATTTATTTATTTATTCACTTAATATTTTATTAAATAATTTGTATACTAATTTATTTATCTATCTATTTATTAAGTTATTAATTAATTAATTCATTTAGTTATTCAATTTATATATTTATTTAATACGTATTTGTTTACTTATTTATTTATATTTATTAATTTATTACTTCTTTAATTTAATTATTGATTTCGTAATTAATTAATAAATTTATTTATTTATGTATTTATTCATTTATACTTTATTTACTTACTTCCTTATTCATTTATTTAATTTTTAATATATCAATTAATTAAGTAATTTAATTATCTATTTATCAATTTCTTAATGTATTTATTAGTTTATTACTTTATTAATTTCTTAATGAATTAATTAAAATATTTATTTACATATTTACATATATATATATTTAATTAATTACTTATTTATATACTTATTTATTTATTTAGGTTCTTAATTTATTTATTTACTTTGTTATTTATTTATTTATTATTTATTTATATACTAAATCACATATTTATGTGTTTATTTATATATTCATTTATTAAATTAATTTCTTATTTGTTTATTTCTTTTTTTATTTATTTACATATTTATTTATTTTAATATTTATTTATTTATTAAATAATTAACTAATCTTTATTTATTTACTAAATTAATAGTTTATTTACGTAGTTTATTAATTTATTTATGTGTTATTTATGAATTAATTTAATTATTTATTATTAATTAATTAATTTATATATTTATTATTTAGTTATTTACTCATTAATTGATTAATGAATTGATTAATTAGATTTATTTACTTATTATACACTTACTTCCTTATTTATTTATTTATTTATTTATTTATTCACTTGTTAATTTATTAATTTATTTGTTTACTTATTTATTTATTTATTTATATTTATGAAGTCATTCATTAATTTATTTATCACTTTATTTATTAATTTATTCATTAATTTATTTTTATATTTAGATATTAATAGATATATTTATTTAATATTTATTTATTTACTTATTTATTTGTATACATTTATTTATTTAATCTTTAATTTACTTAATAATTTCGTAATTAATTAATTAATTTTTTTAATTAATTAATAAAGTTATTTACTTCCTTATTTATTTATCTATTTATTTACTTCTTCATGAATGAATTTATTTATTTATGTATTTATTTAAAATTTATTACTTTATTAAGTTATTAATTAATTACATAATTAAATAATTAATTTAGTTATTTATTTATATATATACTTATTTACATATTTATATACATATATATTTATTTTGATTTATTTATTTACTCATTTATGTATTTATTTATTTATTTAATTACTTATTTATTTTTCCCTTTATTGTGCTAAAACAGCATGTTCCATTGCATACAAGCTTTGCAATACTCATGCTATGTTTATGTTACATATTTGATAGTTCGAAGTTGATATTTATATAGCAGTACACTATTGCAATATACAGAGCCGGACTATGGGCACAAATAACACTCCAAGCGAATCCTATCTACTTAACCTCCATTGGTCACTTCGAAATTGTGTGAGGCTATTTATTATAGTGGGAGACTCTCCTCAATTGGAACTATTATCTCACAATGCTCCAGATATTACAATATCACAATGCACAGATTAATTAATAAGTACTTACACGCATCGGTTAATATGTGTATCAATTTGTCAGGCACTTCTACTGCGTCCATGTCCATATTTATTTTATATGTATTGCCTTATTTATTTATTAATATATTAATTAATTAATTTCATAATTTAATAATTTATTAATTTATATACTTCTTAATTAATTAAATTATTTATATACTTCTTTATGTATTTATTTATTTACTAATTCATTACTTAACTTATTTAATTCTATATTTATTTATTCATTTATGTTTACATTTATTTGTATATGTATATATATATATACATATATATATACATATTTAATTAATTGATTAGTTTTTTAACTATTTATTTACCGACTTATTTATTTCTTTCTTTATTAAGTTATTCATTTATTTATTTATGTGTGACTGAATGAATTGATTAATTAATTAATTTATTTATTTACATATTTGTTTATTTATTTATTTATTTATTTATTTATTTATTTATTTATTCATTTTGTTATTTATTTACTTACTTAATTATTTAATTACTTATTTATTTATTTATTTATTTATTTATTCACTTAATAATTTATTAAATAATTTATATACTAATTTATTTATCTATCTATTTATTAAGTTATTAATTAATTAATTCATTTATTTCTTTAATTTATATATTTATTTAATAATTATTTATTTACTTCTTTATTTATATGTATTAATTTAGTAATTCTTTAATTTAATTATTAATTTTGAAATTAATTAATAAATTTATTAATTTATGTATTTATTCATTTTTACTTTATTTATTTACTTCCTTATTTAATTATTTAATTCTTAATATATCAATTAATTAATTAACTTAATTATCTATGTATTAATTTATTAATGTATTTATTAGTTTATTACTTTATTAATTTCTTAATGAATTAATTAAATTATTTTTTTATATATTTACATACATATATTTAATTAATTATTTATTTATATACTTATTTATTTATTTAGGTTCTTAATTTATTTATTTACTTCGTTATTTATTTATTTACCAACTTATTTATTTATTATTTATTTATATACTAAATCACATATTTATGTGTTTATTTATATATTCATTTATTAAATTAATTCTTTATTTGTTTACTTCTTTTTTTATTTATTTACTTATTTATTTATTTAAATATTTATTTATTTATTTATTAAATAATTAATTAATCTTTACATAATTACTAAATTAATTATTTATTTACGTACTTATTTATTAATTTATTTATGTGTTAATTATGAATTAATTTAATTATTTATTATTAATTAATTTATTTATTATTTCATTATTTACTCATTATTTGATTAATGAATTGATTAATTAGATTTATTTATTTATTTATAAAACACATCCTTATTTATTTATTTATTTATTTATTTATTCACTTGTTAATTTATTAATTTATTTATTTACTAATTTATTTATGTATTTATTTATTTTTTTCTTTATTTATATTTATGAAGTTATTAATTAATTTATTTATCACTTTATTTATTAATTTATTCATTAATTTATTTATATATTTACATATTAATAGATATATTTATTTAATTATTTATTTACTTATTGATTTATATACATTTATTCCTTTATTCTTAAATTCATTTATTAATTTCGTAATTAATTAATTAATTAATTTCTTAACTAATTAAGCAATTTATTTACTTCCTTATTTATTTATCTATTTATTTACTTCATAATGAATGAATGAATTTATTTATTTATTTACTTAAAATTTATTACTTTATTAAGTTATTAATTAATTAATTTAATTATTTATTTATATATATGTACTTATTTATATATTTATATATGTTCATTTTGATTTATTTATTTACTCATATGTATTTATTTATTTAATTATCTATTAATTTTTTTTTTATTTTATTGTGCTAAATCAGCATGTTCTATTGCATACAATAATTTGCAATATTACATGCTGTGATATTTATATTTATTTATTTATTATTATCACTTTATTTATTAACTTTTATTAATTAATTTATTAATTAATTTATATATTTATGTTTTTTAATTTACTTATTTACTTCCTTATTTATTGATATACTAACTTATTTATTTATTTATTTATATACTAACTTATTTATTTATTTATCCATTTCCTAATTTGTATATTAATGTATTTATATTTATATATAAATTTTTTTTTATTAAATTAGTTCTTCATTTATTTACTTACTTTTTTATTTATTTACTTATTTATTTTCTTATGTTTTTATTTACTTTATTTATTTACATATTTATATATATTTATTTAGTTTTTGATTTAAATATTTATTTATTGTATATTTATTTTTTTTATTTCTTAATTTAATAATTTATTAATTTATATAATTATTAATTAATTTATTTATTTATTTCATTTTTTTCTTTACTTATTACTTATTTATTTATTTACTTACTCATTATGTATTTATTTATGTCTTTAATTCTTTACTAATTTATTTATTTATTTATTTAGTTTCATATTAATTAATTAATTAATTATTTTATTTGAGTATATATTTTCTTAATTTTTTTACATATGGATTTCTCTATTTATATATATTTATTCAGGTATTTTATTTATTTATTTTCTACCTACTTATTTACTTACTTATTAATTTCTTAATTTATTCACTTCTTAATTTCTTAATTTATTTACAAAATTATGTATTTATTTATCTATTTATTATGTTATCAATTTTGTTATTAATTAATTTATTAATTGATTAATTAATTAATTTATATAATTATATGTTTAGATATATTTATTTATTTATTTATACATCTTCTCATTTATTTATTCAATTGATTAATTATTTATTTACTTCTTAATGGATTAATTAATTTATTTATTAATTTATTTATTTATCTATTTAGTAACTTATTAATGTATTTATTGATTTATTACTTTATTAATTTATTACTTAATTAAATTATTTATTTATATATATATATATATATATTGATTTTGATATATTTATTTATTTTCATATATTAAATTATTTATTAGTTTATAAATTTATATATGTATTTATTAATTTTTATTAATTATTTTATTTATGTATTTAATTAACTTATTTACTTCCTTATTTATTTATTTAGTTATTCATTTATTTATTTAATAATTTATATATTTATGTATTTATTTGTATATTTATTTATTTATTTATTTATTTGTCAAATTATTTCTTATTTATTTACTTATTTTTGTTTTTATTTACTTATATATGTATTTTATTTATTTATTTTTTATCTATTTATTTATTTACTTATTTCCTTCTTTATTAATTAATTAATTTATGAATGAATGAATTAATTAATTTAATTGTTATATATTTATTTATTTTATTATGTTTATTTATTTATTTATTCATTTTTTATCTATTCACTTATTTATTTATTTATTAATGTATTCACTTATTCATTTATTAATTTATTTACTAATTTATTTATTTATTTCTTTATTAATTTGTTTGTTTATTTATTTATCTATATATTTATTATGTTATTAATTTTTTTATTAAATTATTAATTAATTTATTTATTTATATATGTATATTTATATATTTGTTAATATTTACCTATTTATGTGTATTTATGGATTTATTTATATATTTATTTATTCCTTAATTTATTTACTAATTTCTTAATTAATTAATTAATTTTTTATTCATGTACTTATTCAATTTTTATTTATTTATTTACTGTTTATTTATTTATTTACTTCTTACTATATTATAATTGATTTATTAATTGATTTATTTACTTATTTATCTATGTATTTATTAATGTTTTAATGCATTTATTAATTTGTTACTTTATTAATTAATTAATTAAATTATTTATTTATTTATTTACTTATTTATATAATCATGTACCTGTATATTTATTTATTTTCATTTCTTTATTTACTTATTTATTTTTCCCTTTATTGTGCTAAAACAGCATGTTCCATTGCATACAAGATTTTCAATACTACATGCTATGTTTATGTTACATATTTTATAGTTCATAGTTGATACTCATATAGCAGTACATTATTGCAATATACAGAGTCGGTTAAAATAGGTATTACAATACAAAAATTAAAATAAATAAAAATTATCTTCTCTTCACAATATATGATCAACTAGCCAATTATAAGTCTTATGCTTAAGTACATTACAAATCCACAATTAATTAATACATTACAAATACACATTACAAATCCACAATTAAATTATCCATGTACTATATAGAATCAATCCGCTCGCCATTTACAAAGCTTATGCCTAAATGCATTATAAGAAAAATTTTGTACCAGTGTTGCAATATTACATACTATGTTTATATTATTAATCGAATTTGATATACGTAGAATAGTTCATAGTTATCTAGCAATACACTATTGTAATAGATAGAGTCAAATTTAAATTATACCTTACAAATCCAAAAATTAACATATGTATTACAAATCCACAATTTAATTTGTACCTTACAAATTCACAATTAAAAATATTATACATTACAAATCCACAAATTTAAAATATGCATTACAAATCCACAATTTAATTCATACATTACAAATCAACTAATTTAAAAATATGTATTACAAATCCACAATTTAAATTGTACCTTAGAATTTCACAATTTAAATATTATACATTACAAATCCACAATTTAAATTGTACCCTACAATTCATAATTTAAAATATACATTACAAATCCAAAATTTAAAAATATGCATTTCAAATCCACAATTTAAATTGTACCTTACAAATTCACAATTTAAAATATTATTCATTACAAATCCAAAATTTCAAAATATGCATTACAAATCCGCAATTTAAATTGTACCTTACAAATTCACAATTTAAAATATTATACATTACAAATCCACAATTTAAATTGCACCTTACAAATTCACAATTAAAATATTATACATTACAAATCACAAATTTAAATAAAATTTTCTACTCTGTACAATGGATGATAAGCTAGCCAAATATAAGGCTTATGCTTACATACATTACAAGACAATGTTGTACATGTGTTTTAATATATTTATATGCTATTTTTACGTTACATACATGTTCACAGTCATTTAACAATACACTATTGCAATAGACGGAGTCATATTTGAATTGTACATCACAGATCCACAATTTAAAATCTTATAATTGTATGCTTGTTTGGATTCATGTTTACAATGTGTTGTACTTATTTGTATTCGTGTTTATAATGTGTTAATGTCTATTGATTGTATGAATGTTTTGAATTGTTTGTAGTGTTTCAAAATGAGTTGATCTTGATTAATTGATTTATTTACTTATTTATCTATTTATTCATGTATTAATGCATTTATTAATTTATTACTTAATGAATTAATTAAATTATTTATTTATTTACTTATATATTTACTTATTTATATATTCATTTATATATATATACTCATTTATTTATTTACTTAATTATTTATTTTATTATTTGTTTATATATTTAATAATTTATTAACTTTTTCTTAATTTACTTATTTATTTATTATGTTTTTTAATTTATTTATTTACTTCCTTATTTATTTATTTACTAACTTATTTATTTTTATTTACTAATTTATATATTTTTATATATATTTATATATTTATTTATTAACTGATTTCTTGTTCTATTTACTAATTCTTTATTTACTGATTTATTTACTTATTTATTTATTTATAGCAATAAATTAATTTATTTATTTATTTTATATTTATTTATTGCTTTACTTATGTATTTATTTATTAATATATTTATGAATTTATTTATTTATTTCTTAATTCAATAATTTATTAATTTATATAAATATTAATTAATTAATTTATTTTTTTGATTTCTTTATTTACTTATTACTTATTTATTTATTTACATACTTATTTATGTACTCATTTACTTCTTTATTTATTTACAAATGAATTAATTTATTTAGTTATATATTAATTACATAATTATTTTATTATGTGTTTATTTAAGTATTTATTAATTTATATAATAATTTATTTACACATTTGCTTCTTTATTTATTCATATATACGTATTTATTTATGTATTTCATTTCTTTTTGATCTACTTTTTTACTTATTTGATTACTTAATTATTTTGTATAATTATATATATATTTATTTATTTTATATTTATTTATTTACTTATATATATTTGTATATACTTTTTAATTTTATTTACAAATGTCTTAATTTATTTATTTGTTATTTATTTATTTATGTATTTATTCACTGTTATCATTTATTTATTCACTTGATTATTTATGTATTTACTTCTTAATGTATTAATTAATGAATTTATTAATTTATTTATATTCTTATCTATTCATTTATTCATTAATGTATTTATTAATTTATTATTTTATTAATTTATTGCTTAATTAATGAATTTATTTACTTATTCATTTATATTTATTTATTTTCATATATTTATTATTTATTTACACATTTATATATCAATTTATCAATTTTTATTACATTATTAATCAATTTATTTATTTATGTTTTTAAATAATTTAATTACTTCCTTATTTATTTAGTTATTTATTTACTAATTTAAATATATATGTATTTATTTATATACTTATTCATTAAGTTATTTTTTATTTCTTTACAATTTATTTACTTATTTATGTATTTCATTTATTTATTTATTTTTGTCTATTTATTTATTTACTTATTTGTTTCCTTATTTTTTCCTTATTTATTAATTAATTTATTTATTTATGAATCAATTGATTAGTTTATTTATTGATATATTTATTTATTTATTTATTTATTTGTTTATTTATTTATTTATTCTTATTTGTTAACTTTTTCATTATTCACTTACTTATTTATTAGTTAATTTATTCATTTATTCATTTATTTATTTACTAATATATTTACCTATTTATTTATTTATAAATTTATCCATGTATTTATTAAGTTATTAATTAATTTATTAATTAAATTATTAATTAATTAATTTATTTGTTTATATATTTATATTTATATACTTATTTAATATTTATTATTTATTTAATTATTTATTTATTTATTTTCTTATTTATTTCCTTATTTATTTATTTTACTTACATATTGATTTTTAATTTATTCATTTATTAAGTTATTAATTAATTTATTTACAAATTTTGTATTTATTTATTTATTTATCTATTTATTAAGTTATCAATATATTAACTAATTTATTAGTTAATTAATTTATATAATTATATATTTATATTTACTTATTTATTTTTTAAATTTCTTTATTAATTTCTTTATTTATTTATTTGTGCATTTATTCATTTATTTATTTACTTGATTATTTATATACTTCTCAATATATTAATTAAAAAATTTATTAATTTATTTACTTAACTATTTAATAGTTTATTATTGTATTTATTAATTTATTATTTTATTAATTGATTACTTAATTAAATTGTTTATTTATTTATATATTTCTTTATTTATTTTGATATATTTATTTATTTTCATATATTTCCTTATTTATTTATTTATTTATTTATTTCTGTATTTATTAACATTTAATTAATTAATTAATTAATTTATTTATTTATGTTTTAATTAATTTATTTACTACCTTATTTATTTATTTAATTATTTATTTATTGATTTACTACTTTATATATTTATGAATTTATATATTTATTTATTTATTAAATTATTTCTTTATTTATTTACTTATTTTCATATTAATTTATTTATTTATTTATTTATTTTTTATCTCTTTATCTTTTTACTTAATTATATCCTTATTAATTCATGAATTAATTTATTTATGAATTAATTAATTAATTAATTTTTTTATGTATTTATTTATTTAGATATTTGTTTCTTTATCTATTTATTTATTTACTTATTTATTTATTAATGTATTCACTTATTCATTTATTAATTTATTTATTTACTAATTAATGTATTTATAAATTTATCTATCTATCTATTTATTAATTTATTAATTTATTTATTGATTCATATATTTATATTTATATATTTTTTAATATTTATTTATTTCCTTATTTATTTATGTATATTTAATGATTGATTTCTTCATTTATTCCTTAATTTATTTATTTATTTCTTAATTTATATTTTATTTATATACTTATTAATTTCTTATTTATTTATTTACTTTCTTATTTATTTATTTACTTCTTAATGTATTAATTTATTTATTTATTTATTTATTTATTTATTAATAGATTTATTTACTTATTTATCTATTTATTAATGTATTAATGCATTTATTAATTTTTTACTCTATTAATTAATTAAATTATTTAATTATTTAGTTATTCATTTATTTATATATTTATTTATATACATATGTATTTATTTATATACTTTCATTTATTTATTTACCTATTTATTTATTTACTTATTTATTTACTTACATATTTATTAATTTATTAACGTTTTGTTAATTAATTTATTAATTATTATTTTATTTATTTATATTTTATAATTTATTTATTTACATCCTTATTTATTTATTTACTAACTTATTTATTTATCTATTTACTAATATATATATTTATTAATATTTATAAGAGTTTATTAAATTATTTCTTTATTTGTTTACTTATGTTTTTATTTACTTACTTATTTACTTATTTATTTACATATTGATTTACCTATATATTTATATATTTTATTAATTAATTACTTATTTAATTAATTTTTTATTTATTTATTTTCTTACGGAATTATTTATTTACTTATTGAATAATTTATTAATTTATTTATGTATTGATTTATGAATTAATTAATATATTTCTTTAGATATATATATATATTTGTTGATTTATTTATTTGTTTATTAATTAATTAATTAATTATTTAATTTGCTTATTTATTTATTTATTTACTGATATTATTAGATTTATTTATATATATATATATATTAATTTATTTAGCTATTTATTAATTTGTTTATGAATTTATTTGTTTACTTATTTATAAACTTATTACTTTATTAATCTATTTATTTATTTAGTAATTTATAAATTTATTAATGAATATATTTATTTATTTTATTTATTTATTTACTTTATATTTATTTAGTTATTAATTTACTTATTAATTAATTTATTAAATTATTTATTTATTTAATTATCCATTTCGAAATTTTTTAAGTAATAATTTCATTTATTAATTTACATTTTTATTAATTTATTTATTTACTAATATCTATATATTTATATTAATTAATTTTTTATTTATTTATTTATTATTTGATTATTTTTTTAAATTTATTAATTCATTTATTAAATTATTAATTTATTAATATACATACTGATTAATTAATTCATTCATTAATTTATTTATTTATATTAATTTAATAATTTATTAATTTATGTATTATTAAATTAATTAATTTATATATTAATCTATTTATTAATTTGTTTGTTTGGTTTTTTGTGTGTTTGTTTGTTTGTTCGCTTCTTTATTTATTTATTTATCATGGTGATGTGATGCGATGTGATGTGATATTTATTTGTCAGCCAACTGTACAATTCATAGTTATGGTGGATTATTTCATTTCTACCTTTCGATCGACACTTCAGACTAATTCATCATGTAAAATCATCACTGACATTTCATGTTATTCTTAAGCTTCTAACACTTTTGCGACGTCGAAAGAAGTGTTTGCAATGTAAGTTTGTTTAAGTGACCACTTGACTTCAATTTTGGCTAATTTCGTATGTACAGCATTGTTCATTTCAACGCTAGTGTGGCATAGCTACCAGGTGTTCCATCTGCGCCGTCTTTTGTTGAGCTACACTTCCCTTCGGGTATTAAACGCTAAATAGTTGCCTAGATCGGAGGCTTAGAGAACGGATCCCAAAACAAATGCAAGTGTTTGACTGGAGTGTCCACTGTTTCAAACATCAAGCACAACTACAGTAATAATAGGGTTATGAAACCGCTTCATTTACTTCGTTCCTGTTTTGTTACTAATGAATGATAACTGCAGTATTCCTGGTACACAGACATTGTTTTATTCTTTGGTGAAACACTGCAAAATGCAGCTGTAGCTCGTAGGCTTTACTGGCAGTGATTTGAAAGTGATGTTAATAATAATAATAATAATAATAATAATAATAATAATAATAATAATAATAATAATAATAATAATAATAATTACAAGCTATAAATCCCTTTCAGTATATTTAGCCATGGATAGAAACCAGCGACAATCGCCATCACATTGACTTCATGAAGACATTGCTCCTGTAATGCAAAACTCGTTTCGTGCTCTTCTGTTTGATGGGTTTTCAATAATAGTTTTTAAAACGGCGCAGATGGGCCACCTGGTATAATACTCTCGGAATATCTTGACAGATAGAGATCGTTAGATTAGAAGCAGTTGGTACCTATTACGCATGCGTTACATTTACATCTATATTAGCTACATTTCTATTTCTATTGTTGTAATTATATTTCTGTATTCTGTATATATATTCAAATTTAATACATCAGTTGTAGTATGTACTATTTAATTTTACCATATGTACTTGATAATAAGATGTAATTAAATTAAAATTAAATCGTCGAATTCGGTATAGTCTGTAGTTTCTTTGGATGCGACTGTATTATCGATAAAGAACATAATCTAATGCTTTCATTTTCACATGGATAATCCATAGTAAAATGCACAGCTAACTTCAAATAATGGTCTACAATTTGGTTCTCTAAATTATTTCACCGAATAGTAGAACATCTGTCACTACAATTTTATAACATAAAAATTTGTTTCTGTAAATTTTGAGCAATGACTTGAAGAAATATCATTACATATTACACAAATTTATTAATCTCGTATTCGAGAGCATTTAATTTACTGAAGAAATATTATATGGATGTAATAACGGAAATTAAAGTAGGAAACAGAATTAAAATTGCACCCTACAAAGACATACAATTCACAATATATACAACGTTGAAAATAGTTGATAATTTCTTCGCTTACACCATCGCAAAGAAAACCTTAAACTGTGATATTGCAACACCATGATGAAGGATAAAATCGTCATATTGAAAATAACAATAAATTTTATTTTTGTCTACAATATTCAATAACCTTTTACATTACAACAATGAAAAAAATTTCAAATACAAAATATACATCAGAATATTAATTTTCGAAAATTTGCATCATTCCAGTTATTTAAGAAAGAACATCTATCACTGAATAATCGTTCGAATTTTTATGTTTGCAATTGAAAATTGCGATTCTTGTGCTGAAACAAAAAATTCACAATACTTTATTAAACGTGTAACAAAACCGAAGTTGGACTACACTGCAATGATGTGCAACTAAAATGTGACTTAACAGAGAGGGCAAGTGAACTCTGGTTGGAAGTTAGTAATAAAACAAGAAGAGACGCAGTCGCCTTATTCATATCCTCAAATAGTGAGAACAGCATGGAAAGACATCTTCATCGCCTCAATATAACAGACTCTGAAAATAACTCCTGATATTATTATGATGAGGGCCATCTTGTACAGTACGAAGACCTGGATCAGTAATAAGAACAACAGTGGTGTGAAAAAGGACAATAAAGTGTATTAAGACAATGTCCGAGAACATTAAATAACGTAAAGCTTACTTTAAATGAAAGAAAATATCATGTTTGAAATGTAACAAAAATAAATAGTAAAAATGTACACCTCTAAGGCAGACGGAAGAAATCTATAAAATTATATATCATATAAATGTAATAACTTCAGCATATGAAGGGAAGCATATATTTTGGGAAGTCTTCAAAATTCAGATAGTTAAGACACATGCCGAGAAAAGAATTTGCTGAAAAATTCGCAGAAAATGTGGAGGTGCTTCAACGTCTCTTCAGGTGTGGTGGAAAATTCACCATTTCGAAATAATACTTTACTTTACGTTTAACGGCGTCCTACTTTCAGCAGTTGCCTTCGATGGGAAAGGTATAGATCCTAGTCCAGTAGGCGGATCGTTGGCAAAGGAATTTGAGAGTCTTGCTGCTGGCAACCATTGATCCTCTCCTACCCGGATACACACTTGACGTCCTATGAGAATAAATCGTTATTGAAATGGAAAAAAATTGCTAGAAATATTGACACTGGATAATGACATGTTTGTTTCCATATTTCTTTACAATTTCCAATTAAAATGTTATTTATTTACAGTATTTCAAGAGCAGAAAGAGAGAAACTTCAATACGTATAAAAAAAATTGAGAAGAAATGGAAGAAAGAGAGAAAGCCATAAAATAGAGAAACAAGAAATAGAAGTTACTAAATTCTTGTCACAAAATATTATTCATCATACCGAAAGTTATCCTACACTTTAGCTAAAAGGGAAAAAAATGACAGACGACAAGAATGACATCGAGCATTTTTTCCTATATATCTTGTTGCACTGATATGCAGTAATTGATTGTATTGTACTGGAATGTCTTAATAATGTGATTTTCATAAATTAGACAAAAAAGATATGAAGTGGAAATCTAAATACTGATTCAAGTCGAAGAGTATGAACATAATTGAAAGAACAAAGAATGAATAATGAAATGGACTTGCCCACAAGGTAGGGAGGTTGGGATGGGCAGGGCGGAACTCGACATGCAGCCACCTCCACGTGGTGAGTTCTGGGTTGTTTCAGTTCAAGAATGAAACAAGCAAAGAGCTGCATCTCTTCTTTCGCCATTTCTTTCTTTTTATTTAGTAATAAATCGATTTAACACAGAGAACATAGATCTAGGATTATCTCACCATAATGCAGTCCTGTTACATGTAACTATACCAAAACAAACAAAAATAATCTAAATGAAAACATTTGCATATGGAAAAGATTTATAATGCTGAAAATATTGAACAATTTAACTTCTTATTATCTAAGGATAATTGGAATGAAGTATTAAACGAAAGTGACATTGAGAAAAAGGCAGACACATTTATAAACATTGTTACATATATTTTTGACCGGGCTTTTCCATTGAAAAGAATTAACAAATCAACTGCCGTATTAATAAAATGGGCAAGGGATGCTCATAAAAACACCTCATTGAAAAAAAGAAATAGTTTTATATTCGAAAGCCAGTTCACAAAGTGCAGTCGTAGAGAGCGGTCGAGCGGTAAACAGTGTCTATAAGTAGGTTAGCGTGTGTGAAGAAGTTATGGGTGACGACCTAGTTTCCTACAGAGCGCGGTTGAGGGGCTATAATGCAGGGCATTACCACAGGCATACAAAATGTGAAAACGCTGTAGTGATAGATAGATACAATATATTTCTGACCGCGTCTGTTTTATCAATCCTATTAATTATTGGAAATGTGGAGTTAAACCCTGGGCCAGGCTCTAGGGAAGGAAGAGACAACAGTGATGAAGTATTTCAAAGAGGATAGATAAACTACATGAAAGAAACGAGAGAAGACAGACAGAAAGCAAGTGTTCTACTAAAAAAAGTTTCAAATGACTTAGATACACTAGTTAATAGGTATAATGAAGTGGAAAATAAGTTAAAAGAGGTTATTCAAGAGCAGGTTGTGTTAAAAGCAATAGTTAAAAGATGGGAAATTGAAAGCAGAAGAAATAAAATTGTTTTCTATGGTGTGGAAGAGGAAAATTATGAAAATGGAAGTGGCACTTGTTTCGTTGTGTTAGACTTATTAACTAAATATTTCAGACTTAACTTGGACGTAAGAGCAATAAATAATTTTAAAGGCATATTGGTTCCGTTAAGTTCAATGTTAATTGATAAATGAGTTCTATTCAGTCAATACTTAACATGAAAACACAATAAAACATGTTACAACAATATTTAAACAGATTTAAAAACAAACGTTTTCGCCAATTTTGATTGGCATCTTCAGGTCGTGTAGGTTGAATAGAACATGTTATAATAAGTGAACACTTGGCATATAAAGTTAAAAACAGAAGTTAAAACTATAATATAACTTAAAAACAGAGAATAGAACTTAGCAAAAAGCCACAATGTATATAGAAGCACTATGTTGAAAGAGGCGTGTGTGACCCAAGGGAACGGCAAAACTCTTCCGTCATTGCAGGTACAGTTTTCGAGACGGATTTGACGATGCTACAAACAGGTCGGTCGTGTGTCCGATTATGGAAAGCGATTTACAGGATTTTTGCCGGTGAACAAAACACATAGGCTACCAGAGCAACGAACGGTGTTTCAAATCCCCACAGAATTTTGTTCTAACAAGCAGTGTAAGCATTGTGGGGAGAAGAGTGTTGAAATGCCTTAATTCGGTGTGCTTGGTGCATGATTAATTTGTGTTTCAACCACTCCGTGATTTACCAACCACAATACAAGTGTAACAACGTTATACGATAACTGCAGGGGTACAGTCAGGGTGCGATGAAGCGCCGCCCTGGTACTTTTCTCTGCAACCTGTGAGCGCCCTGTTTCTTTATTTTTACTTCTTAAAATAGTAATTGAAAGAAGTGAAATAGGGAGAGGAGTACGTCAAGGATGCTCTTTATCACCTACCCTGTTCAACATATACTGGAGGATTTAGTGAAGATCTGTTTTCAGAACATGGGAGGAGCGATAGTAGGAGGAAGATGAATAAAGTGCGTAAGATTTACTGATGATACAGCATTTTTAGCAGAAGAGGAGCTGATACTAAGGGTTATGCTACTGAAGGTAAATGACAGCTGTGAGCAGAATGGAATGAAGATTAATGCAAATAAGACGAAGAGCATGGTCATTGGAAGAAAAATAAAGAAGGTAATCTTGCGAATTCTCAATGAGGCAGTAGAGCAAGTGGGCAGCTTCACATACTTGGGGTGTACTATAAGCAGTAACATGAGCTGCCAGGAAGTGAAAACGAGAACAGCAATGGCAAAGGAAGCTTTTAATAGAAAAAGGACCATCTTCTGCAGACCTCTGGAAAAAGAACTAAGGAAGAGATTAGTGAAGTGCTTTGTATGAAGTGTGGCATTGTATGAGGCAGAAGCATGGACATTACGAGGAAGTGAAGAGAACCGACTAGAAACACTTGAAATTTGGATATGGAGAGAATAGAGCGTGTGAAATGGACAGACAGAATAAGAAATAAAGCTGTGTTGGAAAGAGTGAGTGAAGAAAAAATGATGCTGAAACTGATCAGGAAGAGAAAAAGGAATTGACTGGGTCACTGGCTGAAAAGAAACTGACTACTGAAGGATGTACTGGAAGGAATGGTGAACGGGAGAAAATTTCGGGGCAGAAGAAGATATCAGATGATAGACGACATTAAGATATTATGTGGATCATATGCAGAGAGAAGAGGAAGGCAGAAAATAGGAAAGACTGAAGGAAGCTGGATTTGGAGTGAAAGACCTGTCTTTGCGCAGACAACTATGAAAGACTGAATGAATGAAAATAATAAATTGTCTTACTCGACTTAGTGTAAGTATGGATTAGTAAATCACTAACAAATAATAATAGTAATAATAATAATAATAATAATAATAATAATATTTATTTATTTATTATATTCATAATACACTTTTCGTGAAGAGGCTTAGTATTAATTTTTTTACGACTTCATCTCTCACAATAACAAATTTGCAGCTGGTTTAACTTCAAGCTGTACGAGGGTCGAGACGAACAGAAGGCGGAGCTAGAGTGGAGTCGTAGCCCTGGAAAGAAGGCTCCTCAACTTCAATCAGCGATATTTTACACAACTTGTTTCCGTAAGTATTTCAGTTGAAATTTGTAGATAATATTTACAGGTTATCTTTATTTTTTATGTATCTCAGCATCTCCAAAATTCCAGGTAGAGTGTGCTCCCTTGTCAATCGCCGCGCCTATGCCGCCAGCGCACTGGTCTTCCATCCTAGCGACCTGTGTTCGACCCCCGGGAGATCATGATAGAATTTGTGGTGGACAAAGCAGACGTTGCAGAGGGTTTTTCTCGAGGTACTCCCGTTCCTTCTAAGTAAAAATGATTAATTTAACTACAATGGCTTTATTATGACGACGACGACAACAACAACAACAATGGCATTAGATAGAAATACATGAACACGATCTTTTCTAGTTTGTGAATTAGCAAGGGAAAAAGCAAGAGAAGTAATCAATTTACTATAAAGAAAATAATGACAGAGCAAACAACAGAAGAAGGCAATCCTTCTGAGTTACTGAATTTAAAACAAAAGTATGTTATTTAACGACGTTCGCAACTGCCGAGATTATATCAACGTCGTCGGTGTGCCGGAATTTTGTCCCGGGGGAGTTCTTTTACATGCAAGTAAATCTACTAACATAAGCCATCGATCTGGGCCGGGATCGAACCCGCAACCTCAAGGACATAAGGCCAGCGCTATACCAACTGCGCTACCGAGACCGACTTACTGAATTAAATAAAAGCATTTCACGTAGTATATATATATATATATATATATATATATATATATATATATATATATATATATATATTAGAGTAATCCCATGAAACCCCACCATACATTTTTGCAGACTGTATTAAGCTTATCCACATACTGCACATATGTATAATAGTTGGGAGATTTGTGAAAATTTTAAGAAATATAACTTTAACAATTTCTGGAAAAACGAGATGGAGTCTTCTAGCCTCTCAAAGTTTGTGACTCATTTCCTGTAAATAGTAATTTTAGAATATTTAATTCTTTCAAACATGATATCTCAGCCAAATATGGTGATACCAAGAAGATATTGGTGTCATTTGCAAGCTTGAAATGTCCCCTAGTGCCTGACAATGAGTAAAATAACATTAATATAATTAATAATTATCTATGGATTTTTACATGATTTATGGAACATAAAATATTATTGTAAATTACATATATGGTAATATTTAATTAATGTAAATAAAAATAAAAAATAGCTCTATGTCAGGCACTAAAGAATAGTTTTAGCTATAAAACAGTGAAAAAATGTCTCTATCTTAAAAACTGCATGAGCTATCATGTTTCAAGTTGCATGTCAAAAGTATAAACAAAATAATTTTTAAAAACAATTTAGACATAATTTCAAGGGATCTGTTCACTTCATTCTTTTTCTGATACCATTCTCAATTGTATAAAAATTTTACAGAGCAAAAGTTTACAAAACAAAAATTTTTGTATGTAAAGGTGTACATATACCGTATATTAGAGACAAGACTTAGAGAACAAGTGTTGAATTAGTAAAAAGCAGAAACAGAAAATGTGATTTTCAGTCATCCTTCAAGAAAGTAAAGACTGAATTGGGGTTGGAAAATAAAATTCGCAATGTAAGAAAATGAAGCTAGATGGACCTGCACATGGAAAGAGAAATCTGTTCTTGTCTATCTTTCTCACGCTCGCTGCACCACATGCACGTGTGTGCGTGCGTGCGTTGACAATTGGGAAGCGTCTTGTGTGTTCATCTGCTAACATTGCATTTCGTGGAGTCGCCTGTATGTTTTTCTGCGTCAGTTTCGTTGTCTTTAAACTGTGTGTGACTTTACAATATTAGTATTGAACAAAACGTTAGTGTTAATATGATAGAAAGCAAGTGGATTTCTCAAGGGGGCATAAATAAAGTTTGAATTCATTGTACATATATATAGTCCACACCTGTGGAGTAACAGTTAGCGCGTTTGGCCGCGAAACCAGGTGGCCCGGGTTCGATTCCCGGTCGGAGCAAGTTACCTGGTTGAGGTTTTTTCAACCAAATATGAGCAAATGCTAGGTAACTTTCAGTGCTGGACCCCTGAACCCCGGACTCATTTCACCGGCATTATCATCTTCATCTCATTCAGAAGTTAAATAACCTAAGATGTTGATAAAGCGTCGTAAAATAAGCTACTAAAAGTAATAATATAGCTTCAATTAATGCTTCTCTAACCGTGTCATTCCACCCAAAATGTTTATATCGCCAAGCAGTTGTCTTCCTCCTCTTCGTCTACTGTTTCAATCTGAGTTGAGGATCCACTTTCACAGTCTATATCGCCACTTTGATACACAACACTCGTTCCTATGCGGTCAATAACATTATCTGGCAACTTAATTATATGTGTAACAATTGCTGTCACTTCTTTTTAATCCATACCGTGATGAGAGAAATGGAAATAGCAAAGGAAGATGCATTCTATTTCTTGGTTTGTTTTTCGCTACATTCAAGACACTAAATATCGGTTCTATCTCCCTACTTCAGTGAGGAAGTGTGAGAATGGACTGACGGCGAACTAATAAATTTAATTAAATAATCGCACGACCAAAAGCGAAGTGCAAAAGTCTAGATCTAGCCCCAAAAGGGCTAAATTGGCAACGCTGTTGATGCTTAGCGTTGTGACGTTTTCTCATAACCTATAAACCTCCTAGATTCTACAAGCTGTATTGAAGGTTGTACTTCCATTTCCACCAACAGAGTTTATATTAAAACGTTGCAATAGGATATAAAAATGTCTTTTGCAACATTTTACCGCTGACGAGCAAACGTTCTGATGGGGGCAGATAAAAAAAATATTTTTTTTTTCTTCAGCCATGTTAATAATGTCAAAAGAAGTGCTTATACAAATTTTGGCCACTAGACCGCAATTACGAGGGCCGTAAAAAATAAGTTCGCCAGGGGTCGTTAACAGAAAAAAACACAATTTCATGGACAAATTTATTGAAACAGACACAGCAGTTGTTGAGCTATTTTTCAACATATTTTCCATCGGAATTGAGACATTTCTTATATCATGGGATCGATAGAGAGAGGTGCAGACGCAGTCAAACGCTGGTTCCGATCTGAGGCGGCTGACTTCTACAATACAAAAATTGATCCCATGGTATCACAAATGTCTCAATTCCAGTGGGGGATATGTTAACAAATAGCGCAACAATTGCTCTATCTGTTTTAATAAATATTTCTATGCAATTGTGCTTTTTTTCTATAAACGGCCCCAGGGAAAATCACTTTCTGGACGGACTCGTAATTGCGGTCGAGTGCCCAAATTTTGTATAAGCACTTCTTTTGACATTGTTAACATGGTGGAAGAAAAACATTACTTTTCTATCTGCCCACATCAGAACGTTTGCTTGTGAGCTATCCAATTATATATTACACTTGTACGTTAAAATCATTATTAAATATAGAACTGGCAGCATCTGCAACTGTCACAAGGGTGGAACTAATCCTATCCTCATTTCTAACAGAAATGTGTAGAATTGTTATGTGAATAGGAGAGACTTTGGAAGAAAGCGGTCGTGTACTATTTTAAAGTGCTATCCAAGCATTTATTTACCTTGTAGAAATGAAGACAATGTGAATCTCTGGCAGGATAGCGGACTTCAGTGTTCGAACGCCGGACCTCCAAGTGGTGGGAGTGTGGTGTTGACAATTTGCTTTCGTCTGAAACTGAGATTAACAGTGCATACTTTCTCAGTTTTCATTCACATCGACTTGAGTTTCGTTTATTTTTATAATTGTGTACATCTGTGAGCTGGGAATGGCTATGTCCATCAAGTGTGGCCACAAGCACCCCAACTTCCTCCTCTGGACCGTGGAAATGTACCATTCGGTGAGTAAATTTAATTAATGTCACAACATGGGATACCTCAGTTCAACGACACACCTTTCACTGTACATATGACCATCAACTTATTTTTATTTCTATGTGTACATTTTTTATTGAATTATCGGCTTCTGTTTTTATGTGATTCGTATTTGATTCTAACAACATTAATATGTATTCCACTATGTTTATTTTTATTTTATGAGGTAAATTTTTATGTAACTATCTCTTTTGATCTCATTATGTACCTAAATTGTACCAGTATGTAATTACTTAATTCTGATCCAGTTTTATGTTCAATTATGTAAGCAAGTTTTAATCCTGGTTGAGTGTAAGAGAAGGCCTTATGGCCTTAACTCTGCCAGATTAAATAAATCCATTATTATTATTATTATTATTATTATTATTATTATTATTATTATTATTATTATTGTTGTTGTTGTTGTTGTTGTTGTATAGGCCTATTGAGAAACGTTAGCACTAACATAAGAGCTAAAGTTCAATAACACTACTGATAAAACATCTTTAGTAATAGACAATAGCTGGCTTACCTAGGACACTGCCATTGTCGTAGATCTGGACATTTCATCTACATGCTATAAACTGTAAAGTTTGTAGTTAGTAACCAGTTTTATTACTTAGTTATTAGTTTGTGAATTAATAGTTACTTCATCAGTTCTGCAGTGCTTGGGAAAAGTGACATAAGTCAGTTTCCACAAACCTTTTCTGATACTTTATTGACAAGTTACACTGGTTTATGTCGATTTGATTTTTTTCTGTATGAATTATTGTAATGGGAGAAATACTTATATATATTTTTTCCAAGCTAGCAGATGTTCCGTAAGTTGTCAATAAATTATCAAAGGTTTGTGAAAACTGACTCGTGTCACTTTTCCCGAGCACTGCAGAGTTACGGTGCATAACCAATTAGTTGGTACTTAATTCTTACTCAGTGTTACAGAAATACATTTATCAAACATCCTTTTTAAGATTACGGTACATTAATAAACATATGTTCACTTTTTGTTTGCTAATGCCACGTTTAATTTAAATAAACGTACCAATTAAACAAGATGTGTGTAGGAAAATATGAACAGTTTATTACTGCTCCAATACGCAGTGATGAAACTTCGATTGTGAAACTAGTAATAAAGAAATTAAACAATTTAATATACACTATTTAATCAATACACTTTGATTTTAAAAAGTTAATGTAGTATAATTTGTATAAACCCTAACTTCTTATATTTAACAATTTATATAATTTCACAGTAATAACGTTTCTAAATTTTCACAATGGCGTCAAGTTTGAACTGTATTTTTTATGTGTGGCAATGTCTCAATCCGCTGTAGACCTAAAGACAACTTATAAAATAATCCGCTTTTATAGTTAATAATTATAAGTATTATATGATTTTCTTATTGAATTTGGTATTCCCAAGAAACTAGTTCGATTAATTAAAATGTGTCTCAGTGAAACATACAGCAGAGTCCATATAGGTCAGTTTCTATCTGATGCTTTTCCAATTCACTGCGGGCTAAAGCAGGGAGATGCACTATCTCCTTTACTTTTTAACTTCGCTCTAGAATATGCCATTAGGAAAGTTCAGGATAACAGGCAGGGTTTGGAATTGAACGGGTTACATCAGCTTCTTGTCTATGCGGATGACGTGAATATGTTAGGAGAAAATACACAAACGATTAGGGAAAACACGGAAATTTTACTTGAAGCAAGTAAAGCGATCGGTTTGGAAGTAAGTCCCGAAAAGACTAAGTATATGATTATGTCTCGTGACCAGAATATTGTACGAAATGGAAATATAAAAATTGGAGATTTATCCTTCGAAGGGGTGGAAAATTCAAATATCTTGGAGCAACAGTAACAAATATAAATGACACTCGGGAGGAAATTAAACGCAGAATAAATATGGGAAATGCCTGTTATTATTCGGTTGAGAAGCTCTTATCATCCAGTCTGCTGTCCAAAAATCTGAAAGTTAGAATTTATAAAACAGTTATATTACCGGTTGTTCTGTATGGTTGTGAAACTTGGACTCTCACTCTGAGAGAGGAACATAGGTTAAGGGTGTTTGAGAATAAGGTTCTTAGGAAAATATTTGGGGCTAAGAGGGATGAAGTTACAGGAGAATGGAGAAAGTTACACAACACAGAACTGCACGCATTGTATTGTTCACCTGACATAATTAGGAACATTAAATCCAGACGTTTGAGATGGACAGGGCATGTAGCACGTATGGGCGAATCCAGAAATGCATATAGAGTGTTAGTTGGGAGACCGTAGGGAAAAAGACCTTTAGGGAGGCCGAGACGTAGATGGGAGGATAATATTAAACTGGATTTGAGGGAGGTGGGGTATGATGATAGAGACTGGATTAATCTTGCACAGGACAGGGACCGCTGGCGGGCTTATGTGAGGGCGGCAATGAACCTTCGGGTTCCTTAAAAGCCGTAAGTAAGTAAGTAATTATAAGAAAATATTTAGTTATTATCATTTGGTTTTCGCAAAGTCGTGTATGATATCTCAGTAACACGGGAGTTGTATTATTAAACTGATGAGAAATATTAGGCCTCATATATTTTTTAAGCTGTCTGACCTGTTCACTTCAATGTAGCAGGGAACTAATTTTCTCCAAGTATCATTATAAATCGAGTGAGGACAATAATGACTGAAAGAAGAGCTGCCTGCTGCCAGTAAGTTGTACTCCAACAAGCAGTCTGCCCACATTAACAGAGAGAAGAGGTATAATCATTAAATTCCGAGACCTGTACCATAAGTGGAAATAAAACTACCTCATTTAAATGTGGCTGCCATCACCTTCAAGGTAGTCCTCTTGGGCAGCAATATATACTGATCCCAGCGTGTCTGCCATTTTTGGAATGCCTCCTGGAAGTCGCGTTCTTGAAGCCTGTCAAGCACCTTCTGCGATTCGCGTTGGATCTCCTCCACAGTGCTAAAACGGTGACCGTGTAGCTTCAATTTCATCTTCGGAAACAAAAAAAAAAAAAAAGTCGCTGGTGGCCAAATCTGGTGAATACGGGGGTGAGGAACGACGACCATCTCATTAAGAGTGCATTTATTTATTTATTTATTTATTTATCTATTTCTGTATATTTATTAATTTTCATTTATTCATTTACTTGTTTATGTATTTACTTTGTTATTTATTTATATTTTTTATTTACTCATTTAATTATTTATTTATTTAATTTTAATTAATTAAATTATTTATTTATTTATTTCTTATTTATTTACTAACCTATTTATTCATTTATATATTTATATATATTTTTATTAAATTTTTAATTTATTTATTTACTTATTTTTTATTTGTTTATAATTTATTTATTTACTAATTTGCTAATTTATTAATTAATTTATTTATATATTTATATATTCATTCAATTACTTATTTATGTATATATTATTTTATTTATGTAATTTATTTATTTACTTAATCACATATTGATTTATTTATTTAATTTATTTAATTTATTTTAACGTACACAGTGACGTATATATTATGCAAATCTAATCTTTCAGGTAAAGCTTCATGTAAAGTCAATGCTTGTGTACGTTAACAGAAAGCCACAATTTCAGTCACACAGAGTTTGTGTGCACTCGATGTGGGTCTCTGGCATTTCGTCAGCCCACGCGAGTTGTGTGGATATAAAGGGAAAAGTTGAGACGATGTCGGGTGGAGTTTCCGGGTAGCTCAGTTGGCAGAGCGCTGGTACGTTCAACCAGAGGTCCCGGGATCGATACCCGGCCCCGGAACAATTTTTCCCTTGAAATTACTCAAATCTGCTTTACAGGGAGCCTTACCTGAAAGATTAGATTTGCTCAATGTTTGTCCTTCTAAGGCATCGTGTTCTTTGTCTAACCTCAGTTGCAAGTAAGCAGCTGAGAGCAGCCAAAGTAATTTTTCACACTTTGGAACTTTTTAGTGGTTTTTGTTGAAGAAGTGAACAACAGTTAATGTAAGCTACAATAAACTTATTATTAATTTTTATAAAAGTGCTAGCAAAATGTTGCATATAATAAGGTAGATTGCTAACAAGGAAGAGAATAATTTATAACCTTGGGTAGGTATTTCATTTTTATTTATTCCGTTCTCTACTAAGAGATACCTATGGGTGCTTTTAGGAGATAGTATCTCTTATTTAGAACCCTTACTCGGTATTATTATGATGCTCAACTTTGAGATATACGAAAAGCGTTAATGCTTCTAGTCGTGTCGGTTTGTCTGCCAGTAACTACATAAGAATCATTGATTATAGTTCACGTTAACACTTAGTTTGTTAAAAACATAAAATTGGTTAGTCACATGTTAAAAAGTGTTAAAATTTTTAAAAAAGGTATATACCTTGGTCAGACGGCCCATTTCGACGTGATGTTACGTCTTCATCAGTGTCTCCTGAACTACTGGTGATGGTTGCTTCCCGGCATGGCATGATGGTTCGCTGGAGGAGCAGAGATGATGGCAGCCCGGCGTGGCATGAGGGTGGGCTGAAAGAGCAGAGATGGTGGCCGCCCGGCATGGCATGATGGTTGGGTGAAGGAGCAGAGATGGTTGCATCCCGGCATGGCATGATGGTTCGCTGGAGGGGCAGAGATGATGGCTGCCCGGCGTGACATGTTGGTGAGATGGAAGAGCAGAGATAGTGGCTGTCCGGCGTGGCATGATGGTGGGCTGGAAGAGCAGAGATGTTGGCTGCCCGGTGTGGCATGATGGTGGTCTGCAAGAGCAGAGATAATAGCTGCCCGGCGTGGCATGATGGTGGGCTAGAAGAGAAGGGATGATGGCTGCCCGGCGTGGCATGATGGTGGGCTGGAAGAGCACAGATGGTGGCTGCCCGGGGTGGCATGATGGTGAGTTGGAAGTGCAGAGATGGTGGCTGCCTGACGTGGCATGATGGTGGGCTGGAAGGGCAGAGATGGTGGTTGCCCGTAGTGGCATGTTGGTGGGCTGGAAGAGCAGAAATGGTTGCTGCCCGGCGTGGCATGATGGTGGGCTGGAGGAGCAGAGATGTTGGCTGCCCGGCGTGGCATGATGGTGGGCTGGAAGAGAAGAGATGTTAGCTGCCAGGCGTGGCATGATTGTTTGCTGGAGGAGCAGAGATGTTGCCTGCCCGGCGTGGCATGATGGTGGGCTGGAAGAGCAGAGATGGTGGCTGCCCGGCGTGGCATGATAGTTAGCTGGGGTAGCAGAGATGATGGCTGTCTGGCGTGGCATGTTGGTAGGTTGGAAGAGCTGAGATGGGGGCTGCCCGGCGTGGCATGATGGTTGGCTGGAAGAGCAGAGATTGTGGCTGCCTGGCGTGGCGTGTTTGTGAGCTGGAAGAGCAGAGATGGTTGCTGCCCGGCGTGGCATGATGGTTCGCTGGTGGAGCAGAGATTGTTGCTGCCCGACGTGGCATGATGGTTCGCTGGAGGAGCAGAGATTTTGGCTGCCTAGCGTGGCATGATGGTGGGCTGGAAGAGCAGAGATGGTGGCTGACTGGCGTGGCATTATGGTAGGTTGGAAGAGTAGAGATGGTGGCTGCCCGGCGTGGCATGATGGTGGGCTGGAAGAGCAGAGATGATGGCTGCCCAGCGTGGCATGATGGTGGGCTGAAAGAGCAGAGATGTTGGCTGCCCGGCGTGGAGTGATGGTGGGCTGGAAGAGCAGAGATGATGGTTGCCCTGCGTGCCATGATGGTTTGCTGGAAGAGCAGAGCTGGTGGCTGCCGGGCGAGGCATGATGGTTCGCTTGAGGAGCAGAGATTGTTGCTGCCTAACGTGGCATGATGGTTCGCTGGAGGAGCAGAGATGTTGGCTGACAAGCGTGGCATGATGGTGGGCTGGAAGAGCAGAGATGTTGGCTGCCCGGCGTGGAATGATGGTGGGCTGGAAGAGCAGAGATGATGGCTGCCCGGCGTGGCATGATGGTGGGCTGGAAGAGCAGAGATTGTGGCTGCCGTGCATGGCATGATGGTGGGCTGGAAGAACAGAGATGGTAGCTGCCCGGCGTGGCATGTTGGTGGGCTGGAATTGCATGGGTGGTGGCTGCCCGGCGTGGCATGATGGTGGGCTGGAAGAGCAGATATATTGGCTGCCTGTCTTGGCGTAATTGTGAGCTGGAAGAGCAGAGATTTTTGCTGCCCGGCGTGGTATGATGTTTCGCTGGATGAGCAGAGATTTTTGCTGCCCGACGTGGCATGATGGTTCGCTGGAGGAGCAGAGATGTTGGCTGCCCAGCGTGACATGATGGTGGGCTGGAAGAGCAGGTTGCCCGGCGTGGAATGCAGGTGGGCTGGAAGAGCAGATATGGTGGCTCCCCGGCGTGGCATGATGGTGTGGTGGAAGAGTAGAGATAGTGGCTGCCCGGCGTGGTAAGATGGTTGGGTGGAGGACCAGAGATTGTTGCTGCCCGGCGTGCCATGATGGTTTGCTGGAGGAGCAGAGATGTTGCCTGCCTGGCGTGTTATGATGGTGGGCTGGAAGAGCATTGATGGTGGCTGCCCGGCGTGGCATGATGGTTAGCTGGGGTAGCAGAGATGATGGCTGTCCGGGGTTGCATGATTATTTGATGGAAGAGCAGAGATGATGGCTGCTCGGCGTGGCATGATGGTTGGTTGGACGAGCAGTGATGGTGGTTGCCCGGCGTGGCATGAAGGTGGGCTGGAAGAGCAGAGATGTTGGCTGCCCAGCTTGGCATGATGGTGGGCTGGAAGAGCAAAGAAATTGGCCGCCTGGCATGGCAGAAAAGTTGGGTGAAGGAGCACAGATGGTTGCTTCCTGGCATGGCATGATGGTTCGCTGGAGGAGCAGAGATGATGGCTGCCCGGAGTGGCATGATAGTGGGCTGGAAAAGCAGAGATGGTGGCTGCCCGGCGTGGCAAGATAGTTGGCTGGAAGAGCAGAGATGGTGGCTGCCCGTCGTACACAGTGACATATATTATGCAAATCTAATCTTTCATCAGTGTCTCCTGAACTACTGGTGATCTTGAATTCTACGATGGTATAGGTAATTGCCCGTTCCGGCTTCAAAGGTCGCTCCATCTTTTCATCGGTCGTCCCTGATCTCTTCGTCCTTTTGGTTTATAACTTATTGCTTTTTTAGGAAGTCTGTAGTCGTCCATTCTCTCTACATCTAATTTCCAATCTTGTCTGTAATTGTCTTTTTATCAATGAGTGAGTATACTCCTAGTTCCTGCCTAATATCTACATTTCTAATTCTATTTAATCTCGTGCATCCTTTTACTTTCCGCAAGAATCTCATCTCTGCCGCTTGTATTTTACTAACTTCAGGTTTTGTTGTAACCCAGCATCAATATATCATCTCGACCAAGCATTAATGGTATTTGTGAATTTAAAAATGATGTCGTTCTAATAATCTTATTCTTAATGTAGATAGAACATCATGTTTATTTTTTACTAATAATTAAACTGCGGGAGTGCGGGCCCTTTACCGTCAAGTTAAGTATGACTGGAGCGTTACGTGGCGAGTGTACTGAACTCTCAGGTAAGCAACTCACTGTGCGTGCTTCAGACGTAGTCTTGAGTATATGAATTGCATACATACAATACTCACTCATTTCGTACTTATCTAATTGATGTGATGTCGACGGAATCCTTTTCTTTACAATAAGGAATTACAATATACTCCTACAACTATGTATTTTTTATTTTATTGGGTTATTTTACGACGCTGTATCAACATCTAGGTTATTTAGCGTCTGAATGATATGAAGGTGATAATGCCGGTGAAATGAGTCCGGGGTCCAACACCGAAAGTTACCCAGCATTTGCTCGTATTGGGTTGAGGGAAAACCCCGGAAAAAACCTCAACCAGGTAACTTGCCCCGACCGGGATTCGAAACCGGGCCACCTGGTTTCGCAGCCAGACGCGCTGACCGTTACTCCACAGGTGTCGAACACAACTATGTACATATGTAGATTGTCAAAGGAGAAACTTCTGCGTGTATCAGTTAGAATATGTTTGTACTGCGAAAATCTTCTTCCGACATCACATGAGGTTAATGGAAAGTAAGTGAAAAGGTTTACATTGTCATTTAAGTTTTTGTCCTGTTTTTTCACCAAACTGTTCAACACTGTATAGCCATTATTTTTTATTACACTACTGTATGTAATTTGTCATTTACCTTATCAGGATACAGTCCTTGGTATACCTTGTTAATTGTTTCCGATACTTTCTTAATTAATTTAATATTTTGGCAATCGTATTTTGGTACGAAATTGGTAAATATTCTTTACGTATTGTTGCTGCTCCTGGAATATGTTGATTTGTGTATTTTTCCAGAAATGATCTAAAGTGGGGTTGTCCAAAATTCTGAATGGAATGTTTGTGTGTACTAATATGTCACATAAGTCTATATTGAATTATGACCGACTATTTGAACTCGATTGGATCTTGTTTGAATTGCGTTCAACAATTTCCTTGTGTGCTTTACTATTACAGTGTCTTTCAAAATAGTACTTCTTAGTTCGTAATAATCTGAAATTATACACGACACATACAACATTTTCTCCTTAGGTTAAATATATCGCTTCCGAATTGTTCCATCAAAGTATTTAGTATCGCATTTCGTGAGCGAGTTGTTTTAGGCATTGTAATATCGTTGGCTGAGATCCAGACTGTTCCAAGTCCAACTTTTTATAAGAAAGAAACCTGTGTTTCATTGTGTTTCAGTTTTTGTCTGCATATATGAATCGAACAAAATTGTAAATATTCCTCTCCATAAGGTTGCTATGAAGCTATTCCAAATTGTCTCATGAAGCTTTGAATGTCAGGAGCTTAAAATAACTCTTCTGAAAAAAAAAATAGTAAAATGGACTTGGAACAGTCTGGTTCTGGGCCATCAATATGTGTCATTTCACACAAGCAATTCTTTAGTATGACAGCTAAACACACTCGGAATGTTTCGGATTCGATGCACGGAACAGTACGACGAAAGGCGAGAGAGACTTACCTACGTCATACTCTATACCCGTCTGCATAGTCAACTGTAATTGCCGTTTTAGGGCCCGCACTCCCGCAGTCTACTAATAATGTTGTTGTTATCAAATGCTTGGCTTTGACAATGAAGCCATTAGTTCTCTCATTCTCCTATAACGTTAATTTTACATATATAGTATTTTAATGACAACTTTAATCTTAAATCATCCTGGAAGACTAACTTTCTTGTGTCATGCTCGATAAGTATCTTAGTTATCTTTTTACATTGATGACCTTTATAATGCTTTAGACTCAATAAGGGGGGCAAAGGCTAATTGGGATTTCCCAGTCTCTAATCGGGTCAAAAACCCTGATGAAACTGATATTTAACCCTTGTGGTGAATTTCGGTGAAGTCCGGTGGGCCTAATTAGTCAAATCCACTCTCCTCACCGCCACGCTGGGGCCCCCTGGGATCTTTTAAGATGCGAAAGAGAGAGTGGTGTGCGGAAAGCAATGGGAAGCTTCCGCATTTTCTACATCCCAAGAAGAATAAGATAAAAGAATTGCATGATGAGACCTTGTCTTGTAAAAAATTCCGGACGTAAACTATCCCCCCAATCGGATGTCCGGGTGGGGGATACTGGGCAAGGTCATGTCATGACGTATGACAACACAGAGAAGAAAGGAACATTGAAGAGCGCACCGTTGGAAAGAAGATCGACGACTGCAACGTGGGAGAGAAGACCGAATACTGCACCGAGTTATCTGGATACTACACCGCTGCCAGGTAAGTTGGAAAACATGAAGGAAGCAATGAGAAAAAACAGAGTGGATGTGATGGGAATATCAGAAGTGAGGTGGGAAAATAGTGGTGAGTTGATGAGTGATAAATAGGGCTTAGAAATTGATGAAATATATTTTTTCTGAGACATCACAGACAATGAAGGATGCAATATAAATTCATTTCACTCCAATACAAACCAATATAGCATAATTTTATTTTGAGTTTATTTGCATTTTTTTGGTATATTATTGTTTATAGGTCATTTTATAGGAAATGTTCTACTTTTTGTTATATTTGTTCTTTTGAACGGACTTTTTTTACGATGTAATCATAGCCTACATTCCAAAACCTAATGCAGATTGCACCATGCAGGAAAAATCTTAACTCCTGATGGTATGTGTAACGTGATTGCCCCGATTCAACGCAACAGTACAAGTACTGCAGCTGCAGTGCTCGCAGTCAGCATTTTGTATCTTACAAGTGAAGACAGCATTGATAGAGAAAGTGCTGTTTCTATAGAAGTTTCTCAAGACTTGCTGGCTGATCCTCAAATTAAGGGATGTGTCATATATCAATGGTAACTTTTCAATTTTAGCAAAAACATTACCATGGCTAGAGAAAAGAGATGGGAGCATTCATTCAGCTGTTAAAAAGATTAAAGGCTTTGAAGAACACTTGCAACAGTGAGTAAGAAAAATTTGACAAGAAGTTAGAGAGAAAATGAAAAAAAAAGTACTGGAAAACAACATTGGATACCAGTCAATGTCTAAAGTCGAGAAAGTTCTGCAAGGTAAAAACATTGATTTCAGTGTTTTTGATGAATATTTTTCACCAGCGGACTTTGGTCACTTCAAGTATATGCCCATGACGTCAGTTGAAGTAGAGAGGAGTTTTTTAATTCCTTCAAACCCTAGATTCTATTGTTATAGGTAAACTGGTCATGAATATCATCGCACAAATAGTGCACTGTTGAAAGTCTAATGCAGGCCTGCACAACGTTTGGGCTCTCCGAGCCGGCTCACAGCTAATGAGTGGAATGCAGATATTAGCTGCGCTCTGTGTAAGAGTGGACTGGAAGAAGTGGTGATCTCGTACAAGATATACAGAAAAGGAAGTACTGTTACTAGTGCTTATGAAATGAATTCCCGTTCAGTGTTTGCAAAACTATCTTGGACTATTATTAATTAATAAAGAAATATTTATTTTAGAGAAATAATAGAAATTTTATAGCTACTTAAATGTACAATATCATTTTGTTATATTTTTATTTATCAGTACATCAAAACGAGGTTTTATGCTATTGGCAGCTGAAAGGAATAGTAGCCTACTGATCGTAATGAAACATCAGTTGCAGATGTTCGATGTCTGCCTTGATTAAAGTTGATTATAGAAAACAGTTGCTCACAGATATAAATGTTGAGCCAAACATAGCAATCATTTTCACAGCCAGCCTGTGTAGTCGTGGATATTATTGTTAATGTTTAGTCTTGTAAAACTCAACCAGGCTAGTAGTATTATTCAAACGATCTTTAGCCCTTAGGTCACATTGAAGATCAATAAGTTCGAGCTGTAAATCGTTAAATGTTAAATGTTATGTTCCGTCTTTTAGATTCCTCCATACTGTACTGTAGAAGTAGGTAAGCAACGTGAAACAGTTACTGAGAATAGGCCTACACACTGCACTCCACAAGATAACTGATTGGTCGTTTCCCTCTCTTCTACCTGTAGCAAGTCTAGGTCATTCTGACGTAGCCTATCTTCCTCTCCGTTTCGGCGAGCGGTAAACACGACTCTCCCGCTCCGAAGGAGCGCGTGCGCTCGTTGAGCGCTGTTTGTGCAGGCCTGGTCTAATGTAATAAGCTTAAATAATTTTAGTACTAAATAACTGTAATCAGTGACAATTTTGGTAATTAATTAAACGAATTATTAAAGTTACACGACTCTCCCGCTCCGAAGGAGCGCGTGCGCTCGTTGAGCGCTGTTTGTGCAGGCCTGGTCTAATGTAATAAGCTTAAATAATTTTAGTACTAAATAACTGTAATCAGTGACAATTTTGGTAATTAATTAAACGAATTATTAAAGTTTTGCGATTTTTTCGTCCTGTAAGCTGTGTCTTGGTTACATTGCCGGCATCACAATCCTCCATCACAATGCACTGATTTGTAAGTCAATTAAATAAACATTCATGATTTATATAGGCTTGGCTACTGGCTACGGGTGGATTTTAAAATGTCTTATAAGGTCAAAGTAATACGAACAAAGTAAGATGTTTGAGAAAACAAACTTCAAAGTGTGCAATTTAGTTATGTTGTTCAATGTTTGCATTGCTTGACAGGAATTATGCCGAACAAGAGCCAGCTTGACATCAAGATGGCTCTGGAGAGGGCGAAGATCATGTACAGGAACGCCGTCATAGATGCTCGTAGAGATGATGAAGGTAATATTCCGAATAATAGTGAAGAGTTGAGCTCTGTTCACAGTGACTATAGTAAGCAGTGGCGGCTCGTAGTCAAATGTACAGGATAGGCAAAATTTACAGAACATTTTTATGTAATTCCCGCGATTCAATGACAGCTCGCTTTCATCATGCCCCCCGAAAACTTAACTCTTGCTTACATAACAATACTGATACATCAATGAGCCGTCTCATAATTTTTCGGTTTTTTCTAGTTTATTGTTATACTGTTGTCTTGCAACCCTTGTTGTTCAGACAACATTTCCGAAATTGGATTCAAATTCTTTTCAAGTCTCTTTAGACTTACCGAGTTACAAATATGATCTGATTCCAAGTACCTTCTTTAGATTACAATAACAAACGTGATCACCTACAGCTTAGCTTTAACTTCACTTCCTGTTAGCCATTTATGTATTTCATACCATACTTACTTACTTACAAATGGCTTTTAAAGAATCCGCAGGTTTATTGCCGCCCTCACGTAAGCCCGCCATCGGTCCCTACACTGTGCAAGATTAATCCAGTCTCTATCATCATATCCCACCTCCCTAAAATCCATTTTAATATTATCCTCCCATCTACGTCTCGACCTCCCCAAATGTCTTTTTTCCTCCGGCCTCCCAACTAACACACTATATGCATTTCTGGATTCGCCCATACGTGCTACATGCCCTGCCCATTTCAAACGTCTGGATTTAATGTTCCTAATTATGTCAGGTGAACAATACATTGCATGCAGTTCTGTGTTGTGTAACTTTCTCCATTCTCCTGTAACTTCATCCCTCTTAGCCCCAAATATTTTCCTAAGAACCTTATTCTCAAACACCTTTATCCTATGTTCCTGTCTCAAAGTGAGAGTCCAAGTTTCACTACCATACAGAACAACCGGTAATATAACTGTTTTATAAATTCTAACTTTCAGATTTTTTGACAGCAGACTGGATGACAAAAGCTTCTCAACCGAATAATAACAGGCATTTCCCATATTTATTCTGTGTTTAATTTCCTCCCGAGTATCATTTATATTTGTTACTGTTGCTCCAAGATATTTGAATTTTTCCACCTTTTCGAAAGATAAACCTCCAATTTTTATATTTCCATTTCATAGTGTTTCATACCATGAAGGATTAAATTTTCTTGCACCTTTAGCACTGACTTTATGAACAATAGAGCTTAATGCAGGAGTGGGTCGTCCATTGTCCAAAATACTTCTCTTTTCAATGTCATTACGACGCGAAAACGGACAACGTAACAGTTTACTTATTATATCAGTCATAATATAATATTATTGTTATCACTTACATTAACTATAAATCACCAAATATACGTAACATTAATATACAGTACGTACTTGCAAAAATCACATTTTCTAAAATACACTGTTAAAAAAAACATCTTTTAAAACACACTGTTTAAAAACTGTTATACTACTCGTAACAATCTACGTTCCAACTCGTGAAACTTTCAAACAGAAATTTCGCAAATCGTAGATGTTCGATAATGCTCGTGGGTTCTAGTTAGGGCAGGCAGAATTCTAGCGCGCTGGCTTAAGCATAGAACGCATGCGCTAAGAAAGCATTTAGAATAGCGATCTCTTTTAATGCTTACTCCAGGGCCAGCTTTGAAGTTACGTGGAAGGTCGGCTAACTTCGCTTCTGTCTACCTTCTGACGCATCGTGATCTGTCCAGTGTATTCTTGTCGCATAAATCGAACTGCCAGTAGTAAGCAACGTCCAACTAACCCTCAAAAAATCCCAGTCATAGTTAATTGAATATCTAAGCACCTATACAAGAGTATATACTTATATAAGGTTTTCCAAATGTGTTGGGGTAGTTAATAAATATCCACTTTTAGGTTTTTCTAAATGTGTTGAGGTAGGCTTAGCCTACCCTGCCTGCCCTGAGGAGCCGCCTCTGATAGTAAGTCAACTATATTTATCGTAAACATTCAGTTACGGCTACCAATAGTACCTTCAGGGCAAAATTTTAATATTTTTATTTCAAATTTCCTATTCATTAAACCGAAATACCGGTACTCTCTCCCACATTTTCTAAGTAAATTCAGATGAAAATGAAGTGTATGAAAGTAATGAAGAATGAGCTTTTTTTGTGTTTAAATTCATGGTTTAAAACAATAAACAAAGCTCGAAACTTAGGAAATTGCACGTGGCTAAGCGACCCGATTTCAGTGTCAACAAATTCCGCTTTCAGTACAGAGGTACCGTACTGTCAGATCTGCTAGATCTGGCTGGAACAACATGTTGATAATATTATGGTAGATTGAAACACGTAATTTTATAGCATATATACAGAGCGTTTCCGAAGTGGTGTTACAAACTTTCAGGGATGATGGCGAAGGGCACATGTATCAATTTGAGATAAGGAACCCTGGTCCGTAAGTGACCGAGTCGAAAGTTACAAGCAAAAATAGTTGTGTGAAAATGAAATAATTCTATTCCTCTGTACACCTTATTTATATGTATTTATCTGTACATCTTACACATACAACGTTGTTTATGATATGATATATTTCGTCACAGCACTTCTTTACATGTAATGGTGTACCTCACATTTCTGTATCCGGTGTCATCATTAACATATTACAGAAACACATTATTTGCAGTATGCGTCTACATAAATTCTCCCAATTACACAATGTATCTTTTTCATTTCTTGTTCAATCTCCCCTTCAGTATTTCCCCTACATTTCATTTGCTATTCTCTTTTTGTTCATTAATCCTAATATATCCAATATTATATACGTCTTTCAAACCCCCTTTTTCTCTAACTACTATTCACTAAAATCTCAATTTCAGTTTTTCTCTATAAATTATCACATTGAATTATTTGTCCTATTTGTCCTTTGGCCTTTTCTCCTATCTTTCTCTCATATTCATTTACTGTTCTAACGTTCAAAAGTTAGTACTAATTTCATGTTGTCACTTGTTCACTTCTCTTAACCCTTTTTCACTATACAACGTTGTTTACGTTGTCTACTTACAGTATTTCATTCAGTGCCCTGTCTGAGCGAATGGGGACAGGAAACTACACTAAAGCAATGCAGATAGCATAATGTGTAACGGACATGGTCGGCTCTGATATGCACGTCTGTAGACGGCAGTGTATGTGTACAAGATGCAGTGTCCAGTCAATCAGTCCTAGTGAAATGAAGGAGTACACGAGAGCGGAATAAGCAGACCTGATTTTCGAATACGGATGAGCCTATGAGAACAGTAGACAAGCTCACAGATTGTATCGGGACAAGTTCCCACGTAGGAGACATCCTGCCCATACCATCTTTCCACGATTGTTCCAAAGGTGAAGGGCAGGAGGACACGTGGTGCCAAATTACAATTCCATTTCCACACAACTATTTTTGCTTATAACTTTCGACTCAGTCATTTCCGGACCATGGTTCCTTATCTCAAATTGATACATGTGCCCTTCGCAACAAAGTTTGTAACACCACCTCGGAAACATTCTATCAGTGGCGGCCCGTCCTTATGTGCTACAGTGCTACAGCACAATGATAAATTTTGCTCAAATAATGTATTTACAATACCATAGTATTTGATCTGCCATTTGACAATTTCCAGTGGTTATGTTCACGACGCGTTATAGAGTGTTTAGTCTTCACTCTTCGGTGCCTCAGGTGGTACGTTGTGCTACTCAAAGCTCTACATGAGAATGTAGACAACTAATGCGCATGTGCGAAGCTGAAATCACTGCTCTTATTGGCTATTTTTACGCGGGGAAGTGCTGTAGTCATCTTCAGCACAACACAGCTTGGAGATTACAAAAGTAAAGCGTAAAGAAAGAATGCTTGAATAATTTCAAGGGAAAAATTGTTCCGGGGCCGGGTATCGATCCCGGGACCTCGGGTTGAACGTACCAGCGCTCTACCACTGAGCTACCCGGAAACTCTACCCGACACCGTCTCAACCTTTCCCTTTATATCCACACAACTCGCGTGGGCTGACGAAACGCCAGAGACCCACAACGAGAGCACACAATCTCTGTGTGACTTGGAATTGTGGTTTTCTGTTAACGTACACAGTAACGTATATATTATGCAAATCTAGTCTTTCAGGTGAAGCTCCCTGTAAAGCAGATTTCAATAATTTTTCCCTTGAAATTATTCAAATCTGCTTTACAGGGAGCTTCACCTGAAAGACTAGATTTGCATGAAAGAATGCTTGTTTGTGGAAGATCTCGGAACTATGTACAATGTGTTTGGCAATTCAAGTGTCCGACCGCTGCTGCCATTTACCTGGTTTTTGAGGTTCCTCCTGAATCAGTCGGTCCAGAAAATTGAAGCCAAGGAATTATGTGACAATATAATTCAGGAAACTACTTATCGTTTCAGTCTTTAACCTACCTAGACGCAACAAAATTGTTAAACAGCAAATTTTTTGACAATTTTTCGCATAATTTTCCTGAACGCGAACTTGAAGTTGCTGTCAATAGCTATACTGTACTGAACAAAAGAGTGTTAAAGATACAACTTGGAGTTCTATATGGAAGACCCGACTTCCGAAATATAGATGCAGCTGTTCAATTGTTACAATGCATAACATAGCCTCCAACAATTCACAGGATCCATTCTGTGAAGTAACGAAGTTTTTAACTCTGCCAGTTAAAATAAACCACTATTATTATTATTATTATTATTATTATTATTATTATTATTAAATATTTTGGTTACAAAACCAATGACCACTGCTGAGCCAGAAAGATGTTTTTCTGGCTTAAAACGCAGAAAAACGTTTTTAAGGAACACTATATCCCAGGATCGCCTCACTGCTCTTGCAATAGTGTCAATAGAAAAGAGTATGATGTCCAAGATGGAGGGATTTAACTCCAGGGTAATTGACAAGTTCTGCAGTAGGAAGGATCGTCGTATGGACTTCATATTTCGTCACTAGGCGAGTCTCAAATTGAGATAAATACATATAAGTGTGTGCAGTAGGCCAATATAGAGATTGTAGCACACTCATTATTTTGACCACCAGCCGCTACTGCATCCTATATAATAATAATAATAATAAACATGAGCAACATATAAAATTTTCTGTTCTCTGTACATTTTATGTTGTTGTTGTTTTCTAATGCCAGGTGTTTGACAATAAAGTCATTTGACCTCTTGCACTCCAATATTTTTCAAAGATATTATCATGGCCAGCCACTGAAGCACAGATTTTCAGGTGTTCCGAATCCATTTCTTGGTTTGATTTGCACAATGGGCAGTTAGGGGACTGATATATTCCTATTCTATGCAGGTGTTTGGCCAAACAATCCTGGCCTATTGCCAATCTAAATGCAGCTACAGACGATTTTCGTGGTAAATCGGGAATTAACTGTGGGTTTTGATGCAGGGAGTTCCATTTTTTCCCTTGGGATTGAGTTATCAAATTTTGTTTGTTGAAGTCTAAGTAATAATAATTAATAAATCTCTTCACAGAGCAATACGTAGATTTAGTAACAGGTCTGTAAGTAGCAGTGCTGCCCTTCTTTGCTAAAGCATCCGCATTCTCGTTCCCCAGGATTCCACAGTGGGATGGTATCCATTGGAATACAGTTCTTTTATTGAGTGATATTAATTAGAGAGCATTTTAGTTATATCTGCTGTTTGAGATGAAGGTGTGTGTTTAGAGACTATTGATAGAATAGCTGCTTTGGAGTCTGACAATATAACTGCACTCCTAAATTTATTAATGTGGCATGGAAGGTTCCTGAGACATTCACTTATTGCAATGATTTCACCATCAAAACTTGTTGTTCCATATCCAAGAGATCTATAAAGTGAGAAGAGACAGCACGTAACACCTGCACTGGCACCTTGTTCTCTGGAGATCAAGGATCCTCAGTGTATAAATGAAGCCAGTTTTGTGGAGGGTACCTAATATTAATTGTCTCTAAAGACGATTGTTTTAGTATTTCAATGTTTACTTCTGATTTCAGTATTTCTTCTGTTAAATTTAGATTATATTCTATATTTAATAGAGTTAAAGGGTTTGGTTTAATTTGTAGGTTTTCTTTTAAATTCGGGATATTGATTTTCTGTTTTAATTCTTGAACAATGGATATGAAACTTTTTTGAGTTTTCAATCTACAGAGAGGACTGTATGAATGCCAATTGTTTCCTGGTAATCTGATAAGTTTTTCATATTGAATCAGTGCTTTTTCTTCTATTGTCATTTTGATGATTACAGTGAACAAAAAGATGCATTCTCAAAGTTTCGAAAGCGAATGAGTGTCTACTACTGTCTAGTATGGATTTGAATGCAGAAAACTGCGAAACGACAGTTGCATATGTGAAATATTTGACATCTAAATTATCTGCAGTGTGTTTATCATCCGGCAGAATATTAGCTACCTGACAGGGTAAACTGTGATGTTTACCATCTTTCTGTATGTTGTTTTTAATGTAGTTACTGCCTTTAACACTTAGGATGCAGCAACGGTAACAATCAGAAGTCCTTTGTCATCTTCTATACCTACCTAATGGCCATAATAATTGCATTGCATATTGAAAATCCCCCACATATTGTAGAATTGTTCACAGCATTTATCACATTACCGGACAATAGATATGATCCAGCAGGGCCTTCCGGATCCAGACCCCCAACAATCACATTAACTACATGCCGCCCAAGAGCATCCGTCGTCTCATCAATTGACACCCATATGTGTTGGTTTGTTAGTTTATCTCTGACCTCAGTAATGCATGTGTTGTAAATTTTCTCGACATAGTACTATACATGCCTTACACATGTCTTCATAAAATGTTGAATTTGACAAAGAGTCCTTCTGTACATTTCCTTGTTCCAGCCGTTTATGTTTCATTGTACTTACGTGCCTTTGAACATTATATTCCTTGTTTTTAGCAGATGTAATTCTGACATTTCAAAGTTTACAATACAGATTGCTATTTAGAATGCACCATACTGTGCAACTAAATATTCTAGTTTCCAAAACGTGTTTCTTTCTTTCTGAGCCATACTGCGGAGCGCACTACACTTAACGACAGTTTGTATTATACTTGAATGAACTGTACCGCGGCGGTTAGTGTCGTCTCCGTACACACCTACACTTGCGTACTCTGTTTCTATCTTGTAGTGAATTGGTTTCCTTTCACTGTAAACATGCTCCAATGTCACAGGCCTACTTATGAGTATCTGAGTAAATAAAGCATATGGGGTGACAGGTAGGTCGCTACCATCACTGCCCCCTCCCACTATCGTCCTGCTTTCCAACTTGAAACCGCACTGTTTTCGTCTATCGGGTCTAAAGTCTCTAAGCCTGAACATAACATACTCACTTATAGCTCTCTAATAATTGCTGGTGCACACTGCCACACAGAATTTAGGAGCCATCTGTAAATAAAAGAATATGGATAAATTAATTTCATTTTTTAATAAAAGTCTAAACTTCTTTTATTTCAATTCCCTGAATTTATTTTTACATTAGAAGTAATCGTTACTACGTGCTTCATCGTTTTGATTCCTTTTCAGACTTCACTTTTATGATTCAGTTAATGTTAATAGTTTGGGGACGTATGTGTTGTCATGCTACTGTCCGTCGGAGTGGTTATGTCACACGGTCGTCAAAACGGGGGAAATCTCATGACAGTTACTTACTTAAGGGGGCCCTTTTCTTTAAATTATTTTAAACAGTTTTAGAATACTATGTAAACTTTCAATTTCATACAGCAAATAATTGCAGAGAAGACCTAACAGCTCATCCACTAGCCCTTACAGAGAGGACATGAGGAACAGTGGGGCAAACCGGGATGCGATATAACCATTCGACTGGAGAGCACTTATTTATCCTCTTCATAGTTATGATTCTTAGAGGAGAAAAATTTGCTCCGGCGCCGGGGATCAAACCCAGGTCCTTGGTTCTACGTACCAAGCGCTCTAACCACTGAGCTACGCCGAAGTTCAATCCACAGCACCGGATCGAATCTCCCTCTTCTATTGTTTTTTCCTGTGTGACCGTACTCTATTTTCGACATATGTTGACATATACTAATTCAACTGTCATGATTAAAGATGAGGGATTTGTGCGGTTTGTCGTCAGGTTGCGTGTGCATAGACGTTACACAGCTGTATGCCCAGGCCTGTGTTGACTTCCGACGTAAACAAACCACGCGAAGTGTACAGTCTAAAAATGAGAAATGCAACACTCCGTTAATGTCTAGCAGATGACAATTTACAAAATATATGAGGAATATGTAGAAACATTAGTATAGTTAGAAGAAGAAACTTGCCTTTATGATTCATCCATAGCTTCAGAGCAATCACAAGCCGAATTGCACTAACTACAGACTCTTAAATTATCAAATGTCAAACGTCGTCGTTGATCACTCAAACAGTTTTTGAACTGCGAAAAGCTTCTTTCAACGTCACAGGACGTTAAGTATACTGTCCTATTGTCTGATGATTTTGCATTATTCAGCCTGTTACAAATTGTTAAATAGCTCTTATTTTTCTGTTATGTATTCTTTATTCGCTGTGTGCAAGGTCCTGCATGGCCTTTCTTGATTTTTTCTGCCACCTCTTTTATTATTGCTATGCCCTATAGTTGCCGTCGTTGCAGGTAACTACTGCTCACTACGTCCGTTCACTACTGCAGTGCATTGGACTATGAAGGCCTGTGTTCGTCTCGTGTTGTTATGATAAGACGGTAAGTAGGCAAATGGATAGCGTGTAGTTGCATTTCTTTTGATTGTACTGGTCGTAGTCGTTCACCTGTCTGTCCACCTATGCTCCCTGTCGAGTCAACGTGTTTTTCGTGCTGCGCACAAACCCCTCATCTTTAGTCATGATACAAGGAGCGCACTCAATTCAGTGATTTGGTGGCCGGGATCCCAGAGTATGTATATGCACTCTTGGGATAAGAATCTACATAAAGATTTTTTTGTTGGTTCTACAGAATTTAACTGTTATGATGACAGTGGTTAGAGCACTTGATATGTAGAACCAAGGACCTGGATTCGATCCCCGACGCCAGAGCAAGTTTTTCTCCTCTAGCAATCATTGTTATCATAACAGATAAATTCTGTAGGACCAAAAAATTAATCTTGACGTAGACTCTTCATAGTTAGCAATCAGTGTATTACCAAAATTTCAACTCAGAATTACACTACCTTTCAGTGCGACGAAATAGAAATCCGAATCTGGTAGACGCTGCCTCTCAGACCACAAAGAGCTACTACTTCAAGAAAACCAGCAGACGGTTCGCCAAGTGGGAAGAAGAGTTAGTCCGCACGGAGGAGTGGAGGAAGCTGTTGTTCCTGGAGACTTACCTGTTTCATTGCTTCCTAGACAGAGAATTCACTGACAGTGGTAAGTAATTGTTTACATTCTGAACTAGTGGCGCTTTCAGCTATGCACAAGCAGAGTCCGTGAATATCCAGAGTAGCGCAATCAACTATTCGGCCGCAATTGGTATTCCATTTCAACACGCTTGAGATAGGAACATTTAAAGTAAAACTCAATTTAGGTCAGTGTCCATGGCACTTAAAATTAAAAGAATTTCATTATGATTTAGGCTACATTCATTTCCTATATATCTGTATACGGCAAATAGCATGCGCTGGAATAAAAATAGCTGATTTGTCGGCATTTCCGGCGTAAAGGATTGCAGTACTCTGGATATCCACAGACACTGTGCACAAGTTCGGAGACTTGAATTCTTATTGGTACCGGTAGCGAATATCCAGTGGTGTCATTCGGTTCCGGGTGGATTGACATACTGCACTTCACCTACTTTTATTTGACATAAAGTTATTTGACACAAAACCTATTTTACATACAAGCAGTGTTGCCATACCTACTGATTTAGCAGGAGATTTCCTGTTTTTCATTGAATCTACTGCTCTACTGATTTTTTTGTCAAAAGTCCGAATTTCTCCTGCCTTTTGGCATGCTGCAGTCACCTAGTTCTACGCCCAGATTTTCAACTCATTACTTCAGTACACATATATTGTCATCATGTCTTATTTTTGCATCTTATACACAAGTCAATGTTTTCGTCTCCCTCGCCTGGAGTCCAGCGACGGATTATGATAGCAGCACACAGCAGATAAAGACCATGTTCTGTGCACATGGCTCAGAGTTATGGGTCTCTCCATAATATTACAGAATCATAGAGAACGAATGTTTGAAACCTTACCACGAAAGGATGCACGCACGCACACAAACACAAGTATATAATCTTCATGCAACGTAAGCATGTGATAACTGTCGTCAATTCGCAAAATGAGACATGTCGAAAATAACAAAGTGTTGGAAAATCGCAAAAACTGTAAGTTAAGTTATATAATATTTTTTTTTTCTAATTAGATCACTATGGATACATACATTCAGGATCCATGAACATTTTAATATTTTAAGTGTGTTATGATTTTTTAGTTGAGATTTTCCAGCACTTTGTTATTTTGGACGTATCCCCTTTTGCAAAGCGACGACAGAATTAAGTTATTTCATTATTGTTTTGGGGACCCGGGGAACAGAGGAAGAACAAAACTTATTCAGCAGTGAAGTTTGTTTCTGATTGTGTGCACGTGAAACAGTGAGAGAGCGAAGTGTAGGTAATGGCATTTTTGTGTTACATATCTTGCACAGTGATCTTTTAAAATGAGTGAAAGTGTCCCAGCAAGAAAGAAAAGTAAATACTCCCAGAATATTATAAATCAGAGTGGGAAAATGATGAACAATTTAAGGGTAGTTATGCAAAAGCAGGAAAGGGGATAATTTTTCATCTGTTATAGTCGCAGCTAATGCAGTACTGTATTTAATATCACCTTTAAAATAAATCTCGTCGTATTGAAAATCTTTTGTAAATACACGAAAAATTCCTGATTAATACATTTTAATTCGAAACATTGTCAGTAAGACATTGCTGTGTAAAAACAAAATTGAATAGTCAGAAGCAAAGGGATACAAGTGACATTTCTAAAAACATGAGTTAAGTGCATCCAGGGCAAGCTAAAATATTTACAATTTTAGTGGCAAAGAGATATATGTTTTAATCACATCACACACTAAAATTGAAATAAAAAATTTCACGGAATTTACGAAATCTTAAGTACTTTCAACCACATTTTCTCACAAATAACTTAAGTGCACTTATATTCCTTTGCTTCTGACCCCCTCATTTAGCAAAATTGTTCCATTTCATTGGTTAGGGATGTGCTATATAGTAATACAACAGAATCATCTTTCTTACAGTACACTGTTTTGTAATTAATATAATACAAAGAGGAAATTCATGTTTATTTAATCTACTGTAATCTCCTGTTTTTTTCGATGATTTTCTCCTGATTTTTGTGAGTAGGTCGTGGCAACACTGCATACAAGTATTTGGCATATTTATTTTTCATCTAGTTTAATTTGACACAACCTTTTAGATATACTTTTTCTGGCATAGGCTACAACTACTTTGTTTCATTTGTATATTCGCATATCATATTTTGACATACTCTACTGTATGTGCATATTGTTAATAGTTCCTGTTACAGTTTCTAAGGTTACTTGTTTTTGCTTAAAAATTATAGAGGTTTCGGATGTATAAAAATTATGTAGGGTGAATTTCTAGAAACAACAAGAGGGAAGCGACATTTATCTTTTAGGGCAGGGATTCTCAAACTGTGCGTCGCGACGCCCTGGTGCATCGTCGGTCTATGTTTTGGGCGTCGCAGCTATAAGACAAAACTAATAGTACATTATGCAACGAGCCTATAATGGTAGTAATTAAGACGCGAGTATGTTTATGAAACGAGCGCAAGCGAGTTTTATAATTTTCATACGAGCGTTTTCTGACTTTACAGCACTGACAGCTCGTGGCATCATCACATTATCTGTAGAAGTAATTGCTCTGTCAGTTTTTTTAAAGTCCTCATTTTCTCATTCACTGCAATGAACATATATTTTTTATATTTACAATCAATTAAATTGAACTTATATAATTACAAATTGTATGAATAAGTAAATTATCTATTGTATAATTTATATAATTTTTTCAAGTAACACAGCGGGGTAGGTTAAACACCGTAACAATCTGCCCCCTAACAATTGTGCCAACTTGCCACTGGTGTAGATATTTGATTTGGGTTAAAAATTACGAATTAGAATAATGAATGATCGAAATGAAATTAGCACGAAACAGAACCAATTAAAAGTACTTTCCAACGATGTATTTAAAGTTAACCTAATATTACATTTGTAACCTGTAAAAAAATAATCACGAGATGGTGAAAATTTATTTATCTTGCTGAAAAAACAACTTTACAGCTTCCTTCTTCTACCGCTTGCCACAAAAGTCTGACGCTTCCGTGGAATGTGCTTTATAAAGCATGGATCATATTGCCTGCGTGGTGCTGCAATCCATTGCATAACTACCTAAATAAACTGTTGTGCCAACGTGCCTCGATAGCCAACCTGCCTCCATCTCCCCTACCTAACGTACTGTAAATTCAATCTTCACTTCTGCCCGATCAGAAAAGATAACATTACTCAGACATGCTATATACTGTCCGTCCAAATGGTGTTGTCGCAGGGTCGTAGTAAGGAGGGAAATCACGTGACAGTTAATTAATTAATGAGGCCCTTTTATTTAAGTTATTTTAAATAGTTGTACAATATTGCGTAGACGTCCAATTCCTAACAGAAATTAATGTTTTCAGAAAATAGCTAAGACAGCCCAGCCACCAGTCTCTACAGAGGGGCGAGCAGAAGTGGGTGGGGGAAACCGGGATGCGACGTAGGCAAACGGACGACAGTACCTGTGCGAAAATATGATTCAATATTGAAAGCTCTTTCGTCACTGGAAAATGCGAACATATTTCTGGAACGTACTATACTCACTAACTCAGTACTGTTTGTGTTTACTATGACCGTAAAGCGACTTTGATTGTATGCGCTTGGTTCTATGTTGATAACGGTTGGAAGTTTACTAATAGACGGGGTGGGAGTGAAGTACATTAAACAACTCGGGTACAATAAAAATTGAAGTAAAAATAAAATTATGTTCCTGTATGATGCTGTAATGATATGATATATTTCTGTAGTGAGTTGTAGCGAGGCAACTCTCTGCCGCTCTGACGTCGGCCGAGCGCACAGATGAAGTGTCAGAAGTCTACTCCCCTTCTTCGTGACGTGAGTCAGCATTTTAAATTATGCACGCAGTTTTGTTATGCAAGAACATGTTGAATTGCAGTTTGCCTTTATTTTTAGCTGTTTATTGTTATGTTATTTAATATTTTTAAATTTGCGGTCATTAGCGCAGAGAACCGGTTGTTAAAAAATTAGAATGACGCCACTGGATATATCAACGTATCTGCACGTGTGATTACTGGAGTTGCGATGTGTTAAGCTTATGACGTTGACTACGAAGCTGAACAAGCATGTCCATAAGCAAAAGTTTTAATATTGTAATTTCAAGTTATCATAATGCACACTTATTATTAGGAATTTTATACAGTACAGACCACTATGCATCGCAGAAAGAGAGAAGGCCTGACTTTATTATAGGTCTATGAAGATAAATTAGTGGAACAACCTCAAGTAGTGTATTCATATTATGAAGTAATGTTATTTAATTATTCTGTCTATTTACAATCCCCTAGTTATTTTCTTCTCACTAGTTATGGGAGGAAATTTGGGCGTGATGTTCTACCTCCTTTGCTCGCAAATATCTTCAGTGCATGTAAAGGCGACAACTTTACATTTGTGGCGTGTCGTTTCAAATAGTATTAAATACATCCTCGGTCGAAATTTAGTTTGAAGTGGTTTCGCATAGCTGAGACGGTATTCTTTAAGACCTTGATCTCATATTGGAGCAATTCGTATTCTTTCCCGGCTATTTTCTATGATGAAAATTATGTGTTGGATCAAATCGTATTATGTACAACTCCAATGATGTGTCGGATCAAATCGTATTATGTACAACTTCCATTAGTTAAAATCTTAAATGGACAGCATTGTCCAGCATGCTGTATCTTCCTACCATTATCGAGTTTCCCACTGTTTTATAACATTGTGATTATCAAGGTATGTACACTAGCAATATCTATTAAGAGCAGTAAGGGAATCAGAGAGAGGAGAGGTGGTACCCGAAAGAGAGCACTATATGTAGCTAAGAAGAGGGAAGTAGTGTAATTTATCTCTAAATTAAGAGCAAGTGGTCCACACTTGTGGAGTAACGGTGAGCACGTCTGGCCGCGAAACCAGGTGGCCCGGGTTTGATTCCCGTTCGGGGCAAGTTACTTAGTTGAGGTTTTTTTCCGGGGTTTTCCCCTCAACCCTATATGAGCAAATCCTGGATAACTATCGGTGCTGGACCTCGGACTCATTTCACCGGCATTATCACCTTTACTTCATTCAGACGCTAAATAACCTCAGAAGATGATAGAGCGTCGTAAAATAACCTACTATAAGAAAGAGCAAGGGATTCACATTACAATAGAAGTAAAAGTCAGAGCCTTTATTTGGCTTCCGAATTAAATATTACACAGCTCTTCAAAATGTACAATTAAAGTGTTAATACCGGACTTAAGAGTAAAATTATTGTTTTTTTTTTCTTCCAAATATTTCTCGGAACAGAATTCAATAGGCTATAGGATTTTGTACACCGGCCAATGGTGAATGCAGTTATTGCGCACCCATGCTGTTCCCAATAAGAAACTGCGATGATACACTGAAAAAGAGTAGTCGATTTAGGCGCACATAAGCTTCGTGCCAATACGTTCCATAGAATTATGAGAACAGAACCTAATGAGACACAGTCATTTTGTTTCGACTTACAGCAACAGCAACCGCTCTCGAAACTCAGCATAAGTGAAGTTTATTATTCAAGACAATCAGCTTTCTATATCCTATGTGTAACTGAAAAAGCTTCACAGAGGCTAAGTTTCTTTACATGAAATGAAGCACAGGCTGGGTGGGCGCTATTGAAGTGGAATCTTGTGCCACTACATTTAACAGTGAATTTAATTTCGACAGTTCACCAAATGTATTAGGCTGTTCGCCGATGAATGTGGTGGACAAAATAGCATGCATGTTGTACATGCTCTTGGTCTTTGGCTCCAAAGAAAACCACGTCCTCAGGTTTCTGAAAATCTGTTAGTTTTTCCGGTAAGATGCCATTCTTTTCTATCAGCTAACAGAGTCTTTGGGCTACTAGAAAAGATTTTGCGTAAGAAGAATGGAATTCTTACTCCTGAGGAGTATAAGGTGGTATATGAAACAGTGGGGACAGTAAAATATTTAGGCACAGATTGGCATGTCAGGGATTTCAAGCTCTTGGCAAATGAATTTCATAACTTCAATGGCATAAAAGAAGTGAAAAGAATAATGCTAAAGAAATGCGAGAAGAATGTGAAAGTGAATGTCACTTTCAAAATGGAACCTACATACCGATGTGACGATCCATCTAAATCATGTGCTTGTGTGATGAAACGTGGTATGTTCATGGATCATGTCAAAGTACCTCCGAAAGTCACCACCTTGAGATCAATCAGTAATGCCAAAAAATCTGATTTGCGAAACCAACTCAATAGTACAATCGGAGAAAATTGGAAAGTGGTTGATTCAGTGAAATTGTATGATATTTTTAGTAATACAAATCAGATTAGTGATAGTTAAAACAATGAGAATGAAAAATCTGATTGTTTGCATGAAGAATCACGTATAGGTAGAATTTAAAATGTTAATGAAATTGTGTGTGCAATCTAAAGCATTGATTAATACATTTTCCAGTGTTCACGCCACATTTCATAATTTTGTTACAAAGCTTACTTACTTTAAATATTGTAATACTGTATTTTAATACAAATCTTTACAACATATTTTTTATAATTTTATTTTAAAGCTTACAAAAATATGTAATATTGTAATTTTGATATTAAAGCTTACTTAGATATTGCAGTAATTAATACAAGTGTTCACACCATATTTCATAATTTTGTTATAGAGCTTAATAAAATACTGATATACCGGTATAAGGATTGAAGAATAAAGTATACAGGATGGGCAAAAAGTCCCATTACTCCATATTATTTTATGTCATGAGAATAATGGGGAGCATACTGACTCTTTAGATACTTAGGTATACACAATTAGTGTGCAGTGGTTATTTTGTTTGCATGTTTGAATTATGACCAGAATTACATCAATAGTGTGCATATTTGAGGTATTTCAGATATTTAAGGGGGTAACGGAACTTTGTGCTCATCCTGTAGATGCCATAATTATTTAAAATTTATATTCAATGTGAGTTAGAGATCGACCTGGGTGGCCGCACGAACCAAAGTATGTCTCTTTAGACAGCTTCGTTTGAAAGGTTGCAAGTAAGAAACTCGCCGTTCCTTATCATTATTTTCCAGCAGAAAGCAATAAAAACTATTGATGTATCGACCTACGTAGTATGCTGCTGTAAGAACCACAGAAAAAACTGACAAATGACAGGGCACAATTCAGCGTGGTTTTATAGATGCAAATCGTATTATGTGTCAAAATCGCTTCAAAACGTATTAAATACACAGTGTCGGTGCAAAACGTATTAAGTGCAAACTTAAATTGGCAATATCATGCATTAGATTAAACAATCAGTGTCAGTGTTTATTACATTTGGTGTCATTTCACAATGTCTAAAATGTGACATTAAGATATTAAAAATTTTTCCGTGAAACTTTTTTTACGTTTCCTGTAAAATTTGTTTTTCTGCATTTAATACGATTTGAAACGACACTCCACATTTATACTTTACTCCAAAACATGACGGCCTTCCCTCACTCTCTTCACCATTTAACTGCAAGAACGAGTAAGGGATAAACACTTAGCTCAATTGCAAATTCTTAAAGTCACTGTTATATTGTATTTCTGCCACATGCCTAAGGGTTTAGGAGAAGATGGGAGTTTATAAAGGTTTACCAATTCCAGAAAGAAATGCAGTCATGTTTTGGAGCAAGGCTTAACCTCACCATTATTACGATCTAAAAAGCGCCACATTCCAGTACAGTGTACCGAAATTTTCGCGTGTGAATACTGGATGAAAGATTTAGTGACGAGTGACTTGGCTCAAACAGTAGTATTTAAGACTCGTATTCGGAAGATCTCGGGTTCAAACCCGTGGTCTGCCAATGTGATTGAGGTTTTTCATGGTATCCTTCAGTCAAGAAAGCACATGCTGCATTGAAAATTTACATACCATGATTCATGAACTCCTTAGTCACCAATACCGTAAACATTGGAACAAAATCGAAATCAGTTACATTAGCATAAGCCATCTATAACACATGACAATAAAACAGAGTCAGAACAAAAGTCCACGGCCTACTGATATATCCTAAGAACCTACACACAGGGGCGGCTCGTCCATAAAGCTGCGGAGCTGCAGCACTCCCTGATTTGACAGGAAAATAAAAATAATATTTATTTTAATTTTTAGAAGAATTGTTACAGATTTTATTGGTAAATTGCTTTATGTTTCACCTGACCGGGAATATGTACTATTATCTTATGCATAATCTTTTTGCGCGTTGACTGTATTGGAATTGACACTGCATTCAAAGTCGTCCTGGGATCTGCAGGGTGGTTAGCTCATAGAGAGTGTGTCTTGATTGGTCAGGGGTTAGAGAGGTGAAGGGAGGTGAGGCAGAGGGAAACTGCCGCTGTTTAAAACCCATATTTCGCTGCAGTGTTTGCAGAGTCAGGCAACAAGGGATCTTTCCTCTCCTCCCACACCGCTATTGTAATGCTGTGTCAAATTGATTCTCTGTTCCCTTGAAACTTAATGACAAAATTATTATTTTCTTTTCACATACTTATTTTTGTAGAATATTATCGAGTTAATATAACGAAATTAATGTTCTCTTTTACCTTATTATTACGTATATATCCAGCCTCCAGCAGAATCTAATATTTGCCTTAACTCAAAATGATTGCACGAGTAGAATCCTTTTGATATAGCACGTAAAATACGAAAGAGACTGCTTTTCCAGTTTTAGAAAATTGTTGACCATCAGTATATCTGAGTGTTGCTTTGGTGTGACGTCTTAATACCGCTCCTTAGCCAGTGCAAATGTGCAAGCATGAGTATGTGTGACTTACAGAATATTAATTTTATTTTTCCCTTGCGGAGAATATTGATGTAATGAAGTGAAATTAAAGGGTCGTCCGTTACCCGACTTAAATCTTACTTAAGCTTCATCCAGCCGAAATAGTGCATATATGTTAGGATGTATTACAATGAAATCTACGCTAAGCATTTGTGGTTACGTGGATGTGAACAAAAAAAACCTGTATTTTGTTTTCCTTGCCTCCTCTTCGGTGGTGATACTGCATGGACTAGGAGTGGTGTGACAGATTTAGGACATTTGCCCCTAAAAAGCAAAATGCACGAATCTTCGCAGTCTCAACATGATTAACTCCTTTTCCAAAGATTTTGAGATATTCAAGGTTAAAGTTGAATACACACAATTGATTCTGTGTTGTAGTCAAGAAGAATATTACATTCTGTGGGCTTTTTACTGAAATATGGAGTTAATCACTTTGACCACTGACAATATGGTCAATTTAATACATTGCCAACTTAGAAACTCTGAAATAACCAAAAGTGGAGTTAATCATGTTGACTTCTGAATGCCTCACTTATCGAAAACCATAACTTTGTTCTGATTTACACATGCCAAAGGCTATAAAAATAGTGGAAGAAGTATCTATCGAAGTTAAGGAAACCAAAGCCGGAGAAGTTACGAAAAAAGTGAACGAGAAAAAAATCATGGTTTGTCAATCATGTGTGGTGAGCGAGATGTGTTGCTGTAAAAACGAACAGTCCTCCAGATCAAACAGTGAAAGAAATATATCAGACACTGATATTGATATTCCTGATATAATATATTATTCGTATGCACCTATTAGTCTTGCGATGTCGAAAGGAGTTTTTCACGATATAGTTTTTGTTTAAGTGAGAGACGCGGAACGTTCACTTTCGACAATCTCCGCATATGTCCACTGCAATGCACAGACTACGTTGTATTTACTTTACACGTAAGTACAATGCAGTGTTTTATAAGAGTACAAATTCACAGCCGTCATGTACACCACAGTGTACGCATTCTTTTGATACAACTGTACGGACATTGCAGATACGCGCCAGTTGTGTACTTCTGGAGGCACCGTTTCTGCTTCAACATAAACAGACTATAGTAAATAGTAAGTAAACTTTTAAGAACAGTCACTCTGCTCCGTCCTTTGATTTTATTTTTATTTTATTGGGTTATTTTACGACCCTGTATCAACATCTAGCTTGTTTAGCGTCTGAATGAAATGAAAGGTGGTAATGCCAGTGAAATGAGTCGGGGGGGGGGGTCCAGCACCGAAAGTTGCCCAGCATTTGCTCGAATTCGATTGAGGGAAATCCCCGGCAAAAACCTCAACCAGGTAACTTGTCCCGACCGGGATTCGAACCTGGGCCACCTGGTCAGACGCGCTGATTTTTACTCCACAGGTGTAGACTCCTTTGATGATCATGATGATGAAGAAGTAAGGCAGGTAGAGATGTTTGGGAATGCTTCTTGTTGTGCAGTTTGTGCAGTGGCATAATTTTTTTTTTATTTTAGTAGGTTATTTTACGACGCTTTATCAACATCTTAGGTTATTTAGCGTCTGAATGAGATTAAGGTGATAATGCCGGTGAAATGAGTCCGGGGTCAAACACCGAAAGTTACCCAGCATTTGCTCATATTGGGTTGAGGGAGAACCCCGGAAAAACCTCAACCAGGTAACTTGCCCCGACCGGGAATCGAACCTGGGCCACCTGGTTTCGCGGCTAGACGTGCTTACCGACAGTGGCATAATGGAACAAAAGCATAGTGTGGTTGTTTTGGTTTCCCACACCCACACTGCATATGCAAGAAATTTTCTACCAAACAGTACAATTAAGAGAAAAAATTATGTGCTGAGAAACAATTTAGAATATTATTGATTTTACAAAATATGCTAATTTGGCCCGTTATGCCATAAAATACATTACATGCTCAATAGTCGATTATGTACAGGAACGTCTGAAATCTATACAATTAATTTTAAATATTCGTCATTACAGTCATTCAATGCAGGTAGGCCTTTACAATGGTTTTCTACGACTTGTAAATGGACAGTAAAAATATACAGTTGCATAAGAATCCTCACCCTATTAATATGCCATTCACAGAAATCCTATGAATGCAATGGCACATGCTTAACGATCAAGTTTATTTTGTTTCTCGCAGAGTTCGAAGAAATCTGCAGGGCATTGCCACCTATCCTACCGCTCCAGTCAGAAACAGACTCCGATATCAGTTCCGGTATCTTCGATGCTGTCTCCGATGGCAGCTTCGCAGCCTGCACTGGTGCCACTGGCGATGTCGGATTTGAAGCCTTCTCCAGTGCAAATTTCCATACCAGTTTACATGACAGCTCCCATGCCAGATCCGATGTGAGAGCCGATGTGAACTCTCATGCCACATCTCAAACTAGCTCCCATACTAGATCCGATGCCATGCCCCATGCCACATCTCATATTAGCTCCCAGGCGATATCCGAAGCCAGATTCCATGCCACATCTCATATCTGCTCCCATGGGAAATCCGAACCCAGCTCCGATGACAGATTCCATGCCACCTCTCACACCAGGTCCAAGCCCATCTCCAATGTCAGATCCGATCCCAGCTTCCATCCCACCCCTCATGCCAGCTCCCATGATAGGTCCGATGTCAATTTCAATGCGAGATCCAATGCCATCTCCCATACCACATCTTATATCAGTTCCCATGGGAGATCCGAACCCTGCTCCCATGATAGATCCGATGCCACCTCTCATTCCAGCTCTGATTCCATCTCCTATGGCAGATCCGATCCCTGCTCCCATGCCACCTTTAATGCCAGCTCCCTTGCTAGATCTGATGCCAGATTCCATGCCTCCTCTAACACCAGGTTCAAGCCCATCTCCAATGTCGGATTCTATCCCACCTTCCATCCCCCCCGTCATGCCAGCGCCCATGCTAGGTCCGAAGTCAGTTTCCATGCAAGATCCAATGCCATCTCCCATGCCACAACTCATATCAGCTCCCACGGGAGATCCGAACTCGACTCCCATGATAGATCCGATGCCACCTCTCATACCAGCTCCGATCCCATCTCCTATGGCAGATCCGATCCCAGCTCCCACACCACCTGTCCTGCCAGCTCCCTTGCTAAATCTGATGTCGATTTCCATACCGGATCCAATGCCATCTCCCATGCCACATATCATATCAGTTCCCACGCGAGATCCGAACCCTGCTCCCATGATAGATCCGATGCCACCTCTCATACCAGCTCCGATTCCATCTCCTATGGCAGATCCGATCCCAGCTCCCATGCCACCTCTAATGCCAGCTCCCTTGCTAGATCTGATGCCAGATTCCATGCCTCCTCTCACACCAGGTTCAAGCCCATCTCCAATGTCAGATTCTATCCCACCTTCCATCCCCCCCGTCATGCCAGCGCCCATGCTAGGTCCGAAGTCAGTTTCCATGCGAGATCCAATGCCATCTCCCATGCCACAACTCATATCAGCTCCCACGGGAGATCCGAACTCGATTCCCATGATAGATCCGATGCCACCTCTCATACCAGCTCCGATCCCATCTCCTATGGCAGATCCGATCCCAGCTCCCATACCACCTCTCCTGCCAGCTCCCTTGCTAAATCTGATGTCGATTTCAATACTAGATCCAATGTCATCTCCCATGCCACCTCTCCTGCCAGCTCCCTTGAAAGATCCGATGTCATTTCCCATACCAGATCCAATGCCATCTCCCATGCCACATCTCATACCAACTCCGATCCCACCTCCAAAGGCAGATCTGATCCCAACTCCCATGCCACCTCTCATACCAACTCCGATCCCACCTCCAGTGGCAGGTCCGATCCCACTTCCCATGCCATCTCCCATTCCACATCTCATATCAGCTCCCACGGGAAATCCGAACCCAGCTCCAATGATAGATCCGATGCCAGATTCCGTGCCACCTCTCACACCAGGTCCGAGCCTATCTCCAATGGCAGATCCGATCCCAGCTTCCATCCCACCTCTCATGCCAGCGCCCATGCTAGATCAGATATCACTTTCCATATCATTTCCAATGCCATCTCCCATGTCACATCTCATATCAGCTCCCACGGGAAATCCGAACTCAGCTCCGATAATAGACCCGATGCCAGATTCCATGCCACCTCTCACACCCGATCCGAGCCCCTCTCCAATTGCAGATCCGATCCCAGCTTCCAACCCACCTCTCATGCCAGCGCCCATGCTAGGTCAGATGTCACTTTCCGTACCATTTCCAATGCCATCTCCCATGTCACATCTCGTATCAGCTCCCACGGGAAATCCAAACCCAGCTCCGAAGATAGACCCGATGCCAGATTCCGTGACACCTCTCCTGCCAGCTCCCTTGCTAGATTCGATGCTAGCTGCCATATAAAATCTCATACGAGCTCCCATGCTAGCTCTCATGACAGATTTGATCCCACGTTCTTGGCAGCTTCCATGCAAACTGTCACACCACACCCCATGACAGATAACATGGTATCTCCTACGCCACTACTCACACAAGGTCCCATGCAAGGTCCTATGCTAGATTCGATGTCAGATCCCAGGAAAGATCCCATACTAGATCCCTTGCAAAAGTCCGTGCCTGTTCCCATGCCACTACCATCATTGGAGCACCTAGCAACAGAAAAAAAAGGTAAGAGAAGAAAGAAGCGTGGCTTCTTGTCATGTTTTAGATTCTTATTGCGTCTTTTTAGGCGTAAGTAGTTAGAAATTTTGTTGTCTAAGAGCCATTTTTAGATAGATCGCCCTTAGTGTGTTTCTGTTTCCCTCATCTTGTTCACAGTTTACCCTTTCCAGCCCAAATTAAATTGAAAATTAAAAAAAAAAAAAAAATTTTGACATGAAGGAGAAACGCTGCCCGATAGTGTTTTGTTTCGGGATTTCAGGGATGCCAGCTATTTTAAATAATAACTAAGAATATGGCTATGATAACATATGGAGACATTTGGCATTTTACATGCATTCTCAGAGCAGGTAAAGTGTATGATGCCAGATGGAATCATTGGGCTGGAAAGGGTTAAGCAATTCTGTTACAGTATTAGTACATTATGTACATTCCTTAATGTTATCAACCATTATAACTTTCATTTTGTTTGGCGGCCTTTTTCTTTTTGCACTAAAATAATGTCTGAATCTCACGCTCCATCCCTTGGTTCCAATAAATGCGGTGACAATTTTATTAAGCACGTGTGGTCGCGTAGAATTCCTCATTTAAATCTTTTAATTTCTATTTTTTATAAATGTTGAAAGGGTAAGGTAATAAAATATCAGATATCATAATGTGGTACAAAACCAGTAATTTTTACAATCTGCTAAAATAATGTTTGAAATGTGAAAATTTCATCACACAACATTTAATGCACATTTATAGCCCTTTTAGCTGTCATTTTTAAAGCTCTGGTGCACAGGGTTTTTAAATGACAATAAAGTTGGATTGCAATTTCTGGTAACCTTAATTTTTTTGCTTTATTCTCACAGAAGAGTTAATATCTTTATAACTTCGGAAATATTAATGCTACAAGCATGATATTTGGAGCACAGATTCTTAGGCGATCAGGAAACTTTTCTGTATAACAGAGATTTGTTATTTTGTTGCATTTGAAAAATATCCTCCCATGTTTCTATAAAAGTATCTCTAAAATTGATTCTTAAGATGTATTATATAAAAGTATCTCTAAAACTGATTAAGATGTATTCTTTATTTTAACATTATGAAAGCGAATATCAAAATAATGCTACAGACATTTTAAACAGTGTGTTTTTAGGAGTAAAATAACTAAGAGCTTCTGAATTCATCTTAAAAATGGCTGAGATACTGTATATATTTTCATTTTTCATTTTATTGCTTCCTCGTATTTTGAGGTTGGTCGTAGACAAGGCATACCAGATAATAATGAATTTATGTAATGCATTAAATACAGTGTTCAATTAAAGAAAATACAAGTTTACAACAGTGAAAATCCTGAAAAGCTCAATAATTAAGGTGGATAATAGAAAGTTTTTTTTTTTTTTTAACTTGTAGGGAACCCCTGATAGTGGCAATAGTTATTTCTTTTAAGATAGATGTTGGCAGGAGAAGAGATTTCCAAAATGTTGCTAGAAAGCCTGGAATTGTTCCTCTAGCACCAACGAGTAGACCAAGTACCTCCATATCGTCGAGTTCGTATTTTTCTTTATAATATGAAATGATGCGTGTGTATAAATGCTCTGCTTTTCTTGATGAACTTCTAAAGGCTGGGACTGATGGCTTTCAAATCTGATGGTTGAGTCAAAATAATGTAACCTTCACTTTTGTTTTTAAAGGCAATTACAATGATTCTTCTGCGGCTTCCATTTTCTGCTAGGCCGTGGACTTCTTTCGAAAACCTTGAAGTCATTATCTCTTAGTGCTCCAGCTATAATGGAGCAAATGTTATGAGAACGCGTATTCCTTAATAAATCACTGTGAGAGCAGGATCCCTAAACATGCGCAAGGGTTTCTACCTCTGCGGCAGTGCCTACAAAGATAATCGGTTTGAGATCGTCCCAGTACAGATCTAACTGCAGAAACAATTTTCTGTCATCTTGATAGTCTCTCGCCATTTACTGCTTGACAAGCCACGATGGTCTCAGATTCATGAGTTAGTGGGTGTATTCTCCTTGTATAGACATACGCCTTTCCCTTTAGGTCTATGCTGCAAATTACTCTACTCTTGGAGGGCCCTTGTTCTTAGCTTCGTTATCACTTTCCTTGCATCGATAATATGGAAGTGAGAATTTTAAGATCATCGTGATTGTAGTGATAGAGATATTTATTTTTCCAGGTTTTTTGTGGCGTATATATAATCATTACTTGAGACGGTTAACACTTTACATATGAGGCGTTTAGTTGCAAAATCAGATACATCACTAAAACATAATTTTCAGTATGAAGGAAAAGTGTTTGCAAGGAACCAAGGATTTACAACCAATACTATTCTTTCATCATACAAATCCATGTGATGTATCTGGTTTTGGAGCATAATAGTGCTATAGCAGTTGTAGAATCATATGAAGATATAAAAATATACAGTATGTATCAAAAGGTCAAGTCAATCCTTAAGGAGGTGATTCAGGACCTTATTTGCATAAAAAAATCCTAATATACTTTTTTCAATATTCATCCCCGTTTCCGAGTTACACGAATATCATGTACCGTATCTAATCTCCATTTGATTCCACACCTAATTGACCTGTCTGCTTGAGAGAAGGTGGGCTAATTGTTAGTTGTCTAGAGTAGATGCTCAAAATTTCCCTCTCTCGCACGAACACATGCTTCAGCACGCCGTCTGACCTCTCGCTGCACATTATCCTTTCCATGCTGGTGTATCTCCATTGCAGCCGTGTTAATCTTTGCAACGAGCTCTTCCCTGCTTACTATCTCCGTTTAGTACACTTTCTCCTTCATGCAACCCCAGAGAAAGAAGTCCAATAGTGTTAGGTCTGGGGACCGGGCTGGTCAGACCACTATGGTATCAACTAAACTGTGCTCCAGCATATTTTAGACTTCCAGTACGCCAATGGTTAGTTCACCATTTTCCAGGTAGATGGATTGGAAGGAGTGGTCCAATTGCGTGGCCAATTCGGTCCCCAGACCTAACACCATTGAACTTCTTTCTCTGGACCTGCATGAAGGAGAAAGAGTACCAAACTGAGATAGTAAGTAGGGAAGAGCTCGTTGCAAAGATTAACACGGATGCAATGGAGATACACCAGCCCGGATTGGATAATGGGCAGCGAGAGTTCAGACGGCGTGCTGTCGTGCGAGAATGGGACATTTTGAGCATCTGCTCTAGACAACTGACAATTAGCCTACCTTCTCTCAATCAGACAGGTTCATTAGGTGTGGAATCAAATGGGGATAGATACGGTACGTGATATTCGTGTAACTCGGAAACGGGGATGAATATTGAAAAAGTGTATTAGGATTTTTTGTTGCAAGTAAGGTCCTAAATCACCTCCTTAAGGACTGACCTGATCTCTTGATATACCCTGTATAACATTAACTCATTAAAAAAAAAAAAAGTGATGTATCTGATTTTGCAACTACACTCTTCATATTTTAATATGTTGGAGATACGCTTCCCATTTAGCACAGAAGAGTCCCAAACTTTTATTCTTTCTTTCAGCATACACCATTCCATTAGGAATGTCTGCAGGTATCTGAATTATTTCTTTAAGGGCACTTCTTATCAAAATATCAGTATCAGTTAAGAATTTTTTAGGAATTTTTTGTAGCTTGGTGGTTTGGAATGGATAAGTTAGTCCAGGACAAATGACGGTATTAATTACAATGAATTTTTGGTCTGTCTGTAATAATGGAGAAGAAGCAAGTTTTTCTATTTTATTTTGCAGTCCTTGAACTGGTTTAAAAGTAATTTCATTGGAAAAATTTACACCCAAGTAACAAATTGCTTCTCCATGTAGCAAAGTTGTAATTTCAATATTCCGAAATACAAAAGGGTCTTCATTCAATTTCCTCTGCTCAATATAAATTGCTGTGGATTTGTTCGGATTTATAGAAAATCCTATTTGCTGGAATCTTTTTGTGATGATTTTTGAGAGTTCCAGAGCTAACTTTTGATTATTCTCTATTAAAACCAGATAGTCAACAAATCCAATTATTGTTAAAGGCGCCAGATTGGGTACCAGAGAAAACATGTAGTGAGAAGTTATTGCATCTTCAGTTAGTTCATCTAAAATATGATCTGTTGACAAATTATACAGAATAGGTGAAAGGGGCGAGTCTTGCATAACAGTTCTTCTGATATATAAATCAGCAGTTTTCTCACTGCTTGTTTCTATTCGAGTAAGTTATCATTCTGTAGATTTATTATTAATTCAGTCAGTTTTTTTTAGGAATTCCTGCTGTTTTTAAAGTTTCACCTAGATGATTATGTCCAATGCTGTCAAAAGCTTTTCTGACATCTAGGAATATTACAGTAACATCTGATTTCTGTATTCTAGCAGACTGTAATGCTGAGGCAAGGGTAGAAGTATTTATATTTGCAATTGCAGATGATGTAAATCCCTGTTGCTGAGGATTAAAGGTTATGTATTCTCTAAGGAGTTATCCAAAGCCCTTTCGATTCCCTCCAAAAAACAGAATAGATCGTAATAGGTCACCAATTAGCAATGTCATCTCTAGCATCACCCTTGAATATAAGTACTGCTCTTAATTTCTTAAGACATACTGGTATTATTCCTGTTTGTAACATGCGAGTAGCAATCAGTCCTATTATTATCTGAAGCGATATCACTCTTTATGGTGCATACAATGACATGTTCTGAACCCGGTGAAGTGTCAACTGCAATTTTTGTGTGGCCTGTTGTACTTCTTGCTTAGTAACAATGGGATTAAAGATATCATTTTCAACAGCTGATTTAACTTCCCATGTTGCAGTGGAATAATGGTCTCTTTCTAAATTGTTCAGTTGCCCTAGAAGGTCGTCAAAATATCTAAAAATTTTCTGCGAATATATCTGACATCTGTCACTCTTATCGTTAAGAATTGTTCTAATAGCTTTTCTACGCTGATTATAAAATTGGTATTTCGTTAGTTGATGAAAGTATTTACCTCTCCTTTTCTCTCTATTTCTTTTAGTTTCTATTTGAGGATTTTAATTATGTGCATATGATCTCTCTGTACTAACGTTAATTTTCCTTTGACGTGCCTCAAAATTTTTCGTTGGATGTTTAGATGCAGACAGAAAATCAATGGCTTTAAATTAATTATATTGGATTAATGTTCGGTTCAAACTTATCACTTTTACACAATGAATTATACCATTGAATGTAAATATATTTTATTTTATTATATGACGAGCGCTTTCGCCTTATGGCATCACCAGGTTTCATGATCATAACAGAAATACATTATAAAGCATCTGGTTAACAACATATATTATGCATGAATTATAACATTGTGATGAAGACTAGAAATACCGGTGATTTGCTTAGGAGCATGTCAGAATGCATATATAATTTATGAGGCAGTGCATATTATTGTTCAATATGGAAGAACCAGAAATATACAATATTATGCACATTAGACATGTCTTATATGTATCTGACATCTGTCACTCTTATCGTTAAGAACTGTTCTAATAGCTTTTCTACGCTGATTATAAAATTGGTATTTCGTTAGTTGATAAAAGTATTTATCTCTCCTTTTCTCTCTATTTCTTTTAGTTGCTTTTTGAGGATTTGAATTATGTGCATATGATCTCTCTGTAATAACGTTAATTTTCCTTTGACGTGCCTCAAATTTTTTCACTGGATGTTTAGATGCAGGCAGAAAATCAATGGCTTTAAATTGATTATATTGGGTTACTGTTCAGTTAAAACTTATCACTTTTACACAATGAATTATATCATTGTATGTAAATATATTTTATTTTATTATATGACGAGCGCTTTCGCCTTACAGCATCACCAGGTTTCATGATCATAACAGAAACACATTATAAAGCATCTGGTTAACAACATATAATATGCATGAATTACAACATTGTGATGAAGACTAGAAATACCGGTGATTTGCTTAGGATCATGTCAGAATGCATATAATATAATGGTTAAATCCACCTTTAGGTTGCCGAAGCGAAGTGTCATGGCGGACGCGCGCAAGGTTACTACGTAAATCGAATTAAGCATGTATGCATGGCAGCCAACACTACACTCCTTAGCGATGAGAGAAGAGCTGCTATCATGTATTTCCATAGCCAATATGTTGTAACTGTATGAAATCATGGACGTAGTTTACAGACAGAACACCAGAGTCGCATTGACACGATGCTTCCAGCTCAGGAAAACCGTACGGCAAAGAAACTGTTGACCAAACAAATTATTACCCGGGTTCGATCCCCGTATAAATGTAATTCCGTTAAACATGTAGCCTATAAGCAACACAGATATGCAAATAATCGTAATACTAGGATATATAATGCCCCAATGACAGGAAAGGTAATGCACTGAGGTCATAGAGTGAACTACGAGGACAGACAATGGACTGGTAGGACGGACAGTGTAGTTACAGCACAGAGATAAGACTGAGAGGCAAAAGACTGAACTGCTAGGACAGAGAGTGTAGCGACAGGACAAAGATTGGACTGATAGCACACAGAGTGGACTGAGAGGACAGAGAGTGGACATAGAGGATATAGAGTGGATTGAGAGGACACAGAGAGGACTGAGAGGACATAGATTGGACTGAGAGGACATAGAGTGGACTGAGGAGACATAGGGTGGACTGAGAGGAGATAGAGTAGACTCACAGGAGATAGAGTGGACTGAGAGGAGATAGACAGGAGTGAGAGGACATAGAGTGGACTGAGAGGACATAGAGTGGACTGAGAGGTCATAGAGTGGACTCAGATGAGATACACTGGACTGAGAATAGATAGACTGGACTGAGAGGACATAGATTCGACTGAGAGGACATAGATTCGACTGAGAGGACATAGAGTGGACTGAGAGGAGATAGAGTTGACTGAGAGGACATAGAGTAGACTGAGCAGACAGGGAGTTGACTCAGATGACATTGAGTGTACTGACAGGAGATAGAGTGGACTGAGAGGACATAGAGTAGAATGAGAGGAAATAGAGTGGACTGAGAGCACAGAGTGGTCTGAGACGACATAGAGTAGACTGAGAAGACAGGGAGTGGACTCTGATGACATACAGTGTACTGACAGGAGATAGAGTGGACTGAGAGGACATAGAGTGGACTGAGAGGACATAGAGTGGACTGAGAGGACATAGAGTGGACTGTGATGACATAGAGTGGACTGAGATGACATAGAGTTGGCTGAGAGGACATAGAGTGGACTGAGAATAGATAGAATGGACTGAGAGGACATACATTCGACCGAGAGGACATAGAGAGGACTGAGAGGAGATAGAGTGGTCTGTGAGGACGTAGAGTGGACTGAGAGAAGATAGTGTAGACTCTGTCATCTGAGTCCACTCTATGTCCTCTCAGTCCAATTTCTATTCTCTCACTCAACTCTATGTTCTCTCAATCCACTCTATATCTTCTCAGTCCACTTTATGTCCTCTCGGTCCACTCTATGTCCTCTCAGTACACTCTGTCCTCTCAGTCCACTTTTTGTCCTCTCAGTCCACTGTATGTCCTCTCAGTCCACTTTCTACTCGAAGTCCAATCTGAGACCTCTCAGTCCACTCTATGTCCTCTCAGTTCACTTTGTGTCCTCTCAGTCCATTTTCTGTTTTCTCAGTCCACTCTATCTCCTCACAATACACTCTGTGTCCTCTCAGTCCACTTTTTGTCCTCTCAGGCCAATGTATGTACTCTCAGTCCACTTGCTATTCTCTCAGTCCACTTTATGTCCTCTCAGTCCACTCTATGTCTTCTCAGTACCCTCTGTTTCCTCTCAGTCCACTTTCTGTCCTCTCAGTCCACTCTGTCTCCTCTCTGTGCTCTCACTTCACTCTATGTCCTCTCAGTACTCTCTGTGTCCTGTGAGTCCACTTTCTGTCCTTTCAGTCCACTCTATGTTCTATCAGTCCACCCTACGTCCTCTCAGTACACTCTATGTTCTTTCAGTCCACTCTATATCTTCTCAGTCTACTTTAAGTCCTCTCAGTCCACTCTATATCTTCTCAGTCCACTCTATGTCCTCTCAGTACTCTTTGTGTCCTCTCAGTCCACTTTATGTCCTCTTAGTCCACTTTATGTTCTCTCAGTCCACTCTATGTCCTCTCAGGACACTGTGTCCTCTCAGTCCACTTTCTGTCCTCTCAGTCCACTCTATCTCCTCTCAGTCCATTCTACGTCCTCTCAGTACACTCTATGTCCCTTCAGTCCACTTTCATTACTCTCACTCCACTCTATCTCCTCTCAATCCACTCAATGTCCTCTCAGTACATTCTGTATTCTCTCAGTCCACCTTCTCTCCTCTCAGTCCACTCTATGTCCTCTCAGTCCACTCTTCTTCCACTCAGTCCACTCTATGTTCTCTCAGTCCACTCTATATCTTCTCAGTCCACTTTATGTCGTCTCAGTCCACTCTATATTCTCTCATTCCACTCTATATCTTCTCAGTCCACTTGATATCCTCTCAGTCCACTCTATGTCCTCTCAGTCCACTCTACATCCTCTCAATCCACTCTATGTTCTCTCAGTCCACTCCATATCTTCTCAGTCCACATTATGTCCTCTCAGTCCACTCTATATCTTCTCAGTCCACTCTCTGTCCTCTCAGTCCACTCTATGTTCTCTCAGTCCACTCTATGTCCTCTCAGTACACTCTGTGTCCTCTCAGCCTACGTTCTGTCCTCTCGGTCCACTGTATCTCCTCTCGGTCCATTCTACGTCCTCTCAGTACACTCTTTGTCCTCTCAGTTCACTTTCTGTCCTCTCAGTCCACTCTATCTCCTCTCTTTCCATTCTACGTCCTGTCAGTACACTCTGTGTCCTCTCAGTCCACTTTCTGTCTTCTCATTCCACTCTATGTCCTCTCAGTCCACTCTACATCCTCTCAGTCCACTCTATGTTCTATCAGTCCACTCTATATCTTCTCAGTCAACTTTATGTTCTCTCAGTCCACTCTATATCTTCTCAGTCCACTCTATGTCCTCTCAGTCCACTCTATTCTTCTCAGTCCACTCTATGTCCTTTCATTCCTCTCTATGTCCTCTCAGTCCACTCTCTATCTTCTCAGGCCACTCTATGTCCTCTCAGTCCACTCTACTTCTGTTCAGTCCACTCTATGTACTTTCAGCCCACTCTATTTCCTGTCAGTCCTCTCTATATATTCTCAGTCCACTCTATGTCCTCTCAGTTCACTCTATATCCTCTCAGTCCACTGTATCTCCTCTCAATCTACTCTATATCTTCTCAGTCCACTCAATGTCCTCTCTGTCCACTCTATGTACTCTCAGTCCACTCTATGTCCTCTCAGTCTACTCTATATCTTCTCAGTCCACTCTATGTCCTCTCAGTCCACACTATGTCCTCTCAGTCCACACTATGTCCTCTCAGTCCACTCTATGTCCTCTCACTCTTCTCTATATCTTCTCAGACCACTCTATGTCCTGTCAGTCCACTCTATGTCCTCTCAGTCCAGTCTATTCTCTGTCCAGTCTCTGCATGAATGGGAATTGTGATGAAGACTAGAAATACCGGTGATTTGCTTAGGAGCATGTCAGAATGCATATGTAATTTATGAGGCATTTGCATATTATTGTTCAATATGGAAGAACTAGAAATATACAATATTATGCACATTATATAATATCTTATATGTCAGGTAAAATAATTAAAATACAATGATAGTTGTAGGTGGATATTGGATAGTGGTAAGTTTAGACTGAACAGTAACCCAAAACAATTAATTTATTAGTAACTTATCTGAAAAAAAGTCTGTCAATTACTTTAGCTAAGAAGAGCTACAAACTCGTCTACTAATGAGAAAAAGGTATTATCATCGATATCATTATTTAATTTACTTCTCTACATTACCATTTGCTTATATTCTGAATTTTGTTGTTGACTATTATTGTTAGACTTAACTCCATTACTGGCTTCCTGTTCAAGGGGTAACAATAAAGTCACTTGTGATTTAGAAATAACAGAATTATTAGATGGGTCATTTATCTGTCTGTTCACTAACCATGTACGATGTAGCTCTGGATGCACTTTTGTGACATGAATATTAACACCTTTAGCGAATTTGAATAATTTTTCACAGTGAATGCACGCAGTCTGAGAATGAGAGTCACAGTTATTAAGGGGAGAGACGGTATTTGTTAAAACATTTTTTCTATTTGGTGTAAAATTGTTTTTTGTATGTAGAGAGCTCATGGCTATAGAAACTCAACCAAATATAAATATTTTGAAAAAAAAAAAAAATTTGGGACTCAGATTGGAAAAAAAAATGTACTCAATGTAGGATTTTACTAAAACCGATATATCTAAGCCATTTTTAAAGATAAATTCAACAGTTTTTTTTCCATTTCACTTGTAAAAGCATGCTGTACAAACTGTCTGTCACAGAATGTTGATATTAGTCTTTACATTTGTAAAATAAACAATTAAAATTGAATAACCCTTTTTTGATTTCCTTTTTTGCAAACAGACAGACATATTTTTGAAATGAAAACAATTACCAAAATTGTGTTACAGAAAAAAGTTTCCTAATAGTCTAGGGAATATGTGTTCTATTTTATGCACGTATCTTTAATAGTTTAGAAATTATATCCATTTTTGTCTGGCAATGTAGCAAAAAAAATGAAGTTGGCGGAAACAACAATCAAAGGGGGCATGTGATTTAAAAATCCAGAGTGCAGGAAGTTTAAAAATGGCATCTCAACATCCAATAAGGGCAAAAATACCCACAAAATTTATGCAATGTATTCCACACATATGACAGAGTATTTTAAAGATTTTTTTTTTTATTTATTCATTTTTACAAAAAATACGATCTCCTCCCCTTAAATTAATCATTACAAATACTGATTCAACGATGTCAATATCATTTTCTGAGTACTGTTGTTTATCCGTAACTAGGGACGTATCAGAAGACATCACAAAAATCTTGAATTACACACAAAATTCATAATGCACATCCGAATATTCACAGAAAATATTGAAACAGTTATCGTCAATTATAATACAAAAAATGAAGTATCTACCGCGAAATCAGGTGGCCTGGGTTCGAATCCCGGTCGGGACAAGTTACGTGGATGAGGTTTTTCCGGGGTTTTCCCTCAACCCAATATGAGGAAATGCTGAGTAATTATCGGTGCTGGACCCCGAACTCATTTCACCGACATTATGACCTTCATCTCATTCAGACGCTAAGTAACCTAAGATGTTGATACAGCGTCGTAAAATAAACTACTAAAAAATAAAACAAAATAAATCGCTGATACCTATAGATTTCTTGTAGGCCTAATAAACAACAGAACAAACAACTGTTTGATAAGTCATAGCTCCCTCAAACTCTCGAATTTCTGTGGTGAACTGAAGTGCCCTGATACTTTTTTCCAAGATTTCTGACCCATTTCTTTTACTAATCTTAAATTTAAATTGTTGCAGCAACGATATTTCTTACTTACATACTTACAAATGGTTTTTAAGGAACCAGCAGGTTCATTGCCGCCCTCACATAAGCACGCCATCAGTCCCTATCCTGTACAAGATTACTCCAGTCTCTATCATCATGTCCCACCTCCCTCAAATCCATTTTAATATTAATCTCCCATCTACGTCTCGTCTTCGTCAAATGTTTTTTTTCCTCCCGTCTCCCAACTAACACTGTATGCATTTCTGGATTCGCCCATATGTGCTACTTGCCCTGCCTATCCAAAACGTCTGGATTTAATGTTCCTAATTATGTCAGGTGAAGAATACAATGCGTGCAGTTCTGTGTTGTTTAACTTTCTCCATTCTCCTGTAACTTCATCCCTCTTATCCCCAAACATTTTGCTAAGAACAGTATTCTCAAACAGCTTCAATCTCTGTTTTTTCCTCAAAGTGAGAGTCCAAACAAAAAATTAAAAATGACCATCAAATAGGAAAAAGTTCAAATTATACAATCCATACCCTTAAGAATAAGGTTTACATGTATCTTAAATAGTATAAGCAGGTCACTGACAGATTGTGTATCTGTGTATGCCTTGTGTAGGGATGGGGAAGGGTGTGTATCGGTTTATGTGTAGGTCATAAGGAAATGCCGTTCCATTTAGTGAATTAAATTATAAAATATTCAGGCCAGTATAACTGATTCTGTGACAATAGGGCTGTGATTTCGTTCCAGGGGGGGGGGGAGATGAGAGTCACTACTCAAAAGTAGAAATTAAAAATATATATATTATTAAACACACAGTTGGTTGTGCAAACTTTTCGGATATCAAAGCGCACTTAAACGTTAATATGAGTATAGGAAAATGTATTATTTTAATAACAATTATTTTATATTTATTTTCGAAAATTGAAAAGGGTCATCTATCTGATTATGGCTCCTAAGTCGTTTCATTGTAAAAACTAATAGAAAGCAACAAGAATTTACAGTAGCAGCAGCAGTGATGGTAGTGGCAGTACTCCTCTATCTTCCCTCTACTGCAGCAATACTTGTATACATTGCTCTTGTTTAAAACATTCTCTGCTACAATCTAACTAATCCTCCTCTACTATTTATTGCTACATTTCATTACTATTGTCCCTAATTTTCTGTCTATATTCAAGCTTTTATATCTCTGACTAATATTCACTACCGTCAACTGGGGTTACTTTACACACATTTTTTGCTTATTCGTTAAAATAATTGAAGATTATAAAGTTAGATACACAAATTAATTTTTATGTGAATGTTCCTGGTTAATTTGAGTAAATTTGAAAATCTAGGGTTGTACATATGCATTATGACACACTTGTAAATAAATAATCACGTGTGTAAAGATGCCCCGTTTACAGGGTTACTTTACACACATATTTACTTTGCCTTATAATCGAGTATTCTGTCCTATATGGTCCATGATTGCACTGTTTTAAGTACTGGGATTGGAAAGGTAAAACATTTCTGAACATGACGTGTTTCGCAATTTATTAGCCCACTACAGTTAGCACAGTGGGAACAAAATGTATAGGTAAATTCCTGAAAATAAAATATTTTATATAAAAGTAAAGAAATGTAATAACAGTACAATAAATGGTTATATGCTGTTCATGAATGTGCTGCTACATTGTGATTTTCCTGGGAAGGTGCTGTAGGAAGCCTTTCAGAACCTGGTGACGGTCCAACGGTTGAGGGATAGCGTCATGCTAACCACATGACTATACTGCTACCTACTAGATGCAGTAACCGATCCAACTGGCATTGATCCTTCAGAGCTGACGTGCCACGGATTATGTAAAATAATAATAATGATAATAGTAATGATAATAATAATCTACAAGTAACAACCTTCTCTGTTTTGAAAGTCATTTATTTTCCCCTATCATTGACGGGAATCGATCCTACTACCATTAATAGTGACATTATATATCATATTAAAAAGAATTTTTATTTTTAATAAGTGTCCATAAACACTTCACATCTGTGTAAAGTTGCCCCGTTCAGAGGTACATTAGGTTATTATCATTCTTGTTTTCCCTCTCGCAGGATAGCACATGTAACGAAAAACTGGTCAGGCAGTCCGAAAGCTTCATAATTTCATACAATACTAGTCAACATTGAATGTGTGAACTGAACTGTTCAGTGCAACACAAAGTTTTTAGACATAAAAAAAGAGTAAAAATACTTGCCTCGTGAAATTCACCAGCAACAATGGTGTATAACAGCTTTAATAATGGCACACACTTCAGACTACTACACACATGTGCTGTTGTCACACAGAATCAGTTCCACGAAGTTGCTACACATTGTCTGTAATTTGCTGCCATCTAAACATTTTTTCTAGAAATGTGTAAAGTTACCCCCCTTGTCTAAAGTATACCCGGTTGACGGTAATTATCTATATTCCACTTTTTAATTTACATTGCAATATTACATTATTTGCTCTACTTTTTACTGACCTTTTCTCAGAATTTTACTCTTGCATTCATTGAGTGTTCAGTATTCAATACTCCAATGTTTCTATAATATGATATGGTATGGTATGGTATGGTATGGTATAGTATGGTATGGTAAGGTATAGTATGGTATGGTATGATATGGTATTATATGATGATACGATATGGCATGGCATGGTATGGTATGGTATGGTATGGTATGGTATGGTAGGTTAGGGTAAGGTACAGTACAATATAATTGTATTTATTGATTGATTTCTTTATTTATTGATTTGTTTGTTTGTTTGTTTGTTTCATTGTTTGTTTGATAATTAGTTTACTAGCATATTAGTTTATTAATTAATTTATTCGTTTATTAATTTATTTATTAATTTATACATTTATTTATTAATTTATTAATTACTAATTAGATAATTAAAGTATTTACTTATTTATCTACTTATTTATTTATTTAACAATTTACTAATTTATTAACTAATTTATTAATTTAATTATTAATTAATTAATATATTTAATTAGTTCTTAACTTATTAATTACTTTTATAATTTATTAATTTAATTAATTAATATATTTATTTATTTTATATTTATTTCCTTACTTATTTATGTATTTCTTAATATATTAATTTATTACTTTATTTATTTATTTCTTAATTTAATCATTTATTAATTTATATAATTATTAATTAATTAAGTTACTATTTTTATATTTATTTACTTATTACTTATTTATTTATTTCATTATTTATTTACATATTTATTTATGTATATATATTTATGTATTTAATTAATTCGTTTGTTTATTATCTATTTATTTACTTATTTATTTATTAATTTCTTCACTTATTAATTTATTCATTAATTTATTTACTAATTTATTTATTTATATATATTTAAGTTAATATTTATATATTTATTTACTTATTAATAATAATAATAGAATAAATGCGCACAAGTCGTGCATAAGGTAGTTAAGCTACATCAGATACAGATTGAACTTAGCACTCTGTTGCTCACATTGTTTGTGCTCAATGTTCTACCGAGGATTTCCCTCTAACGGTTCACCTTGTTCATTATTCACATAATTCTACCAGGGATTTCATTCGTTTTTTGCATTTGGTTACGTGGTATCGGTCACATGGTTGCTCACGCAGTTCACACACACAGTTGTTCCCAGGTTCGTGGAAGCACTTAGTCTTGCATATTTTGTGGTGGTATCCATGCACCGCTATTGAGTTCACTAGGTGTCGGAGATCTTGATTTGCTTCGGTCCAGGATCTGTTTGTCATGGCTTCTGTTGTATAAAAATCCAACCATATGTCCCTTCTCTTTTTCTCCCTTTCGTGTAGAAGTTTCTTTGAGTTGTCGGTAGATGGGAGCCTCATACGTAGGTCTTCTATGAAGAAGGGTTCCCTGGCGAGTTTGTATGCTAGCCTCGACTTTGTGTATTTGGAGATACCCAAGGTGGCTTTCAGAAATCGTGACTTCACTGCTTCCAGAGTCATTAAGTCTTTTAGGCTCAGCTTTTCCCAGATGAGGTCTATTCTGTAGGTTGCGATGGGAACTATTTTTGCGTTGAACAAGGCCATGGCGGTTTTGAGTGATATTCTGGATATCGCCTGGATGTCAAACATGGCTTTTGTGGATGCTGCTGCTCGGGATTTTGTGTATTCTAAATGACCTGGCGGTGGTTTGCAGAGTTAGACCCAGGTATTTGAAGCTGTTAACTGTCCTGAGAGGTTCTGATCCTATGTAGATTCTGTCCTACTTAGCTTCTCGGCCTCCGTTGCGGAATGTCATCTGTACCGTTTTCTCCATGTTAATTTCCATTTTGTTTTCCCATGCCCACTTCTCAAGTTGGTTGGCTGCTCTTTGCAGGGTGTGTGTGGAGTTCGATCCGATGGCCATGTCATCTGCTTATATGTAGACTTTGACTTCCTCCGTCTCTTGTTTAATCATCTGAACAACATCCTATGTGGCAATGTTAAAGAGTAGGGGGCTTAATGGGTCCCCCTGCAATACGCCGTTGGTTTGCCTTATTGTTTTCGATGTGGTTACGTCGTCTGTGATCTGGATGACGTTGGCTGTGAGCATATTATGGATCAGCACTGTGAGTTTATCTTTTCCTTTTATTTGTTCCAGCTTCGATACTAGAAGGCGTCTGTTTAATTCATCAAAGGCCTTCGTATAATCTACGAAGACTGCGTGGAATTTTCTTCAGGGGTGTCTTAGTGCGTCCTCTATATCATCTAGCAGGTTCTTGATGGCATGTAGTGTGCTCCGGTCTTTTCGGAATCCGAATTGCTCTTCCGGTATCTTCTGTTCTACTTCCTTGGAGATGCGTTTTGTGATTATGCTTGTGAGTATTTTCAGTATGCTTTTCTCCAGGGCGATGCCTCTGTAGGAATTCGGGTCCATTTGGTCGCCTCTCCCTTTGAATAACATTTTTATTGTCGAGAGCCTCCATATATCTGGTATGTTGCCCTTTTTTAGGCATAGATTTAACATATCTGTGATTGCTTGTGGTATTAGGTTTGAGTCTTTGATATGCTCGTTACATATCCGATCTGGGTCTGGAGTCTTTTTCTTTTTCAGAGACATTATTGTCTCGTGCACCTCTTCCATCGTGAAGGGGTTCGTTCCGCTAGGTGTATCCCCGCAGTGATCGGTTCATATGCTGAGGTGGTTTTTCCTATGTTGAGAATGCTGCTAAAGTGTTCTTCCCAGATTCTTATGTCCATTTTTCCGCTGCTCTGAGCTCTTCGCGGCCTCAATGCTATGTACGGGTCCTTTTTGGCTTCCTCCACCATCTTCGTTTCTTCCTGTTCCATGTACTTGCGTTTGGCCTTCAGGAGGTCTTTGTATTCTTTCCTGTTTTGGCTGTAGTATCTGAGGTCTTCTGGGCTTCTACTGGATCTTGCCGTATGCAGCACCTGGAGGGTGGTTCTTCTTTTTCCATAGCATTTTTTGTCAAACCATTTCTGTGCTCTTCTTTCGGGGTTGTATACCATAGCAGACTGAATGGTTTTTTCCAGTGTGATGGCTGCCAATTCAATATCGTTTTCTTTTATGTGGTTTTCAAATTCTCCCCATTCACTTGTCTTCTGGCTTAGTAGTTGGTTATTTAGCTGTCGTGAGGTTTTGGTAGCTGTGATTTTTACTCTGTTCTCCACTTTTGGGATGCGGAAGTTGGCCACGACTGGGCAGTGTTTCTTTAGGGGTGTTTCATCTGCTGTGTAACAAACTTTGTAATTATTGAGCGAGATGTTGGGTCCTTTGAAGAAGATTAGGTCTATGGTGCTACATCCGGAGTGTGCGAAGTATGTTCGTTCGTCTGCTTTGTTGGCAAGGGTGAAACCTTCTTCCGTCATCATGTCTAGCAGTTCGTTTGCTCTGTGACTGGCGACGTCTAGTCTGCAGTTCAGGTCCCTGGCTATGATGATGTTTTGCCCTGGCGCAACGTGCCTTAAGGCGGTCATGATGGTTTCTATTATGTCTTCTATTGGGGTTAGTGGCTCTGTGTATATGGCTATTACGGAGAGGTTTTCGAAATTCATCACTAGTGTGTCTTGATCCTGATGCGTGCTTAGTAATTTTCCCATTTGAGGTTTGAAGAAACAGGAGGTTCCTCGCTTTGGCCGTCGTCTTGGACCTTGCGTTGCAGGTATGTGTTGTGAGTAGAATCCGTTTATTTGTAATGTTTTAGTTGCCAGAGTTTCTACGAGGACTATTATGTCATGTGTGTGCAGAAAGTTATTAGTGTTAGTGCTAGGGCGCTCTTTATCCCTTCTACATTCCACAGAAGTAGACTAAACTGGTAGTCTGGCTCCTGCTCCCTGTGGCCGAAAAAGCCAATAGCGTCTTATGACGACTCCCTCTGGCCACGCCTCCGGTGTGTTGACTTTTGTTAGATCTGTCAGAGGGATCACCACTTTGTATGCCTTAAATGTGCCTCTTGATTGGAGTTCTTCGCATTCCATTACGTTGGTTACATGTAAATTTGTGAGATGTCTTTTAACTGCTTCCTCGGTTGTATTGTGGTGTAGTTTCCCTATGTATAACCAGGCTCTGCGTTCTGCGGCTTGCAGTTGTCCTGGTTGCGATTGTTGGTTATCATTCTCATTTTCGGGTTTTCTTGTACCCACGGTTGTTGTGGCCTTCATTTTCGCGCTGTTTTCCTTGGGCGTTAAGGGTTTAGTGACTACAGTTGTCCATAGTTCTTTGTCTCTCTGTGGTTGCTCTTGAGGTGTTTGCATCTGAACGATTTTTTTTATCAGCCGTCAGTTTTGGGTTTGTTTTGTTTGTAACTTCTTCTCTTATCACGTTTCAGATATTACTCGTGAAGCTATCCATCATGTTTTTTAGCATCTGTGTTACGTTTTTAGTGATTTGTGTTCCATTTCGGTGACTGAGTATGCTATGTGGGTCTGTTCTATAGGTGTCGTCTGGTGGGGGAAGTCCTTTTCATCCCCAGTCTCCTGGCTGACTTGATTACGTTGCTGTCCGGTAGGCGTCGGTAGTGACTGGTTTCCGCTGGCAGCTTCCTGCGCAGGGGCCGGCAGATGTCGCTATTTGTCCCTTAGGTCGATTCTCGTCTCCCTCCGTATTTGTTGCTTTATCTATTCCAACCTCATTGTGAGGCCTCTTCTGAGCCTTAGTTCTATCATCTAGGGCGAATTGTAATTCATTAAAACTGTTTCTAATGTCACATCTTTGTGCATGGCTTCCTTTGCTCATTTCTTCATATATCCGCCTTCATCAGCGATATGCTCTAGGTGTATTAGTGCACTTTCGAGACGCGTTTTAGCCTCGTCCGCCATCTTGCACATCCATATTTATTTTATATTTATTGCATTATTTATTTATTAATATATTAATTAATTTAATTATTTATTTCTTAATTTAATAATTTATTAATTTATATACTTCTTAATTAATTCATTCATTAAATTATTTATTTACTTCTTTATGTATTTATTTATTTACTAATTAATTACTTAATTTATTTAATTCTTTATTTATTTATTCATTTATGTATATATTTATTTCATTATTTATTTACATATATATATATTTCTTCATGTATTTAATTAATTGATTAATTTTTGAACTATTTATTTACTGACTTATTTATTTCCTTCTTTATTAAGTTATTCATTTATTTATTTAGGAATGAATGAATGAATTGATTAATTATTTAATTTATTTATTTACATATTTGTTTATTTATTTATTATTCATTTTGTTATTTATTTATTTACTTAATTATTTATTTCCTTATTTATTTATTTATTTATTTATTTATTTATTTATTTATTCACTTAATATTTTATTAAATAATTTGTATACTAATTTATTTATCTATCTATTTATTAAGTTATTAATTAATTAATTCATTTAGTTATTCAATTTATATATTTATTTAATACGTATTTGTTTACTTATTTATTTATATTTATTAATTTATTACTTCTTTAATTTAATTATTGATTTCGTAATTAATTAATAAATTTATTTATTTATGTATTTATTCATTTATACTTTATTTACTTACTTCCTTATTCATTTATTTAATTTTTAATATATCAATTAATTAAGTAATTTAATTATCTATTTATCAATTTCTTAATGTATTTATTAGTTTATTACTTTATTAATTTCTTAATGAATTAATTAAAATATTTATTTACATATTTACATATATATATATTTAATTAATTACTTATTTATATACTTATTTATTTATTTAGGTTCTTAATTTATTTATTTACTTTGTTATTTATTTATTTATTATTTATTTATATACTAAATCACATATTTATGTGTTTATTTATATATTCATTTATTAAATTAATTTCTTATTTGTTTATTTCTTTTTTTATTTATTTACATATTTATTTATTTTAATATTTATTTATTTATTAAATAATTAACTAATCTTTATTTATTTACTAAATTAATAGTTTATTTACGTAGTTTATTAATTTATTTATGTGTTATTTATGAATTAATTTAATTATTTATTATTAATTAATTAATTTATATATTTATTATTTAGTTATTTACTCATTAATTGATTAATGAATTGATTAATTAGATTTATTTACTTATTATACACTTACTTCCTTATTTATTTATTTATTTATTTATTTATTCACTTGTTAATTTATTAATTTATTTGTTTACTTATTTATTTATTTATTTATTTATATTTATGAAGTCATTCATTAATTTATTTATCACTTTATTTATTAATTTATTCATTAATTTATTTTTATATTTAGATATTAATAGATATATTTATTTAATATTTATTTATTTACTTATTTATTTGTATACATTTATTTATTTAATCTTTAATTTACTTAATAATTTCGTAATTAATTAATTAATTTTTTTAATTAATTAATAAAGTTATTTACTTCCTTATTTATTTATCTATTTATTTACTTCTTCATGAATGAATTTATTTATTTATGTATTTATTTAAAATTTATTACTTTATTAAGTTATTAATTAATTACATAATTAAATAATTAATTTAGTTATTTATTTATATATATACTTATTTACATATTTATATACATATATATTTATTTTGATTTATTTATTTACTCATTTATGTATTTATTTATTTATTTAATTACTTATTTATTTTTCCCTTTATTGTGCTAAAACAGCATGTTCCATTGCATACAAGCTTTGCAATACTCATGCTATGTTTATGTTACATATTTGATAGTTCGAAGTTGATATTTATATAGCAGTACACTATTGCAATATACAGAGCCGGACTATGGGCACAAATAACACTCCAAGCGAATCCTATCTACTTAACCTCCATTGGTCACTTCGAAATTGTGTGAGGCTATTTATTATAGTGGGAGACTCTCCTCAATTGGAACTATTATCTCACAATGCTCCAGATATTACAATATCACAATGCACAGATTAATTAATAAGTACTTACACGCATCGGTTAATATGTGTATCAATTTCAGTCAGGCACTTCTACTGCGTCCATGTCCATATTTATTTTATATGTATTGCCTTATTTATTTATTAATATATTAATTAATTAATTTCATAATTTAATAATTTATTAATTTATATACTTCTTAATTAATTAAATTATTTATATACTTCTTTATGTATTTATTTATTTACTAATTCATTACTTAACTTATTTAATTCTATATTTATTTATTCATTTATGTTTACATTTATTTGTATATGTATATATATATATATACATATTTAATTAATTGATTAGTTTTTTAACTATTTATTTACCGACTTATTTATTTCTTTCTTTATTAAGTTATTCATTTATTTATTTATGTGTGACTGAATGAATTGATTAATTAATTAATTTATTTATTTACATATTTGTTTATTTATTTATTTATTTATTTATTTATTTATTTATTCATTTTGTTATTTATTTACTTACTTAATTATTTAATTACTTATTTATTTATTTATTTATTTATTTATTCACTTAATAATTTATTAAATAATTTATATACTAATTTATTTATCTATCTATTTATTAAGTTATTAATTAATTAATTCATTTATTTCTTTAATTTATATATTTATTTAATAATTATTTATTTACTTCTTTATTTATATGTATTAATTTAGTAATTCTTTAATTTAATTATTAATTATGTAATTAATTAATAAATTTATTAATTTATGTATTTATTCATTTTTACTTTATTTATTTACTTCCTTATTTAATTATTTAATTCTTAATATATCAATTAATTAATTAACTTAATTATCTATGTATTAATTTATTAATGTATTTATTAGTTTATTACTTTATTAATTTCTTAATGAATTAATTAAATTATTTTTTTATATATTTACATACATATATTTAATTAATTATTTATTTATATACTTATTTATTTATTTAGGTTCTTAATTTATTTATTTACTTCGTTATTTATTTATTTACCAACTTATTTATTTATTATTTATTTATATACTAAATCACATATTTATGTGTTTATTTATATATTCATTTATTAAATTAATTCTTTATTTGTTTACTTCTTTTTTTATTTATTTACTTATTTATTTATTTAAATATTTATTTATTTATTAAATAATTAATTAATCTTTACATAATTACTAAATTAATTATTTATTTACGTACTTATTTATTAATTTATTTATGTGTTAATTATGAATTAATTTAATTATTTATTATTAATTAATTTATTTATTATTTCATTATTTACTCATTATTTGATTAATGAATTGATTAATTAGATTTATTTATTTATTTATAAAACACATCCTTATTTATTTATTTATTTATTTATTTATTCACTTGTTAATTTATTAATTTATTTATTTACTAATTTATTTATGTATTTATTTATTTTTTTCTTTATTTATATTTATGAAGTTATTAATTAATTTATTTATCACTTTATTTATTAATTTATTCATTAATTTATTTATATATTTACATATTAATAGATATATTTATTTAATTATTTATTTACTTATTGATTTATATACATTTATTCCTTTATTCTTAAATTCATTTATTAATTTCGTAATTAATTAATTAATTAATTTCTTAACTAATTAAGCAATTTATTTACTTCCTTATTTATTTATCTATTTATTTACTTCATAATGAATGAATGAATTTATTTATTTATTTACTTAAAATTTATTACTTTATTAAGTTATTAATTAATTAATTTAATTATTTATTTATATATATGTACTTATTTATATATTTATATATGTTCATTTTGATTTATTTATTTACTCATATGTATTTATTTATTTAATTATCTATTAATTTTTTTTTTATTTTATTGTGCTAAATCAGCATGTTCTATTGCATACAATAATTTGCAATATTACATGCTGTGATATTTATATTTATTTATTTATTATTATCACTTTATTTATTAACTTTTATTAATTAATTTATTAATTAATTTATATATTTATGTTTTTTAATTTACTTATTTACTTCCTTATTTATTGATATACTAACTTATTTATTTATTTATTTATATACTAACTTATTTATTTATTTATCCATTTCCTAATTTGTATATTAATGTATTTATATTTATATATAAATTTTTTTTTATTAAATTAGTTCTTCATTTATTTACTTACTTTTTTATTTATTTACTTATTTATTTTCTTATGTTTTTATTTACTTTATTTATTTACATATTTATATATATTTATTTAGTTTTTGATTTAAATATTTATTTATTGTATATTTATTTTTTTTATTTCTTAATTTAATAATTTATTAATTTATATAATTATTAATTAATTTATTTATTTATTTCATTTTTTTCTTTACTTATTACTTATTTATTTATTTACTTACTCATTATGTATTTATTTATGTCTTTAATTCTTTACTAATTTATTTATTTATTTATTTAGTTTCATATTAATTAATTAATTAATTATTTTATTTGAGTATATATTTTCTTAATTTTTTTACATATGGATTTCTCTATTTATATATATTTATTCAGGTATTTTATTTATTTATTTTCTACCTACTTATTTACTTACTTATTAATTTCTTAATTTATTCACTTCTTAATTTCTTAATTTATTTACAAAATTATGTATTTATTTATCTATTTATTATGTTATCAATTTTGTTATTAATTAATTTATTAATTGATTAATTAATTAATTTATATAATTATATGTTTAGATATATTTATTTATTTATTTATACATCTTCTCATTTATTTATTCAATTGATTAATTATTTATTTACTTCTTAATGGATTAATTAATTTATTTATTAATTTATTTATTTATCTATTTAGTAACTTATTAATGTATTTATTGATTTATTACTTTATTAATTTATTACTTAATTAAATTATTTATTTATATATATATATATATATTGATTTTGATATATTTATTTATTTTCATATATTAAATTATTTATTAGTTTATAAATTTATATATGTATTTATTAATTTTTATTAATTATTTTATTTATGTATTTAATTAACTTATTTACTTCCTTATTTATTTATTTAGTTATTCATTTATTTATTTAATAATTTATATATTTATGTATTTATTTGTATATTTATTTATTTATTTATTTATTTGTCAAATTATTTCTTATTTATTTACTTATTTTTGTTTTTATTTACTTATATATGTATTTTATTTATTTATTTTTTATCTATTTATTTATTTACTTATTTCCTTCTTTATTAATTAATTAATTTATGAATGAATGAATTAATTAATTTAATTGTTATATATTTATTTATTTTATTATGTTTATTTATTTATTTATTCATTTTTTATCTATTCACTTATTTATTTATTTATTAATGTATTCACTTATTCATTTATTAATTTATTTACTAATTTATTTATTTATTTCTTTATTAATTTGTTTGTTTATTTATTTATCTATATATTTATTATGTTATTAATTTTTTTATTAAATTATTAATTAATTTATTTATTTATATATGTATATTTATATATTTGTTAATATTTACCTATTTATGTGTATTTATGGATTTATTTATATATTTATTTATTCCTTAATTTATTTACTAATTTCTTAATTAATTAATTAATTTTTTATTTATGTACTTATTCAATTTTTATTTATTTATTTACTGTTTATTTATTTATTTACTTCTTACTATATTATAATTGATTTATTAATTGATTTATTTACTTATTTATCTATGTATTTATTAATGTTTTAATGCATTTATTAATTTGTTACTTTATTAATTAATTAATTAAATTATTTATTTATTTATTTACTTATTTATATAATCATGTACCTGTATATTTATTTATTTTCATTTCTTTATTTACTTATTTATTTTTCCCTTTATTGTGCTAAAACAGCATGTTCCATTGCATACAAGATTTTCAATACTACATGCTATGTTTATGTTACATATTTTATAGTTCATAGTTGATACTCATATAGCAGTACATTATTGCAATATACAGAGTCGGTTAAAATAGGTATTACAATACAAAAATTAAAATAAATAAAAATTATCTTCTCTTCACAATATATGATCAACTAGCCAATTATAAGTCTTATGCTTAAGTACATTACAAATCCACAATTAATTAATACATTACAAATACACATTACAAATCCACAATTAAATTATCCATGTACTATATAGAATCAATCCGCTCGCCATTTACAAAGCTTATGCCTAAATGCATTATAAGAAAAATTTTGTACCAGTGTTGCAATATTACATACTATGTTTATATTATTAATCGAATTTGATATACGTAGAATAGTTCATAGTTATCTAGCAATACACTATTGTAATAGATAGAGTCAAATTTAAATTATACCTTACAAATCCAAAAATTAACATATGTATTACAAATCCACAATTTAATTTGTACCTTACAAATTCACAATTAAAAATATTATACATTACAAATCCACAAATTTAAAATATGCATTACAAATCCACAATTTAATTCATACATTACAAATCAACTAATTTAAAAATATGTATTACAAATCCACAATTTAAATTGTACCTTAGAATTTCACAATTTAAATATTATACATTACAAATCCACAATTTAAATTGTACCCTACAATTCATAATTTAAAATATACATTACAAATCCAAAATTTAAAAATATGCATTTCAAATCCACAATTTAAATTGTACCTTACAAATTCACAATTTAAAATATTATTCATTACAAATCCAAAATTTCAAAATATGCATTACAAATCCGCAATTTAAATTGTACCTTACAAATTCACAATTTAAAATATTATACATTACAAATCCACAATTTAAATTGCACCTTACAAATTCACAATTAAAATATTATACATTACAAATCACAAATTTAAATAAAATTTTCTACTCTGTACAATGGATGATAAGCTAGCCAAATATAAGGCTTATGCTTACATACATTACAAGACAATGTTGTACATGTGTTTTAATATATTTATATGCTATTTTTACGTTACATACATGTTCACAGTCATTTAACAATACACTATTGCAATAGACGGAGTCATATTTGAATTGTACATCACAGATCCACAATTTAAAATCTTATAATTGTATGCTTGTTTGGATTCATGTTTACAATGTGTTGTACTTATTTGTATTCGTGTTTATAATGTGTTAATGTCTATTGATTGTATGAATGTTTTGAATTGTTTGTAGTGTTTCAAAATGAGTTGATCTTGATTAATTGATTTATTTACTTATTTATCTATTTATTCATGTATTAATGCATTTATTAATTTATTACTTAATGAATTAATTAAATTATTTATTTATTTACTTATATATTTACTTATTTATATATTCATTTATATATATATACTCATTTATTTATTTACTTAATTATTTATTTTATTATTTGTTTATATATTTAATAATTTATTAACTTTTTCTTAATTTACTTATTTATTTATTATGTTTTTTAATTTATTTATTTACTTCCTTATTTATTTATTTACTAACTTATTTATTTTTATTTACTAATTTATATATTTTTATATATATTTATATATTTATTTATTAACTGATTTCTTGTTCTATTTACTAATTCTTTATTTACTGATTTATTTACTTATTTATTTATTTATAGCAATAAATTAATTTATTTATTTATTTTATATTTATTTATTGCTTTACTTATGTATTTATTTATTAATATATTTATGAATTTATTTATTTATTTCTTAATTCAATAATTTATTAATTTATATAAATATTAATTAATTAATTTATTTTTTTGATTTCTTTATTTACTTATTACTTATTTATTTATTTACATACTTATTTATGTACTCATTTACTTCTTTATTTATTTACAAATTAATTAATTTATTTAGTTATATATTAATTACATAATTATTTTATTATGTGTTTATTTAAGTATTTATTAATTTATATAATAATTTATTTACACATTTGCTTCTTTATTTATTCATATATACGTATTTATTTATGTATTTCATTTCTTTTTGATCTACTTTTTTACTTATTTGATTACTTAATTATTTTGTATAATTATATATATATTTATTTATTTTATATTTATTTATTTACTTATATATATTTGTATATACTTTTTAATTTTATTTACAAATGTCTTAATTTATTTATTTGTTATTTATTTATTTATGTATTTATTCACTGTTATCATTTATTTATTCACTTGATTATTTATGTATTTACTTCTTAATGTATTAATTAATGAATTTATTAATTTATTTATATTCTTATCTATTCATTTATTCATTAATGTATTTATTAATTTATTATTTTATTAATTTATTGCTTAATTAATGAATTTATTTACTTATTCATTTATATTTATTTATTTTCATATATTTATTATTTATTTACACATTTATATATCAATTTATCAATTTTTATTACATTATTAATCAATTTATTTATTTATGTTTTTAAATAATTTAATTACTTCCTTATTTATTTAGTTATTTATTTACTAATTTAAATATATATGTATTTATTTATATACTTATTCATTAAGTTATTTTTTATTTCTTTACAATTTATTTACTTATTTATGTATTTCATTTATTTATTTATTTTTGTCTATTTATTTATTTACTTATTTGTTTCCTTATTTTTTCCTTATTTATTAATTAATTTATTTATTTATGAATCAATTGATTAGTTTATTTATTGATATATTTATTTATTTATTTATTTATTTGTTTATTTATTTATTTATTCTTATTTGTTAACTTTTTCATTATTCACTTACTTATTTATTAGTTAATTTATTCATTTATTCATTTATTTATTTACTAATATATTTACCTATTTATTTATTTATAAATTTATCCATGTATTTATTAAGTTATTAATTAATTTATTAATTAAATTATTAATTAATTAATTTATTTGTTTATATATTTATATTTATATACTTATTTAATATTTATTATTTATTTAATTATTTATTTATTTATTTTCTTATTTATTTCCTTATTTATTTATTTTACTTACATATTGATTTTTAATTTATTCATTTATTAAGTTATTAATTAATTTATTTACAAATTTTGTATTTATTTATTTATTTATCTATTTATTAAGTTATCAATATATTAACTAATTTATTAGTTAATTAATTTATATAATTATATATTTATATTTACTTATTTATTTTTTAAATTTCTTTATTAATTTCTTTATTTATTTATTTGTGCATTTATTCATTTATTTATTTACTTGATTATTTATATACTTCTCAATATATTAATTAAAAAATTTATTAATTTATTTACTTAACTATTTAATAGTTTATTATTGTATTTATTAATTTATTATTTTATTAATTGATTACTTAATTAAATTGTTTATTTATTTATATATTTCTTTATTTATTTTGATATATTTATTTATTTTCATATATTTCCTTATTTATTTATTTATTTATTTCTGTATTTATTAACATTTAATTAATTAATTAATTAATTTATTTATTTATGTTTTAATTAATTTATTTACTACCTTATTTATTTATTTAATTATTTATTTATTGATTTACTACTTTATATATTTATGAATTTATATATTTATTTATTTATTAAATTATTTCTTTATTTATTTACTTATTTTCATATTAATTTATTTATTTATTTATTTATTTTTTATCTCTTTATCTTTTTACTTAATTATATCCTTATTAATTCATGAATTAATTTATTTATGAATTAATTAATTAATTAATTTTTTTATGTATTTATTTATTTAGATATTTGTTTCTTTATCTATTTATTTATTTACTTATTTATTTATTAATGTATTCACTTATTCATTTATTAATTTATTTATTTACTAATTAATGTATTTATAAATTTATCTATCTATCTATTTATTAATTTATTAATTTATTTATTGATTCATATATTTATATTTATATATTTTTTAATATTTATTTATTTCCTTATTTATTTATGTATATTTAATGATTGATTTCTTCATTTATTCCTTAATTTATTTATTTATTTCTTAATTTATATTTTATTTATATACTTATTAATTTCTTATTTATTTATTTACTTTCTTATTTATTTATTTACTTCTTAATGTATTAATTAATTTATTTATTTATTTATTTATTAATAGATTTATTTACTTATTTATCTATTTATTAATGTATTAATGCATTTATTAATTTTTTACTCTATTAATTAATTAAATTATTTAATTATTTAGTTATTCATTTATTTATATATTTATTTATATACATATGTATTTATTTATATACTTTCATTTATTTATTTACCTATTTATTTATTTACTTATTTATTTACTTACATATTTATTAATTTATTAACGTTTTGTTAATTAATTTATTAATTATTATTTTATTTATTTATATTTTATAATTTATTTATTTACATCCTTATTTATTTATTTACTAACTTATTTATTTATCTATTTACTAATATATATATTTATTAATATTTATAAGAGTTTATTAAATTATTTCTTTATTTGTTTACTTATGTTTTTATTTACTTACTTATTTACTTATTTATTTACATATTGATTTACCTATATATTTATATATTTTATTAATTAATTACTTATTTAATTAATTTTTTATTTATTTATTTTCTTACGGAATTATTTATTTACTTATTGAATAATTTATTAATTTATTTATGTATTGATTTATGAATTAATTAATATATTTCTTTAGATATATATATATATATATATATTTGTTGATTTATTTATTTGTTTATTAATTAATTAATTAATTATTTAATTTGCTTATTTATTTATTTATTTACTGATATTATTAGATTTATTTATATATATATATATTAATTTATTTAGCTATTTATTAATTTGTTTATGAATTTATTTGTTTACTTATTTATAAACTTATTACTTTATTAATCTATTTATTTATTTAGTAATTTATAAATTTATTAATGAATATATTTATTTATTTTATTTATTTATTTACTTTATATTTATTTAGTTATTAATTTACTTATTAATTAATTTATTAAATTATTTATTTATTTAATTATCCATTTCGAAATTTTTTAAGTAATAATTTCATTTATTAATTTACATTTTTATTAATTTATTTATTTACTAATATCTATATATTTATATTAATTAATTTTTTATTTATTTATTTATTATTTGATTATTTTTTTAAATTTATTAATTCATTTATTAAATTATTAATTTATTAATATACATACTGATTAATTAATTCATTCATTAATTTATTTATTTATATTAATTTAATAATTTATTAATTTATGTATTATTAAATTAATTAATTTATATATTAATCTATTTATTAATTTGTTTGTTTGGTTTTTTGTGTGTTTGTTTGTTTGTTCGCTTCTTTATTTATTTATTTATCATGGTGATGTGATGCGATGTGATGTGATATTTATTTGTCAGCCAACTGTACAATTCATAGTTATGGTGGATTATTTCATTTCTACCTTTCGATCGACACTTCAGACTAATTCATCATGTAAAATCATCACTGACATTTCATGTTATTCTTAAGCTTCTAACACTTTTGCGACGTCGAAAGAAGTGTTTGCAATGTAAGTTTGTTTAAGTGACCACTTGACTTCAATTTTGGCTAATTTCGTATGTACAGCATTGTTCATTTCAACGCTAGTGTGGCATAGCTACCAGGTGTTCCATCTGCGCCGTCTTTTGTTGAGCTACACTTCCCTTCGGGTATTAAACGCTAAATAGTTGCCTAGATCGGAGGCTTAGAGAACGGATCCCAAAACAAATGCAAGTGTTTGACTGGAGTGTCCACTGTTTCAAACATCAAGCACAACTACAGTAATAATAGGGTTATGAAACCGCTTCATTTACTTCGTTCCTGTTTTGTTACTAATGAATGATAACTGCAGTATTCCTGGTACACAGACATTGTTTTATTCTTTGGTGAAACACTGCAAAATGCAGCTGTAGCTCGTAGGCTTTACTGGCAGTGATTTGAAAGTGATGTTAATAATAATAATAATAATAATAATAATAATAATAATAATAATAATAATAATAATAATTACAAGCTATAAATCCCTTTCAGTATATTTAGCCATGGATAGAAACCAGCGACAATCGCCATCACATTGACTTCATGAAGACATTGCTCCTGTAATGCAAAACTCGTTTCGTGCTCTTCTGTTTGATGGGTTTTCAATAATAGTTTTTAAAACGGCGCAGATGGGCCACCTGGTATAATACTCTCGGAATATCTTGACAGATAGAGATCGTTAGATTAGAAGCAGTTGGTACCTATTACGCATGCGTTACATTTACATCTATATTAGCTACATTTCTATTTCTATTGTTGTAATTATATTTCTGTATTCTGTATATATATTCAAATTTAATACATCAGTTGTAGTATGTACTATTTAATTTTACCATATGTACTTGATAATAAGATGTAATTAAATTAAAATTAAATCGTCGAATTCGGTATAGTCTGTAGTTTCTTTGGATGCGACTGTATTATCGATAAAGAACATAATCTAATGCTTTCATTTTCACATGGATAATCCATAGTAAAATGCACAGCTAACTTCAAATAATGGTCTACAATTTGGTTCTCTAAATTATTTCACCGAATAGTAGAACATCTGTCACTACAATTTTATAACATAAAAATTTGTTTCTGTAAATTTTGAGCAATGACTTGAAGAAATATCATTACATATTACACAAATTTATTAATCTCGTATTCGAGAGCATTTAATTTACTGAAGAAATATTATATGGATGTAATAACGGAAATTAAAGTAGGAAACAGAATTAAAATTGCACCCTACAAAGACATACAATTCACAATATATACAACGTTGAAAATAGTTGATAATTTCTTCGCTTACACCATCGCAAAGAAAACCTTAAACTGTGATATTGCAACACCATGATGAAGGATAAAATCGTCATATTGAAAATAACAATAAATTTTATTTTTGTCTACAATATTCAATAACCTTTTACATTACAACAATGAAAAAAATTTCAAATACAAAATATACATCAGAATATTAATTTTCGAAAATTTGCATCATTCCAGTTATTTAAGAAAGAACATCTATCACTGAATAATCGTTCGAATTTTTATGTTTGCAATTGAAAATTGCGATTCTTGTGCTGAAACAAAAAATTCACAATACTTTATTAAACGTGTAACAAAACCGAAGTTGGACTACACTGCAATGATGTGCAACTAAAATGTGACTTAACAGAGAGGGCAAGTGAACTCTGGTTGGAAGTTAGTAATAAAACAAGAAGAGACGCAGTCGCCTTATTCATATCCTCAAATAGTGAGAACAGCATGGAAAGACATCTTCATCGCCTCAATATAACAGACTCTGAAAATAACTCCTGATATTATTATGATGAGGGCCATCTTGTACAGTACGAAGACCTGGATCAGTAATAAGAACAACAGTGGTGTGAAAAAGGACAATAAAGTGTATTAAGACAATGTCCGAGAACATTAAATAACGTAAAGCTTACTTTAAATGAAAGAAAATATCATGTTTGAAATGTAACAAAAATAAATAGTAAAAATGTACACCTCTAAGGCAGACGGAAGAAATCTATAAAATTATATATCATATAAATGTAATAACTTCAGCATATGAAGGGAAGCATATATTTTGGGAAGTCTTCAAAATTCAGATAGTTAAGACACATGCCGAGAAAAGAATTTGCTGAAAAATTCGCAGAAAATGTGGAGGTGCTTCAACGTCTCTTCAGGTGTGGTGGAAAATTCACCATTTCGAAATAATACTTTACTTTACGTTTAACGGCGTCCTACTTTCAGCAGTTGCCTTCGATGGGAAAGGTATAGATCCTAGTCCAGTAGGCGGATCGTTGGCAAAGGAATTTGAGAGTCTTGCTGCTGGCAACCATTGATCCTCTCCTACCCGGATACACACTTGACGTCCTATGAGAATAAATCGTTATTGAAATGGAAAAAAATTGCTAGAAATATTGACACTGGATAATGACATGTTTGTTTCCATATTTCTTTACAATTTCCAATTAAAATGTTATTTATTTACAGTATTTCAAGAGCAGAAAGAGAGAAACTTCAATACGTATAAAAAAAATTGAGAAGAAATGGAAGAAAGAGAGAAAGCCATAAAATAGAGAAACAAGAAATAGAAGTTACTAAATTCTTGTCACAAAATATTATTCATCATACCGAAAGTTATCCTACACTTTAGCTAAAAGGGAAAAAAATGACAGACGACAAGAATGACATCGAGCATTTTTTCCTATATATCTTGTTGCACTGATATGCAGTAATTGATTGTATTGTACTGGAATGTCTTAATAATGTGATTTTCATAAATTAGACAAAAAAGATATGAAGTGGAAATCTAAATACTGATTCAAGTCGAAGAGTATGAACATAATTGAAAGAACAAAGAATGAATAATGAAATGGACTTGCCCACAAGGTAGGGAGGTTGGGATGGGCAGGGCGGAACTCGACATGCAGCCACCTCCACGTGGTGAGTTCTGGGTTGTTTCAGTTCAAGAATGAAACAAGCAAAGAGCTGCATCTCTTCTTTCGCCATTTCTTTCTTTTTATTTAGTAATAAATCGATTTAACACAGAGAACATAGATCTAGGATTATCTCACCATAATGCAGTCCTGTTACATGTAACTATACCAAAACAAACAAAAATAATCTAAATGAAAACATTTGCATATGGAAAAGATTTATAATGCTGAAAATATTGAACAATTTAACTTCTTATTATCTAAGGATAATTGGAATGAAGTATTAAACGAAAGTGACATTGAGAAAAAGGCAGACACATTTATAAACATTGTTACATATATTTTTGACCGGGCTTTTCCATTGAAAAGAATTAACAAATCAACTGCCGTATTAATAAAATGGGCAAGGGATGCTCATAAAAACACCTCATTGAAAAAAAGAAATAGTTTTATATTCGAAAGCCAGTTCACAAAGTGCAGTCGTAGAGAGCGGTCGAGCGGTAAACAGTGTCTATAAGTAGGTTAGCGTGTGTGAAGAAGTTATGGGTGACGACCTAGTTTCCTACAGAGCGCGGTTGAGGGGCTATAATGCAGGGCATTACCACAGGCATACAAAATGTGAAAACGCTGTAGTGATAGATAGATACAATATATTTCTGACCGCGTCTGTTTTATCAATCCTATTAATTATTGGAAATGTGGAGTTAAACCCTGGGCCAGGCTCTAGGGAAGGAAGAGACAACAGTGATGAAGTATTTCAAAGAGGATAGATAAACTACATGAAAGAAACGAGAGAAGACAGACAGAAAGCAAGTGTTCTACTAAAAAAAGTTTCAAATGACTTAGATACACTAGTTAATAGGTATAATGAAGTGGAAAATAAGTTAAAAGAGGTTATTCAAGAGCAGGTTGTGTTAAAAGCAATAGTTAAAAGATGGGAAATTGAAAGCAGAAGAAATAAAATTGTTTTCTATGGTGTGGAAGAGGAAAATTATGAAAATGGAAGTGGCACTTGTTTCGTTGTGTTAGACTTATTAACTAAATATTTCAGACTTAACTTGGACGTAAGAGCAATAAATAATTTTAAAGGCATATTGGTTCCGTTAAGTTCAATGTTAATTGATAAATGAGTTCTATTCAGTCAATACTTAACATGAAAACACAATAAAACATGTTACAACAATATTTAAACAGATTTAAAAACAAACGTTTTCGCCAATTTTGATTGGCATCTTCAGGTCGTGTAGGTTGAATAGAACATGTTATAATAAGTGAACACTTGGCATATAAAGTTAAAAACAGAAGTTAAAACTATAATATAACTTAAAAACAGAGAATAGAACTTAGCAAAAAGCCACAATGTATATAGAAGCACTATGTTGAAAGAGGCGTGTGTGACCCAAGGGAACGGCAAAACTCTTCCGTCATTGCAGGTACAGTTTTCGAGACGGATTTGACGATGCTACAAACAGGTCGGTCGTGTGTCCGATTATGGAAAGCGATTTACAGGATTTTTGCCGGTGAACAAAACACATAGGCTACCAGAGCAACGAACGGTGTTTCAAATCCCCACAGAATTTTGTTCTAACAAGCAGTGTAAGCATTGTGGGGAGAAGAGTGTTGAAATGCCTTAATTCGGTGTGCTTGGTGCATGATTAATTTGTGTTTCAACCACTCCGTGATTTACCAACCACAATACAAGTGTAACAACGTTATACGATAACTGCAGGGGTACAGTCAGGGTGCGATGAAGCGCCGCCCTGGTACTTTTCTCTGCAACCTGTGAGCGCCCTGTTTCTTTATTTTTACTTCTTAAAATAGTAATTGAAAGAAGTGAAATAGGGAGAGGAGTACGTCAAGGATGCTCTTTATCACCTACCCTGTTCAACATATACTGGAGGATTTAGTGAAGATCTGTTTTCAGAACATGGGAGGAGCGATAGTAGGAGGAAGATGAATAAAGTGCGTAAGATTTACTGATGATACAGCATTTTTAGCAGAAGAGGAGCTGATACTAAGGGTTATGCTACTGAAGGTAAATGACAGCTGTGAGCAGAATGGAATGAAGATTAATGCAAATAAGACGAAGAGCATGGTCATTGGAAGAAAAATAAAGAAGGTAATCTTGCGAATTCTCAATGAGGCAGTAGAGCAAGTGGGCAGCTTCACATACTTGGGGTGTACTATAAGCAGTAACATGAGCTGCCAGGAAGTGAAAACGAGAACAGCAATGGCAAAGGAAGCTTTTAATAGAAAAAGGACCATCTTCTGCAGACCTCTGGAAAAAGAACTAAGGAAGAGATTAGTGAAGTGCTTTGTATGAAGTGTGGCATTGTATGAGGCAGAAGCATGGACATTACGAGGAAGTGAAGAGAACCGACTAGAAACACTTGAAATTTGGATATGGAGAGAATAGAGCGTGTGAAATGGACAGACAGAATAAGAAATAAAGCTGTGTTGGAAAGAGTGAGTGAAGAAAAAATGATGCTGAAACTGATCAGGAAGAGAAAAAGGAATTGACTGGGTCACTGGCTGAAAAGAAACTGACTACTGAAGGATGTACTGGAAGGAATGGTGAACGGGAGAAAATTTCGGGGCAGAAGAAGATATCAGATGATAGACGACATTAAGATATTATGTGGATCATATGCAGAGAGAAGAGGAAGGCAGAAAATAGGAAAGACTGAAGGAAGCTGGATTTGGAGTGAAAGACCTGTCTTTGCGCAGACAACTATGAAAGACTGAATGAATGAAAATAATAAATTGTCTTACTCGACTTAGTGTAAGTATGGATTAGTAAATCACTAACAAATAATAATAGTAATAATAATAATAATAATAATAATAATAATATTTATTTATTTATTATATTCATAATACACTTTTCGTGAAGAGGCTTAGTATTAATTTTTTTACGACTTCATCTCTCACAATAACAAATTTGCAGCTGGTTTAACTTCAAGCTGTACGAGGGTCGAGACGAACAGAAGGCGGAGCTAGAGTGGAGTCGTAGCCCTGGAAAGAAGGCTCCTCAACTTCAATCAGCGATATTTTACACAACTTGTTTCCGTAAGTATTTCAGTTGAAATTTGTAGATAATATTTACAGGTTATCTTTATTTTTTATGTATCTCAGCATCTCCAAAATTCCAGGTAGAGTGTGCTCCCTTGTCAATCGCCGCGCCTATGCCGCCAGCGCACTGGTCTTCCATCCTAGCGACCTGTGTTCGACCCCCGGGAGATCATGATAGAATTTGTGGTGGACAAAGCAGACGTTGCAGAGGGTTTTTCTCGAGGTACTCCCGTTCCTTCTAAGTAAAAATGATTAATTTAACTACAATGGCTTTATTATGACGACGACGACAACAACAACAACAATGGCATTAGATAGAAATACATGAACACGATCTTTTCTAGTTTGTGAATTAGCAAGGGAAAAAGCAAGAGAAGTAATCAATTTACTATAAAGAAAATAATGACAGAGCAAACAACAGAAGAAGGCAATCCTTCTGAGTTACTGAATTTAAAACAAAAGTATGTTATTTAACGACGTTCGCAACTGCCGAGATTATATCAACGTCGTCGGTGTGCCGGAATTTTGTCCCGGGGGAGTTCTTTTACATGCAAGTAAATCTACTAACATAAGCCATCGATCTGGGCCGGGATCGAACCCGCAACCTCAAGGACATAAGGCCAGCGCTATACCAACTGCGCTACCGAGACCGACTTACTGAATTAAATAAAAGCATTTCACGTAGTATATATATATATATATATATATATATATATATATATATATATATATATATATATATATATTAGAGTAATCCCATGAAACCCCACCATACATTTTTGCAGACTGTATTAAGCTTATCCACATACTGCACATATGTATAATAGTTGGGAGATTTGTGAAAATTTTAAGAAATATAACTTTAACAATTTCTGGAAAAACGAGATGGAGTCTTCTAGCCTCTCAAAGTTTGTGACTCATTTCCTGTAAATAGTAATTTTAGAATATTTAATTCTTTCAAACATGATATCTCAGCCAAATATGGTGATACCAAGAAGATATTGGTGTCATTTGCAAGCTTGAAATGTCCCCTAGTGCCTGACAATGAGTAAAATAACATTAATATAATTAATAATTATCTATGGATTTTTACATGATTTATGGAACATAAAATATTATTGTAAATTACATATATGGTAATATTTAATTAATGTAAATAAAAATAAAAAATAGCTCTATGTCAGGCACTAAAGAATAGTTTTAGCTATAAAACAGTGAAAAAATGTCTCTATCTTAAAAACTGCATGAGCTATCATGTTTCAAGTTGCATGTCAAAAGTATAAACAAAATAATTTTTAAAAACAATTTAGACATAATTTCAAGGGATCTGTTCACTTCATTCTTTTTCTGATACCATTCTCAATTGTATAAAAATTTTACAGAGCAAAAGTTTACAAAACAAAAATTTTTGTATGTAAAGGTGTACATATACCGTATATTAGAGACAAGACTTAGAGAACAAGTGTTGAATTAGTAAAAAGCAGAAACAGAAAATGTGATTTTCAGTCATCCTTCAAGAAAGTAAAGACTGAATTGGGGTTGGAAAATAAAATTCGCAATGTAAGAAAATGAAGCTAGATGGACCTGCACATGGAAAGAGAAATCTGTTCTTGTCTATCTTTCTCACGCTCGCTGCACCACATGCACGTGTGTGCGTGCGTGCGTTGACAATTGGGAAGCGTCTTGTGTGTTCATCTGCTAACATTGCATTTCGTGGAGTCGCCTGTATGTTTTTCTGCGTCAGTTTCGTTGTCTTTAAACTGTGTGTGACTTTACAATATTAGTATTGAACAAAACGTTAGTGTTAATATGATAGAAAGCAAGTGGATTTCTCAAGGGGGCATAAATAAAGTTTGAATTCATTGTACATATATATAGTCCACACCTGTGGAGTAACAGTTAGCGCGTTTGGCCGCGAAACCAGGTGGCCCGGGTTCGATTCCCGGTCGGAGCAAGTTACCTGGTTGAGGTTTTTTCAACCAAATATGAGCAAATGCTAGGTAACTTTCAGTGCTGGACCCCTGAACCCCGGACTCATTTCACCGGCATTATCATCTTCATCTCATTCAGAAGTTAAATAACCTAAGATGTTGATAAAGCGTCGTAAAATAAGCTACTAAAAGTAATAATATAGCTTCAATTAATGCTTCTCTAACCGTGTCATTCCACCCAAAATGTTTATATCGCCAAGCAGTTGTCTTCCTCCTCTTCGTCTACTGTTTCAATCTGAGTTGAGGATCCACTTTCACAGTCTATATCGCCACTTTGATACACAACACTCGTTCCTATGCGGTCAATAACATTATCTGGCAACTTAATTATATGTGTAACAATTGCTGTCACTTCTTTTTAATCCATACCGTGATGAGAGAAATGGAAATAGCAAAGGAAGATGCATTCTATTTCTTGGTTTGTTTTTCGCTACATTCAAGACACTAAATATCGGTTCTATCTCCCTACTTCAGTGAGGAAGTGTGAGAATGGACTGACGGCGAACTAATAAATTTAATTAAATAATCGCACGACCAAAAGCGAAGTGCAAAAGTCTAGATCTAGCCCGAAAAGGGCTAAATTGGCAACGCTGTTGATGCTTAGCGTTGTGACGTTTTCTCATAACCTATAAACCTCCTAGATTCTACAAGCTGTATTGAAGGTTGTACTTCCATTTCCACCAACAGAGTTTATATTAAAACGTTGCAATAGGATATAAAAATGTCTTTTGCAACATTTTACCGCTGACGAGCAAACGTTCTGATGGGGGCAGATAAAAAAAATATTTTTTTTTCTTCAGCCATGTTAATAATGTCAAAAGAAGTGCTTATACAAATTTTGGCCACTAGACCGCAATTACGAGGGCCGTAAAAAATAAGTTCGCCAGGGGTCGTTAACAGAAAAAAACACAATTTCATGGACAAATTTATTGAAACAGACACAGCAGTTGTTGAGCTATTTTTCAACATATTTTCCATCGGAATTGAGACATTTCTTATATCATGGGATCGATAGAGAGAGGTGCAGACGCAGTCAAACGCTGGTTCCGATCTGAGGCGGCTGACTTCTACAATACAAAAATTGATCCCATGGTATCACAAATGTCTCAATTCCAGTGGGGGATATGTTAACAAATAGCGCAACAATTGCTCTATCTGTTTTAATAAATATTTCTATGCAATTGTGCTTTTTTTCTATAAACGGCCCCAGGGAAAATCACTTTCTGGACGGACTCGTAATTGCGGTCGAGTGCCCAAATTTTGTATAAGCACTTCTTTTGACATTGTTAACATGGTGGAAGAAAAACATTACTTTTCTATCTGCCCACATCAGAACGTTTGCTTGTGAGCTATCCAATTATATATTACACTTGTACGTTAAAATCATTATTAAATATAGAACTGGCAGCATCTGCAACTGTCACAAGGGTGGAACTAATCCTATCCTCATTTCTAACAGAAATGTGTAGAATTGTTATGTGAATAGGAGAGACTTTGGAAGAAAGCGGTCGTGTACTATTTTAAAGTGCTATCCAAGCATTTATTTACCTTGTAGAAATGAAGACAATGTGAATCTCTGGCAGGATAGCGGACTTCAGTGTTCGAACGCCGGACCTCCAAGTGGTGGGAGTGTGGTGTTGACAATTTGCTTTCGTCTGAAACTGAGATTAACAGTGCATACTTTCTCAGTTTTCATTCACATCGACTTGAGTTTCGTTTATTTTTATAATTGTGTACATCTGTGAGCTGGGAATGGCTATGTCCATCAAGTGTGGCCACAAGCACCCCAACTTCCTCCTCTGGACCGTGGAAATGTACCATTCGGTGAGTAAATTTAATTAATGTCACAACATGGGATACCTCAGTTCAACGACACACCTTTCACTGTACATATGACCATCAACTTATTTTTATTTCTATGTGTACATTTTTTATTGAATTATCGGCTTCTGTTTTTATGTGATTCGTATTTGATTCTAACAACATTAATATGTATTCCACTATGTTTATTTTTATTTTATGAGGTAAATTTTTATGTAACTATCTCTTTTGATCTCATTATGTACCTAAATTGTACCAGTATGTAATTACTTAATTCTGATCCAGTTTTATGTTCAATTATGTAAGCAAGTTTTAATCCTGGTTGAGTGTAAGAGAAGGCCTTATGGCCTTAACTCTGCCAGATTAAATAAATCCATTATTATTATTATTATTATTATTATTATTATTATTATTATTATTATTGTTGTTGTTGTTGTTGTTGTTGTTGTATAGGCCTATTGAGAAACGTTAGCACTAACATGAGAGCTAAAGTTCAATAACACTACTGATAAAACATCTTTAGTAATAGACAATAGCTGGCTTACCTAGGACACTGCCATTGTCGTAGATCTGGACATTTCATCTACATGCTATAAACTGTAAAGTTTGTAGTTAGTAACCAGTTTTATTACTTAGTTATTAGTTTGTGAATTAATAGTTACTTCATCAGTTCTGCAGTGCTTGGGAAAAGTGACATAAGTCAGTTTCCACAAACCTTTTCTGATACTTTATTGACAAGTTACACTGGTTTATGTCGATTTGATTTTTTTCTGTATGAATTATTGTAATGGGAGAAATATATATATTTTTTCCAAGCTAGCAGATGTTCCGTAAGTTGTCAATAAATTATCAAAGGTTTGTGAAAACTGACTCGTGTCACTTTTCCCGAGCACTGCAGAGTTACGGTGCATAACCAATTAGTTGGTACTTAATTCTTACTCAGTGTTACAGAAATACATTTATCAAACATCCTTTTTAAGATTACGGTACATTAATAAACATATGTTCACTTTTTGTTTGCTAATGCCACGTTTAATTTAAATAAACGTACCAATTAAACAAGATGTGTGTAGGAAAATATGAACAGTTTATTACTGCTCCAATACGCAGTGATGAAACTTCGATTGTGAAACTAGTAATAAAGAAATTAAACAATTTAATATACACTATTTAATCAATACACTTTGATTTTAAAAAGTTAATGTAGTATAATTTGTATAAACCCTAACTTCTTATATTTAACAATTTATATAATTTCACAGTAATAACGTTTCTAAATTTTCACAATGGCGTCAAGTTTGAACTGTATTTTTTATGTGTGGCAATGTCTCAATCCGCTGTAGACCTAAAGACAACTTATAAAATAATCCGCTTTTATAGTTAATAATTATAAGTATTATATGATTTTCTTATTGAATTTGGTATTCCCAAGAAACTAGTTCGATTAATTAAAATGTGTCTCAGTGAAACATACAGCAGAGTCCATATAGGTCAGTTTCTATCTGATGCTTTTCCAATTCACTGCGGGCTAAAGCAGGGAGATGCACTATCTCCTTTACTTTTTAACTTCGCTCTAGAATATGCCATTAGGAAAGTTCAGGATAACAGGCAGAGTTTGGAATTGAACGGGTTACATCAGCTTCTTGTCTATGCGGATGACGTGAATATGTTAGGAGAAAATACACAAACGATTAGGGAAAACACGGAAATTTTACTTGAAGCAAGTAAAGCGATCGGTTTGGAAGTAAGTCCCGAAAAGACTAAGTATATGATTATGTCTCGTGACCAGAATATTGTACGAAATGGAAATATAAAAATTGGAGATTTATCCTTCGAAGGGGTGGAAAATTCAAATATCTTGGAGCAACAGTAACAAATATAAATGACACTCGGGAGGAAATTAAACGCAGAATAAATATGGGAAATGCCTGTTATTATTCGGTTGAGAAGCTCTTATCATCCAGTCTGCTGTCCAAAAATCTGAAAGTTAGAATTTATAAAACAGTTATATTACCGGTTGTTCTGTATGGTTGTGAAACTTGGACTCTCACTCTGAGAGAGGAACATAGGTTAAGGGTGTTTGAGAATAAGGTTCTTAGGAAAATATTTGGGGCTAAGAGGGATGAAGTTACAGGAGAATGGAGAAAGTTACACAACACAGAACTGCACGCATTGTATTGTTCACCTGACATAATTAGGAACATTAAATCCAGACGTTTGAGATGGACAGGGCATGTAGCACGTATGGGCGAATCCAGAAATGCATATAGAGTGTTAGTTGGGAGACCGTAGGGAAAAAGACCTTTAGGGAGGCCGAGACGTAGATGGGAGGATAATATTAAACTGGATTTGAGGGAGGTGGGGTATGATGATAGAGACTGGATTAATCTTGCACAGGACAGGGACCGCTGGCGGGCTTATGTGAGGGCGGCAATGAACCTTCGGGTTCCTTAAAAGCCGTAAGTAAGTAAGTAATTATAAGAAAATATTTAGTTATTATCATTTGGTTTTCGCAAAGTCGTGTATGATATCTCAGTAACACGGGAGTTGTATTATTAAACTGATGAGAAATATTAGGCCTCATATATTTTTTAAGCTGTCTGACCTGTTCACTTCAATGTAGCAGGGAACTAATTTTCTCCAAGTATCATTATAAATCGAGTGAGGACAATAATGACTGAAAGAAGAGCTGCCTGCTGCCAGTAAGTTGTACTCCAACAAGCAGTCTGCCCACATTAACAGAGAGAAGAGGTATAATCATTAAATTCCGAGACCTGTACCATAAGTGGAAATAAAACTACCTCATTTAAATGTGGCTGCCATCACCTTCAAGGTAGTCCTCTTGGGCAGCAATATATACTGATCCCAGCGTGTCTGCCATTTTTGGAATGCCTCCTGGAAGTCGCGTTCTTGAAGCCTGTCAAGCACCTTCTGCGATTCGCGTTGGATCTCCTCCACAGTGCTAAAACGGTGACCGTGTAGCTTCAATTTCATCTTCGGAAACAAAAAAAAAAAAAAAGTCGCTGGTGGCCAAATCTGGTGAATACGGGGGTGAGGAACGACGACCATCTCATTAAGAGTGCATTTATTTATTTATTTATTTATTTATCTATTTGTGTATATTTATTAATTTTCATTTATTCATTTACTTGTTTATGTATTTACTTTGTTATTTATTTATATTTTTTATTTACTCATTTAATTATTTATTTATTTAATTTTAATTAATTAAATTATTTATTTATTTATTTCTTATTTATTTACTAACCTATTTATTCATTTATATATTTATATATATTTTTATTAAATTTTTAATTTATTTATTTACTTATTTTTTATTTGTTTATAATTTATTTATTTACTAATTTGCTAATTTATTAATTAATTTATTTATATATTTATATATTCATTCAATTACTTATTTATGTATATATTATTTTATTTATGTAATTTATTTATTTACTTAATCACATATTGATTTATTTATTTAATTTATTTAATTTATTTTAACGTACACAGTGACGTATATATTATGCAAATCTAATCTTTCAGGTAAAGCTTCATGTAAAGTCAATGCTTGTGTACGTTAACAGAAAGCCACAATTTCAGTCACACAGAGTTTGTGTGCACTCGATGTGGGTCTCTGGCATTTCGTCAGCCCACGCGAGTTGTGTGGATATAAAGGGAAAAGTTGAGACGATGTCGGGTGGAGTTTCCGGGTAGCTCAGTTGGCAGAGCGCTGGTACGTTCAACCAGAGGTCCCGGGATCGATACCCGGCCCCGGAACAATTTTTCCCTTGAAATTACTCAAATCTGCTTTACAGGGAGCCTTACCTGAAAGATTAGATTTGCTCAATGTTTGTCCTTCTAAGGCATCGTGTTCTTTGTCTAACCTCAGTTGCAAGTAAGCAGCTGAGAGCAGCCAAAGTAATTTTTCACACTTTGGAACTTTTTAGTGGTTTTTGTTGAAGAAGTGAACAACAGTTAATGTAAGCTACAATAAACTTATTATTAATTTTTATAAAAGTGCTAGCAAAATGTTGCATATAATAAGGTAGATTGCTAACAAGGAAGAGAATAATTTATAACCTTGGGTAGGTATTTCATTTTTATTTATTCCGTTCTCTACTAAGAGATACCTATGGGTGCTTTTAGGAGATAGTATCTCTTATTTAGAACCCTTACTCGGTATTATTATGATGCTCAACTTTGAGATATACGAAAAGCGTTAATGCTTCTAGTCGTGTCGGTTTGTCTGCCAGTAACTACATAAGAATCATTGATTATAGTTCACGTTAACACTTAGTTTGTTAAAAACATAAAATTGGTTAGTCACATGTTAAAAAGTGTTAAAATTTTTAAAAAAGGTATATACCTTGGTCAGACGGCCCATTTCGACGTGATGTTACGTCTTCATCAGTGTCTCCTGAACTACTGGTGATGGTTGCTTCCCGGCATGGCATGATGGTTCGCTGGAGGAGCAGAGATGATGGCAGCCCGGCGTGGCATGAGGGTGGGCTGAAAGAGCAGAGATGGTGGCCGCCCGGCATGGCATGATGGTTGGGTGAAGGAGCAGAGATGGTTGCATCCCGGCATGGCATGATGGTTCGCTGGAGGGGCAGAGATGATGGCTGCCCGGCGTGACATGTTGGTGAGATGGAAGAGCAGAGATAGTGGCTGTCCGGCGTGGCATGATGGTGGGCTGGAAGAGCAGAGATGTTGGCTGCCCGGTGTGGCATGATGGTGGTCTGCAAGAGCAGAGATAATAGCTGCCCGGCGTGGCATGATGGTGGGCTAGAAGAGAAGGGATGATGGCTGCCCGGCGTGGCATGATGGTGGGCTGGAAGAGCACAGATGGTGGCTGCCCGGGGTGGCATGATGGTGAGTTGGAAGTGCAGAGATGGTGGCTGCCTGACGTGGCATGATGGTGGGCTGGAAGGGCAGAGATGGTGGTTGCCCGTAGTGGCATGTTGGTGGGCTGGAAGAGCAGAAATGGTTGCTGCCCGGCGTGGCATGATGGTGGGCTGGAGGAGCAGAGATGTTGGCTGCCCGGCGTGGCATGATGGTGGGCTGGAAGAGAAGAGATGTTAGCTGCCAGGCGTGGCATGATTGTTTGCTGGAGGAGCAGAGATGTTGCCTGCCCGGCGTGGCATGATGGTGGGCTGGAAGAGCAGAGATGGTGGCTGCCCGGCGTGGCATGATAGTTAGCTGGGGTAGCAGAGATGATGGCTGTCTGGCGTGGCATGTTGGTAGGTTGGAAGAGCTGAGATGGGGGCTGCCCGGCGTGGCATGATGGTTGGCTGGAAGAGCAGAGATTGTGGCTGCCTGGCGTGGCGTGTTTGTGAGCTGGAAGAGCAGAGATGGTTGCTGCCCGGCGTGGCATGATGGTTCGCTGGTGGAGCAGAGATTGTTGCTGCCCGACGTGGCATGATGGTTCGCTGGAGGAGCAGAGATTTTGGCTGCCTAGCGTGGCATGATGGTGGGCTGGAAGAGCAGAGATGGTGGCTGACTGGCGTGGCATTATGGTAGGTTGGAAGAGTAGAGATGGTGGCTGCCCGGCGTGGCATGATGGTGGGCTGGAAGAGCAGAGATGATGGCTGCCCAGCGTGGCATGATGGTGGGCTGAAAGAGCAGAGATGTTGGCTGCCCGGCGTGGAGTGATGGTGGGCTGGAAGAGCAGAGATGATGGTTGCCCTGCGTGCCATGATGGTTTGCTGGAAGAGCAGAGCTGGTGGCTGCCGGGCGAGGCATGATGGTTCGCTTGAGGAGCAGAGATTGTTGCTGCCTAACGTGGCATGATGGTTCGCTGGAGGAGCAGAGATGTTGGCTGACAAGCGTGGCATGATGGTGGGCTGGAAGAGCAGAGATGTTGGCTGCCCGGCGTGGAATGATGGTGGGCTGGAAGAGCAGAGATGATGGCTGCCCGGCGTGGCATGATGGTGGGCTGGAAGAGCAGAGATTGTGGCTGCCGTGCATGGCATGATGGTGGGCTGGAAGAACAGAGATGGTAGCTGCCCGGCGTGGCATGTTGGTGGGCTGGAATTGCATGGGTGGTGGCTGCCCGGCGTGGCATGATGGTGGGCTGGAAGAGCAGATATATTGGCTGCCTGTCTTGGCGTAATTGTGAGCTGGAAGAGCAGAGATTTTTGCTGCCCGGCGTGGTATGATGTTTCGCTGGATGAGCAGAGATTTTTGCTGCCCGACGTGGCATGATGGTTCGCTGGAGGAGCAGAGATGTTGGCTGCCCAGCGTGACATGATGGTGGGCTGGAAGAGCAGGTTGCCCGGCGTGGAATGCAGGTGGGCTGGAAGAGCAGATATGGTGGCTCCCCGGCGTGGCATGATGGTGTGGTGGAAGAGTAGAGATAGTGGCTGCCCGGCGTGGTAAGATGGTTGGGTGGAGGACCAGAGATTGTTGCTGCCCGGCGTGCCATGATGGTTTGCTGGAGGAGCAGAGATGTTGCCTGCCTGGCGTGTTATGATGGTGGGCTGGAAGAGCATTGTTGGTGGCTGCCCGGCGTGGCATGATGGTTAGCTGGGGTAGCAGAGATGATGGCTGTCCGGGGTTGCATGATTATTTGATGGAAGAGCAGAGATGATGGCTGCTCGGCGTGGCATGATGGTTGGTTGGACGAGCAGTGATGGTGGTTGCCCGGCGTGGCATGAAGGTGGGCTGGAAGAGCAGAGATGTTGGCTGCCCAGCTTGGCATGATGGTGGGCTGGAAGAGCAAAGAAATTGGCCGCCTGGCATGGCAGAAAAGTTGGGTGAAGGAGCACAGATGGTTGCTTCCTGGCATGGCATGATGGTTCGCTGGAGGAGCAGAGATGATGGCTGCCCGGAGTGGCATGATAGTGGGCTGGAAAAGCAGAGATGGTGGCTGCCCGGCGTGGCAAGATAGTTGGCTGGAAGAGCAGAGATGGTGGCTGCCCGTCGTACACAGTGACATATATTATGCAAATCTAATCTTTCATCAGTGTCTCCTGAACTACTGGTGATCTTGAATTCTACGATGGTATAGGTAATTGCCCGTTCCGGCTTCAAAGGTCGCTCCATCTTTTCATCGGTCGTCCCTGATCTCTTCGTCCTTTTGGTTTATAACTTATTGCTTTTTTAGGAAGTCTGTAGTCGTCCATTCTCTCTACATCTAATTTCCAATCTTGTCTGTAATTGTCTTTTTATCAATGAGTGAGTATACTCCTAGTTCCTGCCTAATATCTACATTTCTAATTCTATTTAATCTCGTGCATCCTTTTACTTTCCGCAAGAATCTCATCTCTGCCGCTTGTATTTTACTAACTTCAGGTTTTGTTGTAACCCAGCATCAATATATCATCTCGACCAAGCATTAATGGTATTTGTGAATTTAAAAATGATGTCGTTCTAATAATCTTATTCTTAATGTAGATAGAACATCATGTTTATTTTTTACTAATAATTAAACTGCGGGAGTGCGGGCCCTTTACCGTCAAGTTAAGTATGACTGGAGCGTTACGTGGCGAGTGTACTGAACTCTCAGGTAAGCAACTCACTGTGCGTGCTTCAGACGTAGTCTTGAGTATATGAATTGCATACATACAATACTCACTCATTTCGTACTTATCTAATTGATGTGATGTCGACGGAATCCTTTTCTTTACAATAAGGAATTACAATATACTCCTACAACTATGTATTTTTTATTTTATTGGGTTATTTTACGACGCTGTATCAACATCTAGGTTATTTAGCGTCTGAATGATATGAAGGTGATAATGCCGGTGAAATGAGTCCGGGGTCCAACACCGAAAGTTACCCAGCATTTGCTCGTATTGGGTTGAGGGAAAACCCCGGAAAAAACCTCAACCAGGTAACTTGCCCCGACCGGGATTCGAAACCGGGCCACCTGGTTTCGCAGCCAGACGCGCTGACCGTTACTCCACAGGTGTCGAACACAACTATGTACATATGTAGATTGTCAAAGGAGAAACTTCTGCGTGTATCAGTTAGAATATGTTTGTACTGCGAAAATCTTCTTCCGACATCACATGAGGTTAATGGAAAGTAAGTGAAAAGGTTTACATTGTCATTTAAGTTTTTGTCCTGTTTTTTCACCAAACTGTTCAACACTGTATAGCCATTATTTTTTATTACACTACTGTATGTAATTTGTCATTTACCTTATCAGGATACAGTCCTTGGTATACCTTGTTAATTGTTTCCGATACTTTCTTAATTAATTTAATATTTTGGCAATCGTATTTTGGTACGAAATTGGTAAATATTCTTTACGTATTGTTGCTGCTCCTGGAATATGTTGATTTGTGTATTTTTCCAGAAATGATCTAAAGTGGGGTTGTCCAAAATTCTGAATGGAATGTTTGTGTGTACTAATATGTCACATAAGTCTATATTGAATTATGACCGACTATTTGAACTCGATTGGATCTTGTTTGAATTGCGTTCAACAATTTCCTTGTGTGCTTTACTATTACAGTGTCTTTCAAAATAGTACTTCTTAGTTCGTAATAATCTGAAATTATACACGACACATACAACATTTTCTCCTTAGGTTAAATATATCGCTTCCGAATTGTTCCATCAAAGTATTTAGTATCGCATTTCGTGAGCGAGTTGTTTTAGGCATTGTAATATCGTTGGCTGAGATCCAGACTGTTCCAAGTCCAACTTTTTATAAGAAAGAAACCTGTGTTTCATTGTGTTTCAGTTTTTGTCTGCATATATGAATCGAACAAAATTGTAAATATTCCTCTCCATAAGGTTGCTATGAAGCTATTCCAAATTGTCTCATGAAGCTTTGAATGTCAGGAGCTTAAAATAACTCTTCTGAAAAAAAAAATAGTAAAATGGACTTGGAACAGTCTGGTTCTGGGCCATCAATATGTGTCATTTCACACAAGCAATTCTTTAGTATGACAGCTAAACACACTCGGAATGTTTCGGATTCGATGCACGGAACAGTACGACGAAAGGCGAGAGAGACTTACCTACGTCATACTCTATACCCGTCTGCATAGTCAACTGTAATTGCCGTTTTAGGGCCCGCACTCCCGCAGTCTACTAATAATGTTGTTGTTATCAAATGCTTGGCTTTGACAATGAAGCCATTAGTTCTCTCATTCTCCTATAACGTTAATTTTACATATATAGTATTTTAATGACAACTTTAATCTTAAATCATCCTGGAAGACTAACTTTCTTGTGTCATGCTCGATAAGTATCTTAGTTATCTTTTTACATTGATGACCTTTATAATGCTTTAGACTCAATAAGGGGGGCAAAGGCTAATTGGGATTTCCCAGTCTCTAATCGGGTCAAAAACCCTGATGAAACTGATATTTAACCCTTGTGGTGAATTTCGGTGAAGTCCGGTGGGCCTAATTAGTCAAATCCACTCTCCTCACCGCCACGCTGGGGCCCCCTGGGATCTTTTAAGATGCGAAAGAGAGAGTGGTGTGCGGAAAGCAATGGGAAGCTTCCGCATTTTCTACATCCCAAGAAGAATAAGATAAAAGAATTGCATGATGAGACCTTGTCTTGTAAAAAATTCCGGACGTAAACTATCCCCCCAATCGGATGTCCGGGTGGGGGATACTGGGCAAGGTCATGTCATGACGTATGACAACACAGAGAAGAAAGGAACATTGAAGAGCGCACCGTTGGAAAGAAGATCGACGACTGCAACGTGGGAGAGAAGACCGAATACTGCACCGAGTTATCTGGATACTACACCGCTGCCAGGTAAGTTGGAAAACATGAAGGAAGCAATGAGAAAAAACAGAGTGGATGTGATGGGAATATCAGAAGTGAGGTGGGAAAATAGTGGTGAGTTGATGAGTGATAAATAGGGCTTAGAAATTGATGAAATATATTTTTTCTGAGACATCACAGACAATGAAGGATGCAATATAAATTCATTTCACTCCAATACAAACCAATATAGCATAATTTTATTTTGAGTTTATTTGCATTTTTTTGGTATATTATTGTTTATAGGTCATTTTATAGGAAATGTTCTACTTTTTGTTATATTTGTTCTTTTGAACGGACTTTTTTTACGATGTAATCATAGCCTACATTCCAAAACCTAATGCAGATTGCACCATGCAGGAAAAATCTTAACTCCTGATGGTATGTGTAACGTGATTGCCCCGATTCAACGCAACAGTACAAGTACTGCAGCTGCAGTGCTCGCAGTCAGCATTTTGTATCTTACAAGTGAAGACAGCATTGATAGAGAAAGTGCTGTTTCTATAGAAGTTTCTCAAGACTTGCTGGCTGATCCTCAAATTAAGGGATGTGTCATATATCAATGGTAACTTTTCAATTTTAGCAAAAACATTACCATGGCTAGAGAAAAGAGATGGGAGCATTCATTCAGCTGTTAAAAAGATTAAAGGCTTTGAAGAACACTTGCAACAGTGAGTAAGAAAAATTTGACAAGAAGTTAGAGAGAAAATGAAAAAAAAAGTACTGGAAAACAACATTGGATACCAGTCAATGTCTAAAGTCGAGAAAGTTCTGCAAGGTAAAAACATTGATTTCAGTGTTTTTTATGAATATTTTTCACCAGCGGACTTTGGTCACTTCAAGTATATGCCCATGACGTCAGTTGAAGTAGAGAGGAGTTTTTTAATTCCTTCAAACCCTAGATTCTATTGTTATAGGTAAACTGGTCATGAATATCATCGCACAAATAGTGCACTGTTGAAAGTCTAATGCAGGCCTGCACAACGTTTGGGCTCTCCGAGCCGGCTCACAGCTAATGAGTGGAATGCAGATATTAGCTGCGCTCTGTGTAAGAGTGGACTGGAAGAAGTGGTGATCTCGTACAAGATATACAGAAAAGGAAGTACTGTTACTAGTGCTTATGAAATGAATTCCCGTTCAGTGTTTGCAAAACTATCTTGGACTATTATTAATTAATAAAGAAATATTTATTTTAGAGAAATAATAGAAATTTTATAGCTACTTAAATGTACAATATCATTTTGTTATATTTTTATTTATCAGTACATCAAAACGAGGTTTTATGCTATTGGCAGCTGAAAGGAATAGTAGCCTACTGATCGTAATGAAACATCAGTTGCAGATGTTCGATGTCTGCCTTGATTAAAGTTGATTATAGAAAACAGTTGCTCACAGATATAAATGTTGAGCCAAACATAGCAATCATTTTCACAGCCAGCCTGTGTAGTCGTGGATATTATTGTTAATGTTTAGTCTTGTAAAACTCAACCAGGCTAGTAGTATTATTCAAACGATCTTTAGCCCTTAGGTCACATTGAAGATCAATAAGTTCGAGCTGTAAATCGTTAAATGTTAAATGTTATGTTCCGTCTTTTAGATTCCTCCATACTGTACTGTAGAAGTAGGTAAGCAACGTGAAACAGTTACTGAGAATAGGCCTACACACTGCACTCCACAAGATAACTGATTGGTCGTTTCCCTCTCTTCTACCTGTAGCAAGTCTAGGTCATTCTGACGTAGCCTATCTTCCTCTCCGTTTCGGCGAGCGGTAAACACGACTCTCCCGCTCCGAAGGAGCGCGTGCGCTCGTTGAGCGCTGTTTGTGCAGGCCTGGTCTAATGTAATAAGCTTAAATAATTTTAGTACTAAATAACTGTAATCAGTGACAATTTTGGTAATTAATTAAACGAATTATTAAAGTTACACGACTCTCCCGCTCCGAAGGAGCGCGTGCGCTCGTTGAGCGCTGTTTGTGCAGGCCTGGTCTAATGTAATAAGCTTAAATAATTTTAGTACTAAATAACTGTAATCAGTGACAATTTTGGTAATTAATTAAACGAATTATTAAAGTTTTGCGATTTTTTCGTCCTGTAAGCTGTGTCTTGGTTACATTGCCGGCATCACAATCCTCCATCACAATGCACTGATTTGTAAGTCAATTAAATAAACATTCATGATTTATATAGGCTTGGCTACTGGCTACGGGTGGATTTTAAAATGTCTTATAAGGTCAAAGTAATACGAACAAAGTAAGATGTTTGAGAAAACAAACTTCAAAGTGTGCAATTTAGTTATGTTGTTCAATGTTTGCATTGCTTGACAGGAATTATGCCGAACAAGAGCCAGCTTGACATCAAGATGGCTCTGGAGAGGGCGAAGATCATGTACAGGAACGCCGTCATAGATGCTCGTAGAGATGATGAAGGTAATATTCCGAATAATAGTGAAGAGTTGAGCTCTGTTCACAGTGACTATAGTAAGCAGTGGCGGCTCGTAGTCAAATGTACAGGATAGGCAAAATTTACAGAACATTTTTATGTAATTCCCGCGATTCAATGACAGCTCGCTTTCATCATGCCCCCCGAAAACTTAACTCTTGCTTACATAACAATACTGATACATCAATGAGCCGTCTCATAATTTTTCGGTTTTTTCTAGTTTATTGTTATACTGTTGTCTTGCAACCCTTGTTGTTCAGACAACATTTCCGAAATTGGATTCAAATTCTTTTCAAGTCTCTTTAGACTTACCGAGTTACAAATATGATCTGATTCCAAGTACCTTCTTTAGATTACAATAACAAACGTGATCACCTACAGCTTAGCTTTAACTTCACTTCCTGTTAGCCATTTATGTATTTCATACCATACTTACTTACTTACAAATGGCTTTTAAAGAATCCGCAGGTTTATTGCCGCCCTCACGTAAGCCCGCCATCGGTCCCTACACTGTGCAAGATTAATCCAGTCTCTATCATCATATCCCACCTCCCTAAAATCCATTTTAATATTATCCTCCCATCTACGTCTCGACCTCCCCAAATGTCTTTTTTCCTCCGGCCTCCCAACTAACACACTATATGCATTTCTGGATTCGCCCATACGTGCTACATGCCCTGCCCATTTCAAACGTCTGGATTTAATGTTCCTAATTATGTCAGGTGAACAATACATTGCATGCAGTTCTGTGTTGTGTAACTTTCTCCATTCTCCTGTAACTTCATCCCTCTTAGCCCCAAATATTTTCCTAAGAACCTTATTCTCAAACACCTTTATCCTATGTTCCTGTCTCAAAGTGAGAGTCCAAGTTTCACTACCATACAGAACAACCGGTAATATAACTGTTTTATAAATTCTAACTTTCAGATTTTTTGACAGCAGACTGGATGACAAAAGCTTCTCAACCGAATAATAACAGGCATTTCCCATATTTATTCTGTGTTTAATTTCCTCCCGAGTATCATTTATATTTGTTACTGTTGCTCCAAGATATTTGAATTTTTCCACCTTTTCGAAAGATAAACCTCCAATTTTTATATTTCCATTTCATAGTGTTTCATACCATGAAGGATTAAATTTTCTTGCACCTTTAGCACTGACTTTATGAACAATAGAGCTTAATGCAGGAGTGGGTCGTCCATTGTCCAAAATACTTCTCTTTTCAATGTCATTACGACGCGAAAACGGACAACGTAACAGTTTACTTATTATATCAGTCATAATATAATATTATTGTTATCACTTACATTAACTATAAATCACCAAATATACGTAACATTAATATACAGTACGTACTTGCAAAAATCACATTTTCTAAAATACACTGTTAAAAAAAACATCTTTTAAAACACACTGTTTAAAAACTGTTATACTACTCGTAACAATCTACGTTCCAACTCGTGAAACTTTCAAACAGAAATTTCGCAAATCGTAGATGTTCGATAATGCTCGTGGGTTCTAGTTAGGGCAGGCAGAATTCTAGCGCGCTGGCTTAAGCATAGAACGCATGCGCTAAGAAAGCATTTAGAATAGCGATCTCTTTTAATGCTTACTCCAGGGCCAGCTTTGAAGTTACGTGGAAGGTCGGCTAACTTCGCTTCTGTCTACCTTCTGACGCATCGTGATCTGTCCAGTGTATTCTTGTCGCATAAATCGAACTGCCAGTAGTAAGCAACGTCCAACTAACCCTCAAAAAATCCCAGTCATAGTTAATTGAATATCTAAGCACCTATACAAGAGTATATACTTATATAAGGTTTTCCAAATGTGTTGGGGTAGTTAATAAATATCCACTTTTAGGTTTTTCTAAATGTGTTGAGGTAGGCTTAGCCTACCCTGCCTGCCCTGAGGAGCCGCCTCTGATAGTAAGTCAACTATATTTATCGTAAACATTCAGTTACGGCTACCAATAGTACCTTCAGGGCAAAATTTTAATATTTTTATTTCAAATTTCCTATTCATTAAACCGAAATACCGGTACTCTCTCCCACATTTTCTAAGTAAATTCAGATGAAAATGAAGTGTATGAAAGTAATGAAGAATGAGCTTTTTTTGTGTTTAAATTCATGGTTTAAAACAATAAACAAAGCTCGAAACTTAGGAAATTGCACGTGGCTAAGCGACCCGATTTCAGTGTCAACAAATTCCGCTTTCAGTACAGAGGTACCGTACTGTCAGATCTGCTAGATCTGGCTGGAACAACATGTTGATAATATTATGGTAGATTGAAACACGTAATTTTATAGCATATATACAGAGCGTTTCCGAAGTGGTGTTACAAACTTTCAGGGATGATGGCGAAGGGCACATGTATCAATTTGAGATAAGGAACCCTGGTCCGTAAGTGACCGAGTCGAAAGTTACAAGCAAAAATAGTTGTGTGAAAATGAAATAATTCTATTCCTCTGTACACCTTATTTATATGTATTTATCTGTACATCTTACACATACAACGTTGTTTATGATATGATATATTTCGTCACAGCACTTCTTTACATGTAATGGTGTACCTCACATTTCTGTATCCGGTGTCATCATTAACATATTACAGAAACACATTATTTGCAGTATGCGTCTACATAAATTCTCCCAATTACACAATGTATCTTTTTCATTTCTTGTTCAATCTCCCCTTCAGTATTTCCCCTACATTTCATTTGCTATTCTCTTTTTGTTCATTAATCCTAATATATCCAATATTATATACGTCTTTCAAACCCCCTTTTTCTCTAACTACTATTCACTAAAATCTCAATTTCAGTTTTTCTCTATAAATTATCACATTGAATTATTTGTCCTATTTGTCCTTTGGCCTTTTCTCCTATCTTTCTCTCATATTCATTTACTGTTCTAACGTTCAAAAGTTAGTACTAATTTCATGTTGTCACTTGTTCACTTCTCTTAACCCTTTTTCACTATACAACGTTGTTTACGTTGTCTACTTACAGTATTTCATTCAGTGCCCTGTCTGAGCGAATGGGGACAGGAAACTACACTAAAGCAATGCAGATAGCATAATGTGTAACGGACATGGTCGGCTCTGATATGCACGTCTGTAGACGGCAGTGTATGTGTACAAGATGCAGTGTCCAGTCAATCAGTCCTAGTGAAATGAAGGAGTACACGAGAGCGGAATAAGCAGACCTGATTTTCGAATACGGATGAGCCTATGAGAACAGTAGACAAGCTCACAGATTGTATCGGGACAAGTTCCCACGTAGGAGACATCCTGCCCATACCATCTTTCCACGATTGTTCCAAAGGTGAAGGGCAGGAGGACACGTGGTGCCAAATTACAATTCCATTTCCACACAACTATTTTTGCTTATAACTTTCGACTCAGTCATTTCCGGACCATGGTTCCTTATCTCAAATTGATACATGTGCCCTTCGCAACAAAGTTTGTAACACCACCTCGGAAACATTCTATCAGTGGCGGCCCGTCCTTATGTGCTACAGTGCTACAGCACAATGATAAATTTTGCTCAAATAATGTATTTACAATACCATAGTATTTGATCTGCCATTTGACAATTTCCAGTGGTTATGTTCACGACGCGTTATAGAGTGTTTAGTCTTCACTCTTCGGTGCCTCAGGTGGTACGTTGTGCTACTCAAAGCTCTACATGAGAATGTAGACAACTAATGCGCATGTGCGAAGCTGAAATCACTGCTCTTATTGGCTATTTTTACGCGGGGAAGTGCTGTAGTCAGCTTCAGCACAACACAGCTTGGAGATTACAAAAGTAAAGCGTAAAGAAAGAATGCTTGAATAATTTCAAGGGAAAAATTGTTCCGGGGCCGGGTATCGATCCCGGGACCTCGGGTTGAACGTACCAGCGCTCTACCACTGAGCTACCCGGAAACTCTACCCGACACCGTCTCAACCTTTCCCTTTATATCCACACAACTCGCGTGGGCTGACGAAACGCCAGAGACCCACAACGAGAGCACACAATCTCTGTGTGACTTGGAATTGTGGTTTTCTGTTAACGTACACAGTAACGTATATATTATGCAAATCTAGTCTTTCAGGTGAAGCTCCCTGTAAAGCAGATTTCAATAATTTTTCCCTTGAAATTATTCAAATCTGCTTTACAGGGAGCTTCACCTGAAAGACTAGATTTGCATGAAAGAATGCTTGTTTGTGGAAGATCTCGGAACTATGTACAATGTGTTTGGCAATTCAAGTGTCCGACCGCTGCTGCCATTTACCTGGTTTTTGAGGTTCCTCCTGAATCAGTCGGTCCAGAAAATTGAAGCCAAGGAATTATGTGACAATATAATTCAGGAAACTACTTATCGTTTCAGTCTTTAACCTACCTAGACGCAACAAAATTGTTAAACAGCAAATTTTTTGACAATTTTTCGCATAATTTTCCTGAACGCGAACTTGAAGTTGCTGTCAATAGCTATACTGTACTGAACAAAAGAGTGTTAAAGATACAACTTGGAGTTCTATATGGAAGACCCGACTTCCGAAATATAGATGCAGCTGTTCAATTGTTACAATGCATAACATAGCCTCCAACAATTCACAGGATCCATTCTGTGAAGTAACGAAGTTTTTAACTCTGCCAGTTAAAATAAACCACTATTATTATTATTATTATTATTATTATTATTATTATTATTAAATATTTTGGTTACAAAACCAATGACCACTGCTGAGCCAGAAAGATGTTTTTCTGGCTTAAAACGCAGAAAAACGTTTTTAAGGAACACTATATCCCAGGATCGCCTCACTGCTCTTGCAATAGTGTCAATAGAAAAGAGTATGATGTCCAAGATGGAGGGATTTAACTCCAGGGTAATTGACAAGTTCTGCAGTAGGAAGGATCGTCGTATGGACTTCATATTTCGTCACTAGGCGAGTCTCAAATTGAGATAAATACATATAAGTGTGTGCAGTAGGCCAATATAGAGATTGTAGCACACTCATTATTTTGACCACCAGCCGCTACTGCATCCTATATAATAATAATAATAATAAACATGAGCAACATATAAAATTTTCTGTTCTCTGTACATTTTATGTTGTTGTTGTTTTCTAATGCCAGGTGTTTGACAATAAAGTCATTTGACCTCTTGCACTCCAATATTTTTCAAAGATATTATCATGGCCAGCCACTGAAGCACAGATTTTCAGGTGTTCCGAATCCATTTCTTGGTTTGATTTGCACAATGGGCAGTTAGGGGACTGATATATTCCTATTCTATGCAGGTGTTTGGCCAAACAATCCTGGCCTATTGCCAATCTAAATGCAGCTACAGACGATTTTCGTGGTAAATCGGGAATTAACTGTGGGTTTTGATGCAGGGAGTTCCATTTTTTCCCTTGGGATTGAGTTATCAAATTTTGTTTGTTGAAGTCTAAGTAATAATAATTAATAAATCTCTTCACAGAGCAATACGTAGATTTAGTAACAGGTCTGTAAGTAGCAGTGCTGCCCTTCTTTGCTAAAGCATCCGCATTCTCGTTCCCCAGGATTCCACAGTGGGATGGTATCCATTGGAATACAGTTCTTTTATTGAGTGATATTAATTAGAGAGCATTTTAGTTATATCTGCTGTTTGAGATGAAGGTGTGTGTTTAGAGACTATTGATAGAATAGCTGCTTTGGAGTCTGACAATATAACTGCACTCCTAAATTTATTAATGTGGCATGGAAGGTTCCTGAGACATTCACTTATTGCAATGATTTCACCATCAAAACTTGTTGTTCCATATCCAAGAGATCTATAAAGTGAGAAGAGACAGCACGTAACACCTGCACTGGCACCTTGTTCTCTGGAGATCAAGGATCCTCAGTGTATAAATGAAGCCAGTTTTGTGGAGGGTACCTAATATTAATTGTCTCTAAAGACGATTGTTTTAGTATTTCAATGTTTACTTCTGATTTCAGTATTTCTTCTGTTAAATTTAGATTATATTCTATATTTAATAGAGTTAAAGGGTTTGGTTTAATTTGTAGGTTTTCTTTTAAATTCGGGATATTGATTTTCTGTTTTAATTCTTGAACAATGGATATGAAACTTTTTTGAGTTTTCAATCTACAGAGAGGACTGTATGAATGCCAATTGTTTCCTGGTAATCTGATAAGTTTTTCATATTGAATCAGTGCTTTTTCTTCTATTGTCATTTTGATGATTACAGTGAACAAAAAGATGCATTCTCAAAGTTTCGAAAGCGAATGAGTGTCTACTACTGTCTAGTATGGATTTGAATGCAGAAAACTGCGAAACGACAGTTGCATATGTGAAATATTTGACATCTAAATTATCTGCAGTGTGTTTATCATCCGGCAGAATATTAGCTACCTGACAGGGTAAACTGTGATGTTTACCATCTTTCTGTATGTTGTTTTTAATGTAGTTACTGCCTTTAACACTTAGGATGCAGCAACGGTAACAATCAGAAGTCCTTTGTCATCTTCTATACCTACCTAATGGCCATAATAATTGCATTGCATATTGAAAATCCCCCACATATTGTAGAATTGTTCACAGCATTTATCACATTACCGGACAATAGATATGATCCAGCAGGGCCTTCCGGATCCAGACCCCCAACAATCACATTAACTACATGCCGCCCAAGAGCATCCGTCGTCTCATCAATTGACACCCATATGTGTTGGTTTGTTAGTTTATCTCTGACCTCAGTAATGCATGTGTTGTAAATTTTCTCGACATAGTACTATACATGCCTTACACATGTCTTCATAAAATGTTGAATTTGACAAAGAGTCCTTCTGTACATTTCCTTGTTCCAGCCGTTTATGTTTCATTGTACTTACGTGCCTTTGAACATTATATTCCTTGTTTTTAGCAGATGTAATTCTGACATTTCAAAGTTTACAATACAGATTGCTATTTAGAATGCACCATACTGTGCAACTAAATATTCTAGTTTCCAAAACGTGTTTCTTTCTTTCTGAGCCATACTGCGGAGCGCACTACACTTAACGACAGTTTGTATTATACTTGAATGAACTGTACCGCGGCGGTTAGTGTCGTCTCCGTACACACCTACACTTGCGTACTCTGTTTCTATCTTGTAGTGAATTGGTTTCCTTTCACTGTAAACATGCTCCAATGTCACAGGCCTACTTATGAGTATCTGAGTAAATAAAGCATATGGGGTGACAGGTAGGTCGCTACCATCACTGCCCCCTCCCACTATCGTCCTGCTTTCCAACTTGAAACCGCACTGTTTTCGTCTATCGGGTCTAAAGTCTCTAAGCCTGAACATAACATACTCACTTATAGCTCTCTAATAATTGCTGGTGCACACTGCCACACAGAATTTAGGAGCCATCTGTAAATAAAAGAATATGGATAAATTAATTTCATTTTTTAATAAAAGTCTAAACTTCTTTTATTTCAATTCCCTGAATTTATTTTTACATTAGAAGTAATCGTTACTACGTGCTTCATCGTTTTGATTCCTTTTCAGACTTCACTTTTATGATTCAGTTAATGTTAATAGTTTGGGGACGTATGTGTTGTCATGCTACTGTCCGTCGGAGTGGTTATGTCACACGGTCGTCAAAACGGGGGAAATCTCATGACAGTTACTTACTTAAGGGGGCCCTTTTCTTTAAATTATTTTAAACAGTTTTAGAATACTATGTAAACTTTCAATTTCATACAGCAAATAATTGCAGAGAAGACCTAACAGCTCATCCACTAGCCCTTACAGAGAGGACATGAGGAACAGTGGGGCAAACCGGGATGCGATATAACCATTCGACTGGAGAGCACTTATTTATCCTCTTCATAGTTATGATTCTTAGAGGAGAAAAATTTGCTCCGGCGCCGGGGATCAAACCCAGGTCCTTGGTTCTACGTACCAAGCGCTCTAACCACTGAGCTACGCCGAAGTTCAATCCACAGCACCGGATCGAATCTCCCTCTTCTATTGTTTTTTCCTGTGTGACCGTACTCTATTTTCGACATATGTTGACATATACTAATTCAACTGTCATGATTAAAGATGAGGGATTTGTGCGGTTTGTCGTCAGGTTGCGTGTGCATAGACGTTACACAGCTATATGGCCAGACCTGTGTTGACTTCCGACGTAAACAAACCACGCGAAGTGTACAGTCTAAAAATGAGAAATGCAACACTCCGTTAATGTCTAGCAGATGACAATTTACAAAATATATGAGGAATATGTAGAAACATTAGTATAGTTAGAAGAAGAAACTTGCCTTTATGATTCATCCATAGCTTCAGAGCAATCACAAGCCGAATTGCACTAACTACAGACTCTTAAATTATCAAATGTCAAACGTCGTCGTTGATCACTCAAACAGTTTTTGAACTGCGAAAAGCTTCTTTCAACGTCACAGGACGTTAAGTATACTGTCCTATTGTCTGATGATTTTGCATTATTCAGCCTGTTACAAATTGTTAAATAGCTCTTATTTTTCTGTTATGTATTCTTTATTCGCTGTGTGCAAGGTCCTGCATGGCCTTTCTTGATTTTTTCTGCCACCTCTTTTATTATTGCTATGCCCTATAGTTGCCGTCGTTGCAGGTAACTACTGCTCACTACGTCCGTTCACTACTGCAGTGCATTGGACTATGAAGGCCTGTGTTCGTCTCGTGTTGTTATGATAAGACGGTAAGTAGGCAAATGGATAGCGTGTAGTTGCATTTCTTTTGATTGTACTGGTCGTAGTCGTTCACCTGTCTGTCCACCTATGCTCCCTGTCGAGTCAACGTGTTTTTCGTGCTGCGCACAAACCCCTCATCTTTAGTCATGATACAAGGAGCGCACTCAATTCAGTGATTTGGTGGCCGGGATCCCAGAGTATGTATATGCACTCTTGGGATAAGAATCTACATAAAGATTTTTTTGTTGGTTCTACAGAATTTAACTGTTATGATGACAGTGGTTAGAGCACTTGATATGTAGAACCAAGGACCTGGATTCGATCCCCGACGCCAGAGCAAGTTTTTCTCCTCTAGCAATCATTGTTATCATAACAGATAAATTCTGTAGGACCAAAAAATTAATCTTGACGTAGACTCTTCATAGTTAGCAATCAGTGTATTACCAAAATTTCAACTCAGAATTACACTACCTTTCAGTGCGACGAAATAGAAATCCGAATCTGGTAGACGCTGCCTCTCAGACCACAAAGAGCTACTACTTCAAGAAAACCAGCAGACGGTTCGCCAAGTGGGAAGAAGAGTTAGTCCGCACGGAGGAGTGGAGGAAGCTGTTGTTCCTGGAGACTTACCTGTTTCATTGCTTCCTAGACAGAGAATTCACTGACAGTGGTAAGTAATTGTTTACATTCTGAACTAGTGGCGCTTTCAGCTATGCACAAGCAGAGTCCGTGAATATCCAGAGTAGCGCAATCAACTATTCGGCCGCAATTGGTATTCCATTTCAACACGCTTGAGATAGGAACATTTAAAGTAAAACTCAATTTAGGTCAGTGTCCATGGCACTTAAAATTAAAAGAATTTCATTATGATTTAGGCTACATTCATTTCCTATATATCTGTATACGGCAAATAGCATGCGCTGGAATAAAAATAGCTGATTTGTCGGCATTTCCGGCGTAAAGGATTGCAGTACTCTGGATATCCACAGACACTGTGCACAAGTTCGGAGACTTGAATTCTTATTGGTACCGGTAGCGAATATCCAGTGGTGTCATTCGGTTCCGGGTGGATTGACATACTGCACTTCACCTACTTTTATTTGACATAAAGTTATTTGACACAAAACCTATTTTACATACAAGCAGTGTTGCCATACCTACTGATTTAGCAGGAGATTTCCTGTTTTTCATTGAATCTACTGCTCTACTGATTTTTTTGTCAAAAGTCCGAATTTCTCCTGCCTTTTGGCATGCTGCAGTCACCTAGTTCTACGCCCAGATTTTCAACTCATTACTTCAGTACACATATATTGTCATCATGTCTTATTTTTGCATCTTATACACAAGTCAATGTTTTCGTCTCCCTCGCCTGGAGTCCAGCGACGGATTATGATAGCAGCACACAGCAGATAAAGACCATGTTCTGTGCACATGGCTCAGAGTTATGGGTCTCTCCATAATATTACAGAATCATAGAGAACGAATGTTTGAAACCTTACCACGAAAGGATGCACGCACGCACACAAACACAAGTATATAATCTTCATGCAACGTAAGCATGTGATAACTGTCGTCAATTCGCAAAATGAGACATGTCGAAAATAACAAAGTGTTGGAAAATCGCAAAAACTGTAAGTTAAGTTATATAATATTTTTTTTTTCTAATTAGATCACTATGGATACATACATTCAGGATCCATGAACATTTTAATATTTTAAGTGTGTTATGATTTTTTAGTTGAGATTTTCCAGCACTTTGTTATTTTGGACGTATCCCCTTTTGCAAAGCGACGACAGAATTAAGTTATTTCATTATTGTTTTGGGGACCCGGGGAACAGAGGAAGAACAAAACTTATTCAGCAGTGAAGTTTGTTTCTGATTGTGTGCACGTGAAACAGTGAGAGAGCGAAGTGTAGGTAATGGCATTTTTGTGTTACATATCTTGCACAGTGATCTTTTAAAATGAGTGAAAGTGTCCCAGCAAGAAAGAAAAGTAAATACTCCCAGAATATTATAAATCAGAGTGGGAAAATGATGAACAATTTAAGGGTAGTTATGCAAAAGCAGGAAAGGGGATAATTTTTCATCTGTTATAGTCGCAGCTAATGCAGTACTGTATTTAATATCACCTTTAAAATAAATCTCGTCGTATTGAAAATCTTTTGTAAATACACGAAAAATTCCTGATTAATACATTTTAATTCGAAACATTGTCAGTAAGACATTGCTGTGTAAAAACAAAATTGAATAGTCAGAAGCAAAGGGATACAAGTGACATTTCTAAAAACATGAGTTAAGTGAATCCAGGGCAAGCTAAAATATTTACAATTTTAGTGGCAAAGAGATATATGTTTTAATCACATCACACACTAAAATTGAAATAAAAAATTTCACGGAATTTACGAAATCTTAAGTACTTTCAACCACATTTTCTCACAAATAACTTAAGTGCACTTATATTCCTTTGCTTCTGACCCCCTCATTTAGCAAAATTGTTCCATTTCATTGGTTAGGGATGTGCTATATAGTAATACAACAGAATCATCTTTCTTACAGTACACTGTTTTGTAATTAATATAATACAAAGAGGAAATTCATGTTTATTTAATCTACTGTAATCTCCTGTTTTTTTCGATGATTTTCTCCTGATTTTTGTGAGTAGGTCGTGGCAACACTGCATACAAGTATTTGGCATATTTATTTTTCATCTAGTTTAATTTGACACAACCTTTTAGATATACTTTTTCTGGCATAGGCTACAACTACTTTGTTTCATTTGTATATTCGCATATCATATTTTGACATACTCTACTGTATGTGCATATTGTTAATAGTTCCTGTTACAGTTTCTAAGGTTACTTGTTTTTGCTTAAAAATTATAGAGGTTTCGGATGTATAAAAATTATGTAGGGTGAATTTCTAGAAACAACAAGAGGGAAGCGACATTTATCTTTTAGGGCAGGGATTCTCAAACTGTGCGTCGCGACGCCCTGGTGCATCGTCGGTCTATGTTTTGGGCGTCGCAGCTATAAGACAAAACTAATAGTACATTATGCAACGAGCCTATAATGGTAGTAATTAAGACGCGAGTATGTTTATGAAACGAGCGCAAGCGAGTTTTATAATTTTCATACGAGCGTTTTCTGACTTTACAGCACTGACAGCTCGTGGCATCATCACATTATCTGTAGAAGTAATTGCTCTGTCAGTTTTTTTAAAGTCCTCATTTTCTCATTCACTGCAATGAACATATATTTTTTATATTTACAATCAATTAAATTGAACTTATATAATTACAAATTGTATGAATAAGTAAATTATCTATTTATAATTTATATAATTTTTTCAAGTAACACAGCGGGGTAGGTTAAACACCGTAACAATCTGCCCCCTAACAATTGTGCCAACTTGCCACTGGTGTAGATATTTGATTTGGGTTAAAAATTACGAATTAGAATAATGAATGATCGAAATGAAATTAGCACGAAACAGAACCAATTAAAAGTACTTTCCAACGATGTATTTAAAGTTAACCTAATATTACATTTGTAACCTGTAAAAAAATAATCACGAGATGGTGAAAATTTATTTATCTTGCTGAAAAAACAACTTTACAGCTTCCTTCTTCTACCGCTTGCCACAAAAGTCTGACGCTTCCGTGGAATGTGCTTTATAAAGCATGGATCATATTGCCTGCGTGGTGCTGCAATCCATTGCATAACTACCTAAATAAACTGTTGTGCCAACGTGCCTCGATAGCCAACCTGCCTCCATCTCCCCTACCTAACGTACTGTAAATTCAATCTTCACTTCTGCCCGATCAGAAAAGATAACATTACTCAGACATGCTATATACTGTCCGTCCAAATGGTGTTGTCGCAGGGTCGTAGTAAGGAGGGAAATCACGTGACAGTTAATTAATTAATGAGGCCCTTTTATTTAAGTTATTTTAAATAGTTGTACAATATTGCGTAGACGTCCAATTCCTAACAGAAATTAATGTTTTCAGAAAATAGCTAAGACAGCCCAGCCACCAGTCTCTACAGAGGGGCGAGCAGAAGTGGGTGGGGGAAACCGGGATGCGACGTAGGCAAACGGACGACAGTACCTGTGCGAAAATATGATTCAATATTGAAAGCTCTTTCGTCACTGGAAAATGCGAACATATTTCTGGAACGTACTATACTCACTAACTCAGTACTGTTTGTGTTTACTATGACCGTAAAGCGACTTTGATTGTATGCGCTTGGTTCTATGTTGATAACGGTTGGAAGTTTACTAATAGACGGGGTGGGAGTGAAGTACATTAAACAACTCGGGTACAATAAAAATTGAAGTAAAAATAAAATTATGTTCCTGTATGATGCTGTAATGATATGATATATTTCTGTAGTGAGTTGTAGCGAGGCAACTCTCTGCCGCTCTGACGTCGGCCGAGCGCACAGATGAAGTGTCAGAAGTCTACTCCCCTTCTTCGTGACGTGAGTCAGCATTTTAAATTATGCACGCAGTTTTGTTATGCAAGAACATGTTGAATTGCAGTTTGCCTTTATTTTTAGCTGTTTATTGTTATGTTATTTAATATTTTTAAATTTGCGGTCATTAGCGCAGAGAACCGGTTGTTAAAAAATTAGAATGACGCCACTGGATATATCAACGTATCTGCACGTGTGATTACTGGAGTTGCGATGTGTTAAGCTTATGACGTTGACTACGAAGCTGAACAAGCATGTCCATAAGCAAAAGTTTTAATATTGTAATTTCAAGTTATCATAATGCACACTTATTATTAGGAATTTTATACAGTACAGACCACTATGCATCGCAGAAAGAGAGAAGGCCTGACTTTATTATAGGTCTATGAAGATAAATTAGTGGAACAACCTCAAGTAGTGTATTCATATTATGAAGTAATGTTATTTAATTATTCTGTCTATTTACAATCCCCTAGTTATTTTCTTCTCACTAGTTATGGGAGGAAATTTGGGCGTGATGTTCTACCTCCTTTGCTCGCAAATATCTTCAGTGCATGTAAAGGCGACAACTTTACATTTGTGGCGTGTCGTTTCAAATAGTATTAAATACATCCTCGGTCGAAATTTAGTTTGAAGTGGTTTCGCATAGCTGAGACGGTATTCTTTAAGACCTTGATCTCATATTGGAGCAATTCGTATTCTTTCCCGGCTATTTTCTATGATGAAAATTATGTGTTGGATCAAATCGTATTATGTACAACTCCAATGATGTGTCGGATCAAATCGTATTATGTACAACTTCCATTAGTTAAAATCTTAAATGGACAGCATTGTCCAGCATGCTGTATCTTCCTACCATTATCGAGTTTCCCACTGTTTTATAACATTGTGATTATCAAGGTATGTACACTAGCAATATCTATTAAGAGCAGTAAGGGAATCAGAGAGAGGAGAGGTGGTACCCGAAAGAGAGCACTATATGTAGCTAAGAAGAGGGAAGTAGTGTAATTTATCTCTAAATTAAGAGCAAGTGGTCCACACTTGTGGAGTAACGGTGAGCACGTCTGGCCGCGAAACCAGGTGGCCCGGGTTTGATTCCCGTTCGGGGCAAGTTACTTAGTTGAGGTTTTTTTCCGGGGTTTTCCCCTCAACCCTATATGAGCAAATCCTGGATAACTATCGGTGCTGGACCTCGGACTCATTTCACCGGCATTATCACCTTTACTTCATTCAGACGCTAAATAACCTCAGAAGATGATAGAGCGTCGTAAAATAACCTACTATAAGAAAGAGCAAGGGATTCACATTACAATAGAAGTAAAAGTCAGAGCCTTTATTTGGCTTCCGAATTAAATATTACACAGCTCTTCAAAATGTACAATTAAAGTGTTAATACCGGACTTAAGAGTAAAATTATTGTTTTTTTTTTCTTCCAAATATTTCTCGGAACAGAATTCAATAGGCTATAGGATTTTGTACACCGGCCAATGGTGAATGCAGTTATTGCGCACCCATGCTGTTCCCAATAAGAAACTGCGATGATACACTGAAAAAGAGTAGTCGATTTAGGCGCACATAAGCTTCGTGCCAATACGTTCCATAGAATTATGAGAACAGAACCTAATGAGACACAGTCATTTTGTTTCGACTTACAGCAACAGCAACCGCTCTCGAAACTCAGCATAAGTGAAGTTTATTATTCAAGACAATCAGCTTTCTATATCCTATGTGTAACTGAAAAAGCTTCACAGAGGCTAAGTTTCTTTACATGAAATGAAGCACAGGCTGGGTGGGCGCTATTGAAGTGGAATCTTGTGCCACTACATTTAACAGTGAATTTAATTTCGACAGTTCACCAAATGTATTAGGCTGTTCGCCGATGAATGTGGTGGACAAAATAGCATGCATGTTGTACATGCTCTTGGTCTTTGGCTCCAAAGAAAACCACGTCCTCAGGTTTCTGAAAATCTGTTAGTTTTTCCGGTAAGATGCCATTCTTTTCTATCAGCTAACAGAGTCTTTGGGCTACTAGAAAAGATTTTGCGTAAGAAGAATGGAATTCTTACTCCTGAGGAGTATAAGGTGGTATATGAAACAGTGGGGACAGTAAAATATTTAGGCACAGATTGGCATGTCAGGGATTTCAAGCTCTTGGCAAATGAATTTCATAACTTCAATGGCATAAAAGAAGTGAAAAGAATAATGCTAAAGAAATGCGAGAAGAATGTGAAAGTGAATGTCACTTTCAAAATGGAACCTACATACCGATGTGACGATCCATCTAAATCATGTGCTTGTGTGATGAAACGTGGTATGTTCATGGATCATGTCAAAGTACCTCCGAAAGTCACCACCTTGAGATCAATCAGTAATGCCAAAAAATCTGATTTGCGAAACCAACTCAATAGTACAATCGGAGAAAATTGGAAAGTGGTTGATTCAGTGAAATTGTATGATATTTTTAGTAATACAAATCAGATTAGTGATAGTTAAAACAATGAGAATGAAAAATCTGATTGTTTGCATGAAGAATCACGTATAGGTAGAATTTAAAATGTTAATGAAATTGTGTGTGCAATCTAAAGCATTGATTAATACATTTTCCAGTGTTCACGCCACATTTCATAATTTTGTTACAAAGCTTACTTACTTTAAATATTGTAATACTGTATTTTAATACAAATCTTTACAACATATTTTTTATAATTTTATTTTAAAGCTTACAAAAATATGTAATATTGTAATTTTGATATTAAAGCTTACTTAGATATTGCAGTAATTAATACAAGTGTTCACACCATATTTCATAATTTTGTTATAGAGCTTAATAAAATACTGATATACCGGTATAAGGATTGAAGAATAAAGTATACAGGATGGGCAAAAAGTCCCATTACTCCATATTATTTTATGTCATGAGAATAATGGGGAGCATACTGACTCTTTAGATACTTAGGTATACACAATTAGTGTGCAGTGGTTATTTTGTTTGCATGTTTGAATTATGACCAGAATTACATCAATAGTGTGCATATTTGAGGTATTTCAGATATTTAAGGGGGTAACGGAACTTTGTGCTCATCCTGTAGATGCCATAATTATTTAAAATTTATATTCAATGTGAGTTAGAGATCGACCTGGGTGGCCGCACGAACCAAAGTATGTCTCTTTAGACAGCTTCGTTTGAAAGGTTGCAAGTAAGAAACTCGCCGTTCCTTATCATTATTTTCCAGCAGAAAGCAATAAAAACTATTGATGTATCGACCTACGTAGTATGCTGCTGTAAGAACCACAGAAAAAACTGACAAATGACAGGGCACAATTCAGCGTGGTTTTATAGATGCAAATCGTATTATGTGTCAAAATCGCTTCAAAACGTATTAAATACACAGTGTCGGTGCAAAACGTATTAAGTGCAAACTTAAATTGGCAATATCATGCATTAGATTAAACAATCAGTGTCAGTGTTTATTACATTTGGTGTCATTTCACAATGTCTAAAATGTGACATTAAGATATTAAAAATTTTTCCGTGAAACTTTTTTTACGTTTCCTGTAAAATTTGTTTTTCTGCATTTAATACGATTTGAAACGACACTCCACATTTATACTTTACTCCAAAACATGACGGCCTTCCCTCACTCTCTTCACCATTTAACTGCAAGAACGAGTAAGGGATAAACACTTAGCTCAATTGCAAATTCTTAAAGTCACTGTTATATTGTATTTCTGCCACATGCCTAAGGGTTTAGGAGAAGATGGGAGTTTATAAAGGTTTACCAATTCCAGAAAGAAATGCAGTCATGTTTTGGAGCAAGGCTTAACCTCACCATTATTACGATCTAAAAAGCGCCACATTCCAGTACAGTGTACCGAAATTTTCGCGTGTGAATACTGGATGAAAGATTTAGTGACGAGTGACTTGGCTCAAACAGTAGTATTTAAGACTCGTATTCGGAAGATCTCGGGTTCAAACCCGTGGTCTGCCAATGTGATTGAGGTTTTTCATGGTATCCTTCAGTCAAGAAAGCACATGCTGCATTGAAAATTTACATACCATGATTCATGAACTCCTTAGTCACCAATACCGTAAACATTGGAACAAAATCGAAATCAGTTACATTAGCATAAGCCATCTATAACACATGACAATAAAACAGAGTCAGAACAAAAGTCCACGGCCTACTGATATATCCTAAGAACCTACACACAGGGGCGGCTCGTCCATAAAGCTGCGGAGCTGCAGCACTCCCTGATTTGACAGGAAAATAAAAATAATATTTATTTTAATTTTTAGAAGAATTGTTACAGATTTTATTGGTAAATTGCTTTATGTTTCACCTGACCGGGAATATGTACTATTATCTTATGCATAATCTTTTTGCGCGTTGACTGTATTGGAATTGACACTGCATTCAAAGTCGTCCTGGGATCTGCAGGGTGGTTAGCTCATAGAGAGTGTGTCTTGATTGGTCAGGGGTTAGAGAGGTGAAGGGAGGTGAGGCAGAGGGAAACTGCCGCTGTTTAAAACCCATATTTCGCTGCAGTGTTTGCAGAGTCAGGCAACAAGGGATCTTTCCTCTCCTCCCACACCGCTATTGTAATGCTGTGTCAAATTGATTCTCTGTTCCCTTGAAACTTAATGACAAAATTATTATTTTCTTTTCACATACTTATTTTTGTAGAATATTATCGAGTTAATATAACGAAATTAATGTTCTCTTTTACCTTATTATTACGTATATATCCAGCCTCCAGCAGAATCTAATATTTGCCTTAACTCAAAATGATTGCACGAGTAGAATCCTTTTGATATAGCACGTAAAATACGAAAGAGACTGCTTTTCCAGTTTTAGAAAATTGTTGACCATCAGTATATCTGAGTGTTGCTTTGGTGTGACGTCTTAATACCGCTCCTTAGCCAGTGCAAATGTGCAAGCATGAGTATGTGTGACTTACAGAATATTAATTTTATTTTTCCCTTGCGGAGAATATTGATGTAATGAAGTGAAATTAAAGGGTCGTCCGTTACCCGACTTAAATCTTACTTAAGCTTCATCCAGCCGAAATAGTGCATATATGTTAGGATGTATTACAATGAAATCTACGCTAAGCATTTGTGGTTACGTGGATGTGAACAAAAAAAACCTGTATTTTGTTTTCCTTGCCTCCTCTTCGGTGGTGATACTGCATGGACTAGGAGTGGTGTGACAGATTTAGGACATTTGCCCCTAAAAAGCAAAATGCACGAATCTTCGCAGTCTCAACATGATTAACTCCTTTTCCAAAGATTTTGAGATATTCAAGGTTAAAGTTGAATACACACAATTGATTCTGTGTTGTAGTCAAGAAGAATATTACATTCTGTGGGCTTTTTACTGAAATATGGAGTTAATCACTTTGACCACTGACAATATGGTCAATTTAATACATTGCCAACTTAGAAACTCTGAAATAACCAAAAGTGGAGTTAATCATGTTGACTTCTGAATGCCTCACTTATCGAAAACCATAACTTTGTTCTGATTTACACATGCCAAAGGCTATAAAAATAGTGGAAGAAGTATCTATCGAAGTTAAGGAAACCAAAGCCGGAGAAGTTACGAAAAAAGTGAACGAGAAAAAAATCATGGTTTGTCAATCATGTGTGGTGAGCGAGATGTGTTGCTGTAAAAACGAACAGTCCTCCAGATCAAACAGTGAAAGAAATATATCAGACACTGATATTGATATTCCTGATATAATATATTATTCGTATGCACCTATTAGTCTTGCGATGTCGAAAGGAGTTTTTCACGATATAGTTTTTGTTTAAGTGAGAGACGCGGAACGTTCACTTTCGACAATCTCCGCATATGTCCACTGCAATGCACAGACTACGTTGTATTTACTTTACACGTAAGTACAATGCAGTGTTTTATAAGAGTACAAATTCACAGCCGTCATGTACACCACAGTGTACGCATTCTTTTGATACAACTGTACGGACATTGCAGATACGCGCCAGTTGTGTACTTCTGGAGGCACCGTTTCTGCTTCAACATAAACAGACTATAGTAAATAGTAAGTAAACTTTTAAGAACAGTCACTCTGCTCCGTCCTTTGATTTTATTTTTATTTTATTGGGTTATTTTACGACCCTGTATCAACATCTAGCTTGTTTAGCGTCTGAATGAAATGAAAGGTGGTAATGCCAGTGAAATGAGTCGGGGGGGGGGGTCCAGCACCGAAAGTTGCCCAGCATTTGCTCGAATTCGATTGAGGGAAATCCCCGGCAAAAACCTCAACCAGGTAACTTGTCCCGACCGGGATTCGAACCTGGGCCACCTGGTCAGACGCGCTGATTTTTACTCCACAGGTGTAGACTCCTTTGATGATCATGATGATGAAGAAGTAAGGCAGGTAGAGATGTTTGGGAATGCTTCTTGTTGTGCAGTTTGTGCAGTGGCATAATTTTTTTTTTATTTTAGTAGGTTATTTTACGACGCTTTATCAACATCTTAGGTTATTTAGCGTCTGAATGAGATTAAGGTGATAATGCCGGTGAAATGAGTCCGGGGTCAAACACCGAAAGTTACCCAGCATTTGCTCATATTGGGTTGAGGGAGAACCCCGGAAAAACCTCAACCAGGTAACTTGCCCCGACCGGGAATCGAACCTGGGCCACCTGGTTTCGCGGCTAGACGTGCTTACCGACAGTGGCATAATGGAACAAAAGCATAGTGTGGTTGTTTTGGTTTCCCACACCCACACTGCATATGCAAGAAATTTTCTACCAAACAGTACAATTAAGAGAAAAAATTATGTGCTGAGAAACAATTTAGAATATTATTGATTTTACAAAATATGCTAATTTGGCCCGTTATGCCATAAAATACATTACATGCTCAATAGTCGATTATGTACAGGAACGTCTGAAATCTATACAATTAATTTTAAATATTCGTCATTACAGTCATTCAATGCAGGTAGGCCTTTACAATGGTTTTCTACGACTTGTAAATGGACAGTAAAAATATACAGTTGCATAAGAATCCTCACCCTATTAATATGCCATTCACAGAAATCCTATGAATGCAATGGCACATGCTTAACGATCAAGTTTATTTTGTTTCTCGCAGAGTTCGAAGAAATCTGCAGGGCATTGCCACCTATCCTACCGCTCCAGTCAGAAACAGACTCCGATATCAGTTCCGGTATCTTCGATGCTGTCTCCGATGGCAGCTTCGCAGCCTGCACTGGTGCCACTGGCGATGTCGGATTTGAAGCCTTCTCCAGTGCAAATTTCCATACCAGTTTACATGACAGCTCCCATGCCAGATCCGATGTGAGAGCCGATGTGAACTCTCATGCCACATCTCAAACTAGCTCCCATACTAGATCCGATGCCATGCCCCATGCCACATCTCATATTAGCTCCCAGGCGATATCCGAAGCCAGATTCCATGCCACATCTCATATCTGCTCCCATGGGAAATCCGAACCCAGCTCCGATGACAGATTCCATGCCACCTCTCACACCAGGTCCAAGCCCATCTCCAATGTCAGATCCGATCCCAGCTTCCATCCCACCCCTCATGCCAGCTCCCATGATAGGTCCGATGTCAATTTCAATGCGAGATCCAATGCCATCTCCCATACCACATCTTATATCAGTTCCCATGGGAGATCCGAACCCTGCTCCCATGATAGATCCGATGCCACCTCTCATTCCAGCTCTGATTCCATCTCCTATGGCAGATCCGATCCCTGCTCCCATGCCACCTTTAATGCCAGCTCCCTTGCTAGATCTGATGCCAGATTCCATGCCTCCTCTAACACCAGGTTCAAGCCCATCTCCAATGTCGGATTCTATCCCACCTTCCATCCCCCCCGTCATGCCAGCGCCCATGCTAGGTCCGAAGTCAGTTTCCATGCAAGATCCAATGCCATCTCCCATGCCACAACTCATATCAGCTCCCACGGGAGATCCGAACTCGACTCCCATGATAGATCCGATGCCACCTCTCATACCAGCTCCGATCCCATCTCCTATGGCAGATCCGATCCCAGCTCCCACACCACCTGTCCTGCCAGCTCCCTTGCTAAATCTGATGTCGATTTCCATACCGGATCCAATGCCATCTCCCATGCCACATATCATATCAGTTCCCACGCGAGATCCGAACCCTGCTCCCATGATAGATCCGATGCCACCTCTCATACCAGCTCCGATTCCATCTCCTATGGCAGATCCGATCCCAGCTCCCATGCCACCTCTAATGCCAGCTCCCTTGCTAGATCTGATGCCAGATTCCATGCCTCCTCTCACACCAGGTTCAAGCCCATCTCCAATGTCAGATTCTATCCCACCTTCCATCCCCCCCGTCATGCCAGCGCCCATGCTAGGTCCGAAGTCAGTTTCCATGCGAGATCCAATGCCATCTCCCATGCCACAACTCATATCAGCTCCCACGGGAGATCCGAACTCGATTCCCATGATAGATCCGATGCCACCTCTCATACCAGCTCCGATCCCATCTCCTATGGCAGATCCGATCCCAGCTCCCATACCACCTCTCCTGCCAGCTCCCTTGCTAAATCTGATGTCGATTTCAATACTAGATCCAATGTCATCTCCCATGCCACCTCTCCTGCCAGCTCCCTTGAAAGATCCGATGTCATTTCCCATACCAGATCCAATGCCATCTCCCATGCCACATCTCATACCAACTCCGATCCCACCTCCAAAGGCAGATCTGATCCCAACTCCCATGCCACCTCTCATACCAACTCCGATCCCACCTCCAGTGGCAGGTCCGATCCCACTTCCCATGCCATCTCCCATTCCACATCTCATATCAGCTCCCACGGGAAATCCGAACCCAGCTCCAATGATAGATCCGATGCCAGATTCCGTGCCACCTCTCACACCAGGTCCGAGCCTATCTCCAATGGCAGATCCGATCCCAGCTTCCATCCCACCTCTCATGCCAGCGCCCATGCTAGATCAGATATCACTTTCCATATCATTTCCAATGCCATCTCCCATGTCACATCTCATATCAGCTCCCACGGGAAATCCGAACTCAGCTCCGATAATAGACCCGATGCCAGATTCCATGCCACCTCTCACACCCGATCCGAGCCCCTCTCCAATTGCAGATCCGATCCCAGCTTCCAACCCACCTCTCATGCCAGCGCCCATGCTAGGTCAGATGTCACTTTCCGTACCATTTCCAATGCCATCTCCCATGTCACATCTCGTATCAGCTCCCACGGGAAATCCAAACCCAGCTCCGAAGATAGACCCGATGCCAGATTCCGTGACACCTCTCCTGCCAGCTCCCTTGCTAGATTCGATGCTAGCTGCCATATAAAATCTCATACGAGCTCCCATGCTAGCTCTCATGACAGATTTGATCCCACGTTCTTGGCAGCTTCCATGCAAACTGTCACACCACACCCCATGACAGATAACATGGTATCTCCTACGCCACTACTCACACAAGGTCCCATGCAAGGTCCTATGCTAGATTCGATGTCAGATCCCAGGAAAGATCCCATACTAGATCCCTTGCAAAAGTCCGTGCCTGTTCCCATGCCACTACCATCATTGGAGCACCTAGCAACAGAAAAAAAAGGTAAGAGAAGAAAGAAGCGTGGCTTCTTGTCATGTTTTAGATTCTTATTGCGTCTTTTTAGGCGTAAGTAGTTAGAAATTTTGTTGTCTAAGAGCCATTTTTAGATAGATCGCCCTTAGTGTGTTTCTGTTTCCCTCATCTTGTTCACAGTTTACCCTTTCCAGCCCAAATTAAATTGAAAATTAAAAAAAAAAAAAAAATTTTGACATGAAGGAGAAACGCTGCCCGATAGTGTTTTGTTTCGGGATTTCAGGGATGCCAGCTATTTTAAATAATAACTAAGAATATGGCTATGATAACATATGGAGACATTTGGCATTTTACATGCATTCTCAGAGCAGGTAAAGTGTATGATGCCAGATGGAATCATTGGGCTGGAAAGGGTTAAGCAATTCTGTTACAGTATTAGTACATTATGTACATTCCTTAATGTTATCAACCATTATAACTTTCATTTTGTTTGGCGGCCTTTTTCTTTTTGCACTAAAATAATGTCTGAATCTCACGCTCCATCCCTTGGTTCCAATAAATGCGGTGACAATTTTATTAAGCACGTGTGGTCGCGTAGAATTCCTCATTTAAATCTTTTAATTTCTATTTTTTATAAATGTTGAAAGGGTAAGGTAATAAAATATCAGATATCATAATGTGGTACAAAACCAGTAATTTTTACAATCTGCTAAAATAATGTTTGAAATGTGAAAATTTCATCACACAACATTTAATGCACATTTATAGCCCTTTTAGCTGTCATTTTTAAAGCTCTGGTGCACAGGGTTTTTAAATGACAATAAAGTTGGATTGCAATTTCTGGTAACCTTAATTTTTTTGCTTTATTCTCACAGAAGAGTTAATATCTTTATAACTTCGGAAATATTAATGCTACAAGCATGATATTTGGAGCACAGATTCTTAGGCGATCAGGAAACTTTTCTGTATAACAGAGATTTGTTATTTTGTTGCATTTGAAAAATATCCTCCCATGTTTCTATAAAAGTATCTCTAAAATTGATTCTTAAGATGTATTATATAAAAGTATCTCTAAAACTGATTAAGATGTATTCTTTATTTTAACATTATGAAAGCGAATATCAAAATAATGCTACAGACATTTTAAACAGTGTGTTTTTAGGAGTAAAATAACTAAGAGCTTCTGAATTCATCTTAAAAATGGCTGAGATACTGTATATATTTTCATTTTTCATTTTATTGCTTCCTCGTATTTTGAGGTTGGTCGTAGACAAGGCATACCAGATAATAATGAATTTATGTAATGCATTAAATACAGTGTTCAATTAAAGAAAATACAAGTTTACAACAGTGAAAATCCTGAAAAGCTCAATAATTAAGGTGGATAATAGAAAGTTTTTTTTTTTTTTAACTTGTAGGGAACCCCTGATAGTGGCAATAGTTATTTCTTTTAAGATAGATGTTGGCAGGAGAAGAGATTTCCAAAATGTTGCTAGAAAGCCTGGAATTGTTCCTCTAGCACCAACGAGTAGACCAAGTACCTCCATATCGTCGAGTTCGTATTTTTCTTTATAATATGAAATGATGCGTGTGTATAAATGCTCTGCTTTTCTTGATGAACTTCTAAAGGCTGGGACTGATGGCTTTCAAATCTGATGGTTGAGTCAAAATAATGTAACCTTCACTTTTGTTTTTAAAGGCAATTACAATGATTCTTCTGCGGCTTCCATTTTCTGCTAGGCCGTGGACTTCTTTCGAAAACCTTGAAGTCATTATCTCTTAGTGCTCCAGCTATAATGGAGCAAATGTTATGAGAACGCGTATTCCTTAATAAATCACTGTGAGAGCAGGATCCCTAAACATGCGCAAGGGTTTCTACCTCTGCGGCAGTGCCTACAAAGATAATCGGTTTGAGATCGTCCCAGTACAGATCTAACTGCAGAAACAATTTTCTGTCATCTTGATAGTCTCTCGCCATTTACTGCTTGACAAGCCACGATGGTCTCAGATTCATGAGTTAGTGGGTGTATTCTCCTTGTATAGACATACGCCTTTCCCTTTAGGTCTATGCTGCAAATTACTCTACTCTTGGAGGGCCCTTGTTCTTAGCTTCGTTATCACTTTCCTTGCATCGATAATATGGAAGTGAGAATTTTAAGATCATCGTGATTGTAGTGATAGAGATATTTATTTTTCCAGGTTTTTTGTGGCGTATATATAATCATTACTTGAGACGGTTAACACTTTACATATGAGGCGTTTAGTTGCAAAATCAGATACATCACTAAAACATAATTTTCAGTATGAAGGAAAAGTGTTTGCAAGGAACCAAGGATTTACAACCAATACTATTCTTTCATCATACAAATCCATGTGATGTATCTGGTTTTGGAGCATAATAGTGCTATAGCAGTTGTAGAATCATATGAAGATATAAAAATATACAGTATGTATCAAAAGGTCAAGTCAATCCTTAAGGAGGTGATTCAGGACCTTATTTGCATAAAAAAATCCTAATATACTTTTTTCAATATTCATCCCCGTTTCCGAGTTACACGAATATCATGTACCGTATCTAATCTCCATTTGATTCCACACCTAATTGACCTGTCTGCTTGAGAGAAGGTGGGCTAATTGTTAGTTGTCTAGAGTAGATGCTCAAAATTTCCCTCTCTCGCACGAACACATGCTTCAGCACGCCGTCTGACCTCTCGCTGCACATTATCCTTTCCATGCTGGTGTATCTCCATTGCAGCCGTGTTAATCTTTGCAACGAGCTCTTCCCTGCTTACTATCTCCGTTTAGTACACTTTCTCCTTCATGCAACCCCAGAGAAAGAAGTCCAATAGTGTTAGGTCTGGGGACCGGGCTGGTCAGACCACTATGGTATCAACTAAACTGTGCTCCAGCATATTTTAGACTTCCAGTACGCCAATGGTTAGTTCACCATTTTCCAGGTAGATGGATTGGAAGGAGTGGTCCAATTGCGTGGCCAATTCGGTCCCCAGACCTAACACCATTGAACTTCTTTCTCTGGGCCTGCATGAAGGAGAAAGAGTACCAAACTGAGATAGTAAGTAGGGAAGAGCTCGTTGCAAAGATTAACACGGATGCAATGGAGATACACCAGCCCGGATTGGATAATGGGCAGCGAGAGTTCAGACGGCGTGCTGTCGTGCGAGAATGGGACATTTTGAGCATCTGCTCTAGACAACTGACAATTAGCCTACCTTCTCTCAATCAGACAGGTTCATTAGGTGTGGAATCAAATGGGGATAGATACGGTACGTGATATTCGTGTAACTCGGAAACGGGGATGAATATTGAAAAAGTGTATTAGGATTTTTTGTTGCAAGTAAGGTCCTAAATCACCTCCTTAAGGACTGACCTGATCTCTTGATATACCCTGTATAACATTAACTCATTAAAAAAAAAAAAAGTGATGTATCTGATTTTGCAACTACACGCTTCATATTTTAATATGTTGGAGATACGCTTCCCATTTAGCACAGAAGAGTCCCAAACTTTTATTCTTTCTTTCAGCATACACCATTCCATTAGGAATGTCTGCAGGTATCTGAATTATTTCTTTAAGGGCACTTCTTATCAAAATATCAGTATCAGTTAAGAATTTTTTAGGAATTTTTTGTAGCTTGGTGGTTTGGAATGGATAAGTTAGTCCAGGACAAATGACGGTATTAATTACAATGAATTTTTGGTCTGTCTGTAATAATGGAGAAGAAGCAAGTTTTTCTATTTTATTTTGCAGTCCTTGAACTGGTTTAAAAGTAATTTCATTGGAAAAATTTACACCCAAGTAACAAATTGCTTCTCCATGTAGCAAAGTTGTAATTTCAATATTCCGAAATACAAAAGGGTCTTCATTCAATTTCCTCTGCTCAATATAAATTGCTGTGGATTTGTTCGGATTTATAGAAAATCCTATTTGCTGGAATCTTTTTGTGATGATTTTTGAGAGTTCCAGAGCTAACTTTTGATTATTCTCTATTAAAACCAGATAGTCAACAAATCCAATTATTGTTAAAGGCGCCAGATTGGGTACCAGAGAAAACATGTAGTGAGAAGTTATTGCATCTTCAGTTAGTTCATCTAAAATATGATCTGTTGACAAATTATACAGAATAGGTGAAAGGGGCGAGTCTTGCATAACAGTTCTTCTGATATATAAATCAGCAGTTTTCTCACTGCTTGTTTCTATTCGAGTAAGTTATCATTCTGTAGATTTATTATTAATTCAGTCAGTTTTTTTTAGGAATTCCTGCTGTTTTTAAAGTTTCACCTAGATGATTATGTCCAATGCTGTCAAAAGCTTTTCTGACATCTAGGAATATTACAGTAACATCTGATTTCTGTATTCTAGCAGACTGTAATGCTGAGGCAAGGGTAGAAGTATTTATATTTGCAATTGCAGATGATGTAAATCCCTGTTGCTGAGGATTAAAGGTTATGTATTCTCTAAGGAGTTATCCAAAACCCTTTCGATTCCCTCCAAAAAACAGAATAGATCGTAATAGGTCACCAATTAGCAATGTCATCTCTAGCATCACCCTTGAATATAAGTACTGCTCTTAATTTCTTAAGACATACTGGTATTATTCCTGTTTGTAACATGCGAGTAGCAATCAGTCCTATTATTATCTGAAGCGATATCACTCTTTATGGTGCATACAATGACATGTTCTGAACCCGGTGAAGTGTCAACTGCAATTTTTGTGTGGCCTGTTGTACTTCTTGCTTAGTAACAATGGGATTAAAGATATCATTTTCAACAGCTGATTTAACTTCCCATGTTGCAGTGGAATAATGGTCTCTTTCTAAATTGTTCAGTTGCCCTAGAAGGTCGTCAAAATATCTAAAAATTTTCTGCGAATATATCTGACATCTGTCACTCTTATCGTTAAGAATTGTTCTAATAGCTTTTCTACGCTGATTATAAAATTGGTATTTCGTTAGTTGATGAAAGTATTTACCTCTCCTTTTCTCTCTATTTCTTTTAGTTTCTATTTGAGGATTTTAATTATGTGCATATGATCTCTCTGTACTAACGTTAATTTTCCTTTGACGTGCCTCAAAATTTTTCGTTGGATGTTTAGATGCAGACAGAAAATCAATGGCTTTAAATTAATTATATTGGATTAATGTTCGGTTCAAACTTATCACTTTTACACAATGAATTATACCATTGAATGTAAATATATTTTATTTTATTATATGACGAGCGCTTTCGCCTTATGGCATCACCAGGTTTCATGATCATAACAGAAATACATTATAAAGCATCTGGTTAACAACATATATTATGCATGAATTATAACATTGTGATGAAGACTAGAAATACCGGTGATTTGCTTAGGAGCATGTCAGAATGCATATATAATTTATGAGGCAGTGCATATTATTGTTCAATATGGAAGAACCAGAAATATACAATATTATGCACATTAGACATGTCTTATATGTATCTGACATCTGTCACTCTTATCGTTAAGAACTGTTCTAATAGCTTTTCTACGCTGATTATAAAATTGGTATTTCGTTAGTTGATAAAAGTATTTATCTCTCCTTTTCTCTCTATTTCTTTTAGTTGCTTTTTGAGGATTTGAATTATGTGCATATGATCTCTCTGTAATAACGTTAATTTTCCTTTGACGTGCCTCAAATTTTTTCACTGGATGTTTAGATGCAGGCAGAAAATCAATGGCTTTAAATTGATTATATTGGGTTACTGTTCAGTTAAAACTTATCACTTTTACACAATGAATTATATCATTGTATGTAAATATATTTTATTTTATTATATGACGAGCGCTTTCGCCTTACAGCATCACCAGGTTTCATGATCATAACAGAAACACATTATAAAGCATCTGGTTAACAACATATAATATGCATGAATTACAACATTGTGATGAAGACTAGAAATACCGGTGATTTGCTTAGGATCATGTCAGAATGCATATAATATAATGGTTAAATCCACCTTTAGGTTGCCGAAGCGAAGTGTCATGGCGGACGCGCGCAAGGTTACTACGTAAATCGAATTAAGCATGTATGCATGGCAGCCAACACTACACTCCTTAGCGATGAGAGAAGAGCTGCTATCATGTATTTCCATAGCCAATATGTTGTAACTGTATGAAATCATGGACGTAGTTTACAGACAGAACACCAGAGTCGCATTGACACGATGCTTCCAGCTCAGGAAAACCGTACGGCAAAGAAACTGTTGACCAAACAAATTATTACCCGGGTTCGATCCCCGTATAAATGTAATTCCGTTAAACATGTAGCCTATAAGCAACACAGATATGCAAATAATCGTAATACTAGGATATATAATGCCCCAATGACAGGAAAGGTAATGCACTGAGGTCATAGAGTGAACTACGAGGACAGACAATGGACTGGTAGGACGGACAGTGTAGTTACAGCACAGAGATAAGACTGAGAGGCAAAAGACTGAACTGCTAGGACAGAGAGTGTAGTGACAGGACAAAGATTGGACTGATAGCACACAGAGTGGACTGAGAGGACAGAGAGTGGACATAGAGGATATAGAGTGGATTGAGAGGACACAGAGAGGACTGAGAGGACATAGATTGGACTGAGAGGACATAGAGTGGACTGAGGAGACATAGGGTGGACTGAGAGGAGATAGAGTAGACTCACAGGAGATAGAGTGGACTGAGAGGAGATAGACAGGAGTGAGAGGACATAGAGTGGACTGAGAGGACATAGAGTGGACTGAGAGGTCATAGAGTGGACTCAGATGAGATACACTGGACTGAGAATAGATAGACTGGACTGAGAGGACATAGATTCGACTGAGAGGACATAGATTCGACTGAGAGGACATAGAGTGGACTGAGAGGAGATAGAGTTGACTGAGAGGACATAGAGTAGACTGAGCAGACAGGGAGTTGACTCAGATGACATTGAGTGTACTGACAGGAGATAGAGTGGACTGAGAGGACATAGAGTAGAATGAGAGGAAATAGAGTGGACTGAGAGCACAGAGTGGTCTGAGACGACATAGAGTAGACTGAGAAGACAGGGAGTGGACTCTGATGACATACAGTGTACTGACAGGAGATAGAGTGGACTGAGAGGACATAGAGTGGACTGAGAGGACATAGAGTGGACTGAGAGGACATAGAGTGGACTGTGATGACATAGAGTGGACTGAGATGACATAGAGTTGGCTGAGAGGACATAGAGTGGACTGAGAATAGATAGAATGGACTGAGAGGACATACATTCGACCGAGAGGACATAGAGAGGACTGAGAGGAGATAGAGTGGTCTGTGAGGACGTAGAGTGGACTGAGAGAAGATAGTGTAGACTCTGTCATCTGAGTCCACTCTATGTCCTCTCAGTCCAATTTCTATTCTCTCACTCAACTCTATGTTCTCTCAATCCACTCTATATCTTCTCAGTCCACTTTATGTCCTCTCGGTCCACTCTATGTCCTCTCAGTACACTCTGTCCTCTCAGTCCACTTTTTGTCCTCTCAGTCCACTGTATGTCCTCTCAGTCCACTTTCTACTCGAAGTCCAATCTGAGACCTCTCAGTCCACTCTATGTCCTCTCAGTTCACTTTGTGTCCTCTCAGTCCATTTTCTGTTTTCTCAGTCCACTCTATCTCCTCACAATACACTCTGTGTCCTCTCAGTCCACTTTTTGTCCTCTCAGGCCAATGTATGTACTCTCAGTCCACTTGCTATTCTCTCAGTCCACTTTATGTCCTCTCAGTCCACTCTATGTCTTCTCAGTACCCTCTGTTTCCTCTCAGTCCACTTTCTGTCCTCTCAGTCCACTCTGTCTCCTCTCTGTGCTCTCACTTCACTCTATGTCCTCTCAGTACTCTCTGTGTCCTGTGAGTCCACTTTCTGTCCTTTCAGTCCACTCTATGTTCTATCAGTCCACCCTACGTCCTCTCAGTACACTCTATGTTCTTTCAGTCCACTCTATATCTTCTCAGTCTACTTTAAGTCCTCTCAGTCCACTCTATATCTTCTCAGTCCACTCTATGTCCTCTCAGTACTCTTTGTGTCCTCTCAGTCCACTTTATGTCCTCTTAGTCCACTTTATGTTCTCTCAGTCCACTCTATGTCCTCTCAGGACACTGTGTCCTCTCAGTCCACTTTCTGTCCTCTCAGTCCACTCTATCTCCTCTCAGTCCATTCTACGTCCTCTCAGTACACTCTATGTCCCTTCAGTCCACTTTCATTACTCTCACTCCACTCTATCTCCTCTCAATCCACTCAATGTCCTCTCAGTACATTCTGTATTCTCTCAGTCCACCTTCTCTCCTCTCAGTCCACTCTATGTCCTCTCAGTCCACTCTTCTTCCACTCAGTCCACTCTATGTTCTCTCAGTCCACTCTATATCTTCTCAGTCCACTTTATGTCGTCTCAGTCCACTCTATATTCTCTCATTCCACTCTATATCTTCTCAGTCCACTTGATATCCTCTCAGTCCACTCTATGTCCTCTCAGTCCACTCTACATCCTCTCAATCCACTCTATGTTCTCTCAGTCCACTCCATATCTTCTCAGTCCACATTATGTCCTCTCAGTCCACTCTATATCTTCTCAGTCCACTCTCTGTCCTCTCAGTCCACTCTATGTTCTCTCAGTCCACTCTATGTCCTCTCAGTACACTCTGTGTCCTCTCAGCCTACGTTCTGTCCTCTCGGTCCACTGTATCTCCTCTCGGTCCATTCTACGTCCTCTCAGTACACTCTTTGTCCTCTCAGTTCACTTTCTGTCCTCTCAGTCCACTCTATCTCCTCTCTTTCCATTCTACGTCCTGTCAGTACACTCTGTGTCCTCTCAGTCCACTTTCTGTCTTCTCATTCCACTCTATGTCCTCTCAGTCCACTCTACATCCTCTCAGTCCACTCTATGTTCTATCAGTCCACTCTATATCTTCTCAGTCAACTTTATGTTCTCTCAGTCCACTCTATATCTTCTCAGTCCACTCTATGTCCTCTCAGTCCACTCTATTCTTCTCAGTCCACTCTATGTCCTTTCATTCCTCTCTATGTCCTCTCAGTCCACTCTCTATCTTCTCAGGCCACTCTATGTCCTCTCAGTCCACTCTACTTCTGTTCAGTCCACTCTATGTACTTTCAGCCCACTCTATTTCCTGTCAGTCCTCTCTATATATTCTCAGTCCACTCTATGTCCTCTCAGTTCACTCTATATCCTCTCAGTCCACTGTATCTCCTCTCAATCTACTCTATATCTTCTCAGTCCACTCAATGTCCTCTCTGTCCACTCTATGTACTCTCAGTCCACTCTATGTCCTCTCAGTCTACTCTATATCTTCTCAGTCCACTCTATGTCCTCTCAGTCCACACTATGTCCTCTCAGTCCACACTATGTCCTCTCAGTCCACTCTATGTCCTCTCACTCTTCTCTATATCTTCTCAGACCACTCTATGTCCTGTCAGTCCACTCTATGTCCTCTCAGTCCAGTCTATTCTCTGTCCAGTCTCTGCATGAATGGGAATTGTGATGAAGACTAGAAATACCGGTGATTTGCTTAGGAGCATGTCAGAATGCATATGTAATTTATGAGGCATTTGCATATTATTGTTCAATATGGAAGAACTAGAAATATACAATATTATGCACATTATATAATATCTTATATGTCAGGTAAAATAATTAAAATACAATGATAGTTGTAGGTGGATATTGGATAGTGGTAAGTTTAGACTGAACAGTAACCCAAAACAATTAATTTATTAGTAACTTATCTGAAAAAAAGTCTGTCAATTACTTTAGCTAAGAAGAGCTACAAACTCGTCTACTAATGAGAAAAAGGTATTATCATCGATATCATTATTTAATTTACTTCTCTACATTACCATTTGCTTATATTCTGAATTTTGTTGTTGACTATTATTGTTAGACTTAACTCCATTACTGGCTTCCTGTTCAAGGGGTAACAATAAAGTCACTTGTGATTTAGAAATAACAGAATTATTAGATGGGTCATTTATCTGTCTGTTCACTAACCATGTACGATGTAGCTCTGGATGCACTTTTGTGACATGAATATTAACACCTTTAGCGAATTTGAATAATTTTTCACAGTGAATGCACGCAGTCTGAGAATGAGAGTCACAGTTATTAAGGGGAGAGACGGTATTTGTTAAAACATTTTTTCTATTTGGTGTAAAATATTGTTTTTTGTATGTAGAGAGCTCATGGCTATAGAAACTCAACCAAATATAAATATTTTGAAAAAAAAAAAAAATTTGGGACTCAGATTGGAAAAAAAAATGTACTCAATGTAGGATTTTACTAAAACCGATATATCTAAGCCATTTTTAAAGATAAATTCAACAGTTTTTTTTCCATTTCACTTGTAAAAGCATGCTGTACAAACTGTCTGTCACAGAATGTTGATATTAGTCTTTACATTTGTAAAATAAACAATTAAAATTGAATAACCCTTTTTTGATTTCCTTTTTTGCAAACAGACAGACATATTTTTGAAATGAAAACAATTACCAAAATTGTGTTACAGAAAAAAGTTTCCTAATAGTCTAGGGAATATGTGTTCTATTTTATGCACGTATCTTTAATAGTTTAGAAATTATATCCATTTTTGTCTGGCAATGTAGCAAAAAAAATGAAGTTGGCGGAAACAACAATCAAAGGGGGCATGTGATTTAAAAATCCAGAGTGCAGGAAGTTTAAAAATGGCATCTCAACATCCAATAAGGGCAAAAATACCCACAAAATTTATGCAATGTATTCCACACATATGACAGAGTATTTTAAAGATTTTTTTTTTTATTTATTCATTTTTACAAAAAATACGATCTCCTCCCCTTAAATTAATCATTACAAATACTGATTCAACGATGTCAATATCATTTTCTGAGTACTGTTGTTTATCCGTAACTAGGGACGTATCAGAAGACATCACAAAAATCTTGAATTACACACAAAATTCATAATGCACATCCGAATATTCACAGAAAATATTGAAACAGTTATCGTCAATTATAATACAAAAAATGAAGTATCTACCGCGAAATCAGGTGGCCTGGGTTCGAATCCCGGTCGGGACAAGTTACGTGGATGAGGTTTTTCCGGGGTTTTCCCTCAACCCAATATGAGGAAATGCTGAGTAATTATCGGTGCTGGACCCCGAACTCATTTCACCGACATTATGACCTTCATCTCATTCAGACGCTAAGTAACCTAAGATGTTGATACAGCGTCGTAAAATAAACTACTAAAAAATAAAACAAAATAAATCGCTGATACCTATAGATTTCTTGTAGGCCTAATAAACAACAGAACAAACAACTGTTTGATAAGTCATAGCTCCCTCAAACTCTCGAATTTCTGTGGTGAACTGAAGTGCCCTGATACTTTTTTCCAAGATTTCTGACCCATTTCTTTTACTAATCTTAAATTTAAATTGTTGCAGCAACGATATTTCTTACTTACATACTTACAAATGGTTTTTAAGGAACCAGCAGGTTCATTGCCGCCCTCACATAAGCACGCCATCAGTCCCTATCCTGTACAAGATTACTCCAGTCTCTATCATCATGTCCCACCTCCCTCAAATCCATTTTAATATTAATCTCCCATCTACGTCTCGTCTTCGTCAAATGTTTTTTTTCCTCCCGTCTCCCAACTAACACTGTATGCATTTCTGGATTCGCCCATATGTGCTACTTGCCCTGCCTATCCAAAACGTCTGGATTTAATGTTCCTAATTATGTCAGGTGAAGAATACAATGCGTGCAGTTCTGTGTTGTTTAACTTTCTCCATTCTCCTGTAACTTCATCCCTCTTATCCCCAAACATTTTGCTAAGAACAGTATTCTCAAACAGCTTCAATCTCTGTTTTTTCCTCAAAGTGAGAGTCCAAACAAAAAATTAAAAATGACCATCAAATAGGAAAAAGTTCAAATTATACAATCCATACCCTTAAGAATAAGGTTTACATGTATCTTAAATAGTATAAGCAGGTCACTGACAGATTGTGTATCTGTGTATGCCTTGTGTAGGGATGGGGAAGGGTGTGTATCGGTTTATGTGTAGGTCATAAGGAAATGCCGTTCCATTTAGTGAATTAAATTATAAAATATTCAGGCCAGTATAACTGATTCTGTGACAATAGGGCTGTGATTTCGTTCCAGGGGGGGGGGGGAGATGAGAGTCACTACTCAAAAGTAGAAATTAAAAATATATATATTATTAAACACACAGTTGGTTGTGCAAACTTTTCGGATATCAAAGCGCACTTAAACGTTAATATGAGTATAGGAAAATGTATTATTTTAATAACAATTATTTTATATTTATTTTCGAAAATTGAAAAGGGTCATCTATCTGATTATGGCTCCTAAGTCGTTTCATTGTAAAAACTAATAGAAAGCAACAAGAATTTACAGTAGCAGCAGCAGTGATGGTAGTGGCAGTACTCCTCTATCTTCCCTCTACTGCAGCAATACTTGTATACATTGCTCTTGTTTAAAACATTCTCTGCTACAATCTAACTAATCCTCCTCTACTATTTATTGCTACATTTCATTACTATTGTCCCTAATTTTCTGTCTATATTCAAGCTTTTATATCTCTGACTAATATTCACTACCGTCAACTGGGGTTACTTTACACACATTTTTTGCTTATTCGTTAAAATAATTGAAGATTATAAAGTTAGATACACAAATTAATTTTTATGTGAATGTTCCTGGTTAATTTGAGTAAATTTGAAAATCTAGGGTTGTACATATGCATTATGACACACTTGTAAATAAATAATCACGTGTGTAAAGATGCCCCGTTTACAGGGTTACTTTACACACATATTTACTTTGCCTTATAATCGAGTATTCTGTCCTATATGGTCCATGATTGCACTGTTTTAAGTACTGGGATTGGAAAGGTAAAACATTTCTGAACATGACGTGTTTCGCAATTTATTAGCCCACTACAGTTAGCACAGTGGGAACAAAATGTATAGGTAAATTCCTGAAAATAAAATATTTTATATAAAAGTAAAGAAATGTAATAACAGTACAATAAATGGTTATATGCTGTTCATGAATGTGCTGCTACATTGTGATTTTCCTGGGAAGGTGCTGTAGGAAGCCTTTCAGAACCTGGTGACGGTCCAACGGTTGAGGGATAGCGTCATGCTAACCACATGACTATACTGCTACCTACTAGATGCAGTAACCGATCCAACTGGCATTGATCCTTCAGAGCTGACGTGCCACGGATTATGTAAAATAATAATAATGATAATAGTAATGATAATAATAATCTACAAGTAACAACCTTCTCTGTTTTGAAAGTCATTTATTTTCCCCTATCATTGACGGGAATCGATCCTACTACCATTAATAGTGACATTATATATCATATTAAAAAGAATTTTTATTTTTAATAAGTGTCCATAAACACTTCACATCTGTGTAAAGTTGCCCCGTTCAGAGGTACATTAGGTTATTATCATTCTTGTTTTCCCTCTCGCAGGATAGCACATGTAACGAAAAACTGGTCAGGCAGTCCGAAAGCTTCATAATTTCATACAATACTAGTCAACATTGAATGTGTGAACTGAACTGTTCAGTGCAACACAAAGTTTTTAGACATAAAAAAAGAGTAAAAATACTTGCCTCGTGAAATTCACCAGCAACAATGGTGTATAACAGCTTTAATAATGGCACACACTTCAGACTACTACACACATGTGCTGTTGTCACACAGAATCAGTTCCACGAAGTTGCTACACATTGTCTGTAATTTGCTGCCATCTAAACATTTTTTCTAGAAATGTGTAAAGTTACCCCCCTTGTCTAAAGTATACCCGGTTGACGGTAATTATCTATATTCCACTTTTTAATTTACATTGCAATATTACATTATTTGCTCTACTTTTTACTGACCTTTTCTCAGAATTTTACTCTTGCATTCATTGAGTGTTCAGTATTCAATACTCCAATGTTTCTATAATATGATATGGTATGGTATGGTATGGTATGGTATAGTATGGTATGGTAAGGTATAGTATGGTATGGTATGATATGGTATTATATGATGATACGATATGGCATGGCATGGTATGGTATGGTATGGTATGGTATGGTATGGTAGGTTAGGGTAAGGTACAGTACAATATAATTGTATTTATTGATTGATTTCTTTATTTATTGATTTGTTTGTTTGTTTGTTTGTTTCATTGTTTGTTTGATAATTAGTTTACTAGCATATTAGTTTATTAATTAATTTATTCGTTTATTAATTTATTTATTAATTTATACATTTATTTATTAATTTATTAATTACTAATTAGATAATTAAAGTATTTACTTATTTATCTACTTATTTATTTATTTAACAATTTACTAATTTATTAACTAATTTATTAATTTAATTATTAATTAATTAATATATTTAATTAGTTCTTAACTTATTAATTACTTTTATAATTTATTAATTTAATTAATTAATATATTTATTTATTTTATATTTATTTCCTTACTTATTTATGTATTTCTTAATATATTAATTTATTACTTTATTTATTTATTTCTTAATTTAATCATTTATTAATTTATATAATTATTAATTAATTAAGTTACTATTTTTATATTTATTTACTTATTACTTATTTATTTATTTCATTATTTATTTACATATTTATTTATGTATATATATTTATGTATTTAATTAATTCGTTTGTTTATTATCTATTTATTTACTTATTTATTTATTAATTTCTTCACTTATTAATTTATTCATTAATTTATTTACTAATTTATTTATTTATATATATTTAAGTTAATATTTATATATTTATTTACTTATTAATAATAATAATAATAGAATAAATGCGCACAAGTCGTGCATAAGGTAGTTAAGCTACATCAGATACAGATTGAACTTAGCACTCTGTTGCTCACATTGTTTGTGCTCAATGTTCTACCGAGGATTTCCCTCTAACGGTTCACCTTGTTCATTATTCACATAATTCTACCAGGGATTTCATTCGTTTTTTGCATTTGGTTACGTGGTATCGGTCACATGGTTGCTCACGCAGTTCACACACACAGTTGTTCCCAGGTTCGTGGAAGCACTTAGTCTTGCATATTTTGTGGTGGTATCCATGCACCGCTATTGAGTTCACTAGGTGTCGGAGATCTTGATTTGCTTCGGTCCAGGATCTGTTTGTCATGGCTTCTGTTGTATAAAAATCCAACCATATGTCCCTTCTCTTTTTCTCCCTTTCGTGTAGAAGTTTCTTTGAGTTGTCGGTAGATGGGAGCCTCATACGTAGGTCTTCTATGAAGAAGGGTTCCCTGGCGAGTTTGTATGCTAGCCTCGACTTTGTGTATTTGGAGATACCCAAGGTGGCTTTCAGAAATCGTGACTTCACTGCTTCCAGAGTCATTAAGTCTTTTAGGCTCAGCTTTTCCCAGATGAGGTCTATTCTGTAGGTTGCGATGGGAACTATTTTTGCGTTGAACAAGGCCATGGCGGTTTTGAGTGATATTCTGGATATCGCCTGGATGTCAAACATGGCTTTTGTGGATGCTGCTGCTCGGGATTTTGTGTATTCTAAATGACCTGGCGGTGGTTTGCAGAGTTAGACCCAGGTATTTGAAGCTGTTAACTGTCCTGAGAGGTTCTGATCCTATGTAGATTCTGTCCTACTTAGCTTCTCGGCCTCCGTTGCGGAATGTCATCTGTACCGTTTTCTCCATGTTAATTTCCATTTTGTTTTCCCATGCCCACTTCTCAAGTTGGTTGGCTGCTCTTTGCAGGGTGTGTGTGGAGTTCGATCCGATGGCCATGTCATCTGCTTATATGTAGACTTTGACTTCCTCCGTCTCTTGTTTAATCATCTGAACAACATCCTATGTGGCAATGTTAAAGAGTAGGGGGCTTAATGGGTCCCCCTGCAATACGCCGTTGGTTTGCCTTATTGTTTTCGATGTGGTTACGTCGTCTGTGATCTGGATGACGTTGGCTGTGAGCATATTATGGATCAGCACTGTGAGTTTATCTTTTCCTTTTATTTGTTCCAGCTTCGATACTAGAAGGCGTCTGTTTAATTCATCAAAGGCCTTCGTATAATCTACGAAGACTGCGTGGAATTTTCTTCAGGGGTGTCTTAGTGCGTCCTCTATATCATCTAGCAGGTTCTTGATGGCATGTAGTGTGCTCCGGTCTTTTCGGAATCCGAATTGCTCTTCCGGTATCTTCTGTTCTACTTCCTTGGAGATGCGTTTTGTGATTATGCTTGTGAGTATTTTCAGTATGCTTTTCTCCAGGGCGATGCCTCTGTAGGGATTCGGGTCCATTTGGTCGCCACTCCCTTTGAATAACATTTTTATTGTCGAGAGCCTCCATATATCTGGTATGTTGCCCTTTTTTAGGCATAGATTTAACATATCTGTGATTGCTTGTGGTATTAGGTTTGAGTCTTTGATATGCTCGTTACATATCCGATCTGGGTCTGGAGTCTTTTTCTTTTTCAGAGACATTATTGTCTCGTGCACCTCTTCCATCGTGAAGGGGTTCGTTCCGCTAGGTGTATCCCCGCAGTGATCGGTTCATATGCTGAGGTGGTTTTTCCTATGTTGAGAATGCTGCTAAAGTGTTCTTCCCAGATTCTTATGTCCATTTTTCCGCTGCTCTGAGCTCTTCGCGGCCTCAATGCTATGTACGGGTCCTTTTTGGCTTCCTCCACCATCTTCGTTTCTTCCTGTTCCATGTACTTGCGTTTGGCCTTCAGGAGGTCTTTGTATTCTTTCCTGTTTTGGCTGTAGTATCTGAGGTCTTCTGGGCTTCTACTGGATCTTGCCGTATGCAGCACCTGGAGGGTGGTTCTTCTTTTTCCATAGCATTTTTTGTCAAACCATTTCTGTGCTCTTCTTTCGGGGTTGTATACCATAGCAGACTGAATGGTTTTTTCCAGTGTGATGGCTGCCAATTCAATATCGTTTTCTTTTATGTGGTTTTCAAATTCTCCCCATTCACTTGTCTTCTGGCTTAGTAGTTGGTTATTTAGCTGTCGTGAGGTTTTGGTAGCTGTGATTTTTACTCTGTTCTCCACTTTTGGGATGCGGAAGTTGGCCACGACTGGGCAGTGTTTCTTTAGGGGTGTTTCATCTGCTGTGTAACAAACTTTGTAATTATTGAGCGAGATGTTGGGTCCTTTGAAGAAGATTAGGTCTATGGTGCTACATCCGGAGTGTGCGAAGTATGTTCGTTCGTCTGCTTTGTTGGCAAGGGTGAAACCTTCTTCCGTCATCATGTCTAGCAGTTCGTTTGCTCTGTGACTGGCGACGTCTAGTCTGCAGTTCAGGTCCCTGGCTATGATGATGTTTTGCCCTGGCGCAACGTGCCTTAAGGCGGTCATGATGGTTTCTATTATGTCTTCTATTGGGGTTAGTGGCTCTGTGTATATGGCTATTACGGAGAGGTTTTCGAAATTCATCACTAGTGTGTCTTGATCCTGATGCGTGCTTAGTAATTTTCCCATTTGAGGTTTGAAGAAACAGGAGGTTCCTCGCTTTGGCCGTCGTCTTGGACCTTGCGTTGCAGGTATGTGTTGTGAGTAGAATCCGTTTATTTGTAATGTTTTAGTTGCCAGAGTTTCTACGAGGACTATTATGTCATGTGTGTGCAGAAAGTTATTAGTGTTAGTGCTAGGGCGCTCTTTATCCCTTCTACATTCCACAGAAGTAGACTAAACTGGTAGTCTGGCTCCTGCTCCCTGTGGCCGAAAAAGCCAATAGCGTCTTATGACGACTCCCTCTGGCCACGCCTCCGGTGTGTTGACTTTTGTTAGATCTGTCAGAGGGATCACCACTTTGTATGCCTTAAATGTGCCTCTTGATTGGAGTTCTTCGCATTCCATTACGTTGGTTACATGTAAATTTGTGAGATGTCTTTTAACTGCTTCCTCGGTTGTATTGTGGTGTAGTTTCCCTATGTATAACCAGGCTCTGCGTTCTGCGGCTTGCAGTTGTCCTGGTTGCGATTGTTGGTTATCATTCTCATTTTCGGGTTTTCTTGTACCCACGGTTGTTGTGGCCTTCATTTTCGCGCTGTTTTCCTTGGGCGTTAAGGGTTTAGTGACTACAGTTGTCCATAGTTCTTTGTCTCTCTGTGGTTGCTCTTGAGGTGTTTGCATCTGAACGATTTTTTTTATCAGCCGTCAGTTTTGGGTTTGTTTTGTTTGTAACTTCTTCTCTTATCACGTTTCAGATATTACTCGTGAAGCTATCCATCATGTTTTTTAGCATCTGTGTTACGTTTTTAGTGATTTGTGTTCCATTTCGGTGACTGAGTATGCTATGTGGGTCTGTTCTATAGGTGTCGTCTGGTGGGGGAAGTCCTTTTCATCCCCAGTCTCCTGGCTGACTTGATTACGTTGCTGTCCGGTAGGCGTCGGTAGTGACTGGTTTCCGCTGGCAGCTTCCTGCGCAGGGGCCGGCAGATGTCGCTATTTGTCCCTTAGGTCGATTCTCGTCTCCCTCCGTATTTGTTGCTTTATCTATTCCAACCTCATTGTGAGGCCTCTTCTGAGCCTTAGTTCTATCATCTAGGGCGAATTGTAATTCATTAAAACTGTTTCTAATGTCACATCTTTGTGCATGGCTTCCTTTGCTCATTTCTTCATATATCCGCCTTCATCAGCGATATGCTCTAGGTGTATTAGTGCACTTTCGAGACGCGTTTTAGCCTCGTCCGCCATCTTGCACATCCATATTTATTTTATATTTATTGCATTATTTATTTATTAATATATTAATTAATTTAATTATTTATTTCTTAATTTAATAATTTATTAATTTATATACTTCTTAATTAATTCATTCATTAAATTATTTATTTACTTCTTTATGTATTTATTTATTTACTAATTAATTACTTAATTTATTTAATTCTTTATTTATTTATTCATTTATGTATATATTTATTTCATTATTTATTTACATATATATATATTTCTTCATGTATTTAATTAATTGATTAATTTTTGAACTATTTATTTACTGACTTATTTATTTCCTTCTTTATTAAGTTATTCATTTATTTATTTAGGAATGAATGAATGAATTGATTAATTATTTAATTTATTTATTTACATATTTGTTTATTTATTTATTATTCATTTTGTTATTTATTTATTTACTTAATTATTTATTTCCTTATTTATTTATTTATTTATTTATTTATTTATTTATTCACTTAATATTTTATTAAATAATTTGTATACTAATTTATTTATCTATCTATTTATTAAGTTATTAATTAATTAATTCATTTAGTTATTCAATTTATATATTTATTTAATACGTATTTGTTTACTTATTTATTTATATTTATTAATTTATTACTTCTTTAATTTAATTATTGATTTCGTAATTAATTAATAAATTTATTTATTTATGTATTTATTCATTTATACTTTATTTACTTACTTCCTTATTCATTTATTTAATTTTTAATATATCAATTAATTAAGTAATTTAATTATCTATTTATCAATTTCTTAATGTATTTATTAGTTTATTACTTTATTAATTTCTTAATGAATTAATTAAAATATTTATTTACATATTTACATATATATATATTTAATTAATTACTTATTTATATACTTATTTATTTATTTAGGTTCTTAATTTATTTATTTACTTTGTTATTTATTTATTTATTATTTATTTATATACTAAATCACATATTTATGTGTTTATTTATATATTCATTTATTAAATTAATTTCTTATTTGTTTATTTCTTTTTTTATTTATTTACATATTTATTTATTTTAATATTTATTTATTTATTAAATAATTAACTAATCTTTATTTATTTACTAAATTAATAGTTTATTTACGTAGTTTATTAATTTATTTATGTGTTATTTATGAATTAATTTAATTATTTATTATTAATTAATTAATTTATATATTTATTATTTAGTTATTTACTCATTAATTGATTAATGAATTGATTAATTAGATTTATTTACTTATTATACACTTACTTCCTTATTTATTTATTTATTTATTTATTTATTCACTTGTTAATTTATTAATTTATTTGTTTACTTATTTATTTATTTATTTATATTTATGAAGTCATTCATTAATTTATTTATCACTTTATTTATTAATTTATTCATTAATTTATTTTTATATTTAGATATTAATAGATATATTTATTTAATATTTATTTATTTACTTATTTATTTGTATACATTTATTTATTTAATCTTTAATTTACTTAATAATTTCGTAATTAATTAATTAATTTTTTTAATTAATTAATAAAGTTATTTACTTCCTTATTTATTTATCTATTTATTTACTTCTTCATGAATGAATTTATTTATTTATGTATTTATTTAAAATTTATTACTTTATTAAGTTATTAATTAATTACATAATTAAATAATTAATTTAGTTATTTATTTATATATATACTTATTTACATATTTATATACATATATATTTATTTTGATTTATTTATTTACTCATTTATGTATTTATTTATTTATTTAATTACTTATTTATTTTTCCCTTTATTGTGCTAAAACAGCATGTTCCATTGCATACAAGCTTTGCAATACTCATGCTATGTTTATGTTACATATTTGATAGTTCGAAGTTGATATTTATATAGCAGTACACTATTGCAATATACAGAGCCGGACTATGGGCACAAATAACACTCCAAGCGAATCCTATCTACTTAACCTCCATTGGTCACTTCGAAATTGTGTGAGGCTATTTATTATAGTGGGAGACTCTCCTCAATTGGAACTATTATCTCACAATGCTCCAGATATTACAATATCACAATGCACAGATTAATTAATAAGTACTTACACGCATCGGTTAATATGTGTATCAATTTGTCAGGCACTTCTACTGCGTCCATGTCCATATTTATTTTATATGTATTGCCTTATTTATTTATTAATATATTAATTAATTAATTTCATAATTTAATAATTTATTAATTTATATACTTCTTAATTAATTAAATTATTTATATACTTCTTTATGTATTTATTTATTTACTAATTCATTACTTAACTTATTTAATTCTATATTTATTTATTCATTTATGTTTACATTTATTTGTATATGTATATATATATATACATATATATATACATATTTAATTAATTGATTAGTTTTTTAACTATTTATTTACCGACTTATTTATTTCTTTCTTTATTAAGTTATTCATTTATTTATTTATGTGTGACTGAATGAATTGATTAATTAATTAATTTATTTATTTACATATTTGTTTATTTATTTATTTATTTATTTATTTATTTATTTATTTATTCATTTTGTTATTTATTTACTTACTTAATTATTTAATTACTTATTTATTTATTTATTTATTTATTTATTCACTTAATAATTTATTAAATAATTTATATACTAATTTATTTATCTATCTATTTATTAAGTTATTAATTAATTAATTCATTTATTTCTTTAATTTATATATTTATTTAATAATTATTTATTTACTTCTTTATTTATATGTATTAATTTAGTAATTCTTTAATTTAATTATTAATTTTGAAATTAATTAATAAATTTATTAATTTATGTATTTATTCATTTTTACTTTATTTATTTACTTCCTTATTTAATTATTTAATTCTTAATATATCAATTAATTAATTAACTTAATTATCTATGTATTAATTTATTAATGTATTTATTAGTTTATTACTTTATTAATTTCTTAATGAATTAATTAAATTATTTTTTTATATATTTACATACATATATTTAATTAATTATTTATTTATATACTTATTTATTTATTTAGGTTCTTAATTTATTTATTTACTTCGTTATTTATTTATTTACCAACTTATTTATTTATTATTTATTTATATACTAAATCACATATTTATGTGTTTATTTATATATTCATTTATTAAATTAATTCTTTATTTGTTTACTTCTTTTTTTATTTATTTACTTATTTATTTATTTAAATATTTATTTATTTATTTATTAAATAATTAATTAATCTTTACATAATTACTAAATTAATTATTTATTTACGTACTTATTTATTAATTTATTTATGTGTTAATTATGAATTAATTTAATTATTTATTATTAATTAATTTATTTATTATTTCATTATTTACTCATTATTTGATTAATGAATTGATTAATTAGATTTATTTATTTATTTATAAAACACATCCTTATTTATTTATTTATTTATTTATTTATTCACTTGTTAATTTATTAATTTATTTATTTACTAATTTATTTATGTATTTATTTATTTTTTTCTTTATTTATATTTATGAAGTTATTAATTAATTTATTTATCACTTTATTTATTAATTTATTCATTAATTTATTTATATATTTACATATTAATAGATATATTTATTTAATTATTTATTTACTTATTGATTTATATACATTTATTCCTTTATTCTTAAATTCATTTATTAATTTCGTAATTAATTAATTAATTAATTTCTTAACTAATTAAGCAATTTATTTACTTCCTTATTTATTTATCTATTTATTTACTTCATAATGAATGAATGAATTTATTTATTTATTTACTTAAAATTTATTACTTTATTAAGTTATTAATTAATTAATTTAATTATTTATTTATATATATGTACTTATTTATATATTTATATATGTTCATTTTGATTTATTTATTTACTCATATGTATTTATTTATTTAATTATCTATTAATTTTTTTTTTATTTTATTGTGCTAAATCAGCATGTTCTATTGCATACAATAATTTGCAATATTACATGCTGTGATATTTATATTTATTTATTTATTATTATCACTTTATTTATTAACTTTTATTAATTAATTTATTAATTAATTTATATATTTATGTTTTTTAATTTACTTATTTACTTCCTTATTTATTGATATACTAACTTATTTATTTATTTATTTATATACTAACTTATTTATTTATTTATCCATTTCCTAATTTGTATATTAATGTATTTATATTTATATATAAATTTTTTTTTATTAAATTAGTTCTTCATTTATTTACTTACTTTTTTATTTATTTACTTATTTATTTTCTTATGTTTTTATTTACTTTATTTATTTACATATTTATATATATTTATTTAGTTTTTGATTTAAATATTTATTTATTGTATATTTATTTTTTTTATTTCTTAATTTAATAATTTATTAATTTATATAATTATTAATTAATTTATTTATTTATTTCATTTTTTTCTTTACTTATTACTTATTTATTTATTTACTTACTCATTATGTATTTATTTATGTCTTTAATTCTTTACTAATTTATTTATTTATTTATTTAGTTTCATATTAATTAATTAATTAATTATTTTATTTGAGTATATATTTTCTTAATTTTTTTACATATGGATTTCTCTATTTATATATATTTATTCAGGTATTTTATTTATTTATTTTCTACCTACTTATTTACTTACTTATTAATTTCTTAATTTATTCACTTCTTAATTTCTTAATTTATTTACAAAATTATGTATTTATTTATCTATTTATTATGTTATCAATTTTGTTATTAATTAATTTATTAATTGATTAATTAATTAATTTATATAATTATATGTTTAGATATATTTATTTATTTATTTATACATCTTCTCATTTATTTATTCAATTGATTAATTATTTATTTACTTCTTAATGGATTAATTAATTTATTTATTAATTTATTTATTTATCTATTTAGTAACTTATTAATGTATTTATTGATTTATTACTTTATTAATTTATTACTTAATTAAATTATTTATTTATATATATATATATATATATTGATTTTGATATATTTATTTATTTTCATATATTAAATTATTTATTAGTTTATAAATTTATATATGTATTTATTAATTTTTATTAATTATTTTATTTATGTATTTAATTAACTTATTTACTTCCTTATTTATTTATTTAGTTATTCATTTATTTATTTAATAATTTATATATTTATGTATTTATTTGTATATTTATTTATTTATTTATTTATTTGTCAAATTATTTCTTATTTATTTACTTATTTTTGTTTTTATTTACTTATATATGTATTTTATTTATTTATTTTTTATCTATTTATTTATTTACTTATTTCCTTCTTTATTAATTAATTAATTTATGAATGAATGAATTAATTAATTTAATTGTTATATATTTATTTATTTTATTATGTTTATTTATTTATTTATTCATTTTTTATCTATTCACTTATTTATTTATTTATTAATGTATTCACTTATTCATTTATTAATTTATTTACTAATTTATTTATTTATTTCTTTATTAATTTGTTTGTTTATTTATTTATCTATATATTTATTATGTTATTAATTTTTTTATTAAATTATTAATTAATTTATTTATTTATATATGTATATTTATATATTTGTTAATATTTACCTATTTATGTGTATTTATGGATTTATTTATATATTTATTTATTCCTTAATTTATTTACTAATTTCTTAATTAATTAATTAATTTTTTATTCATGTACTTATTCAATTTTTATTTATTTATTTACTGTTTATTTATTTATTTACTTCTTACTATATTATAATTGATTTATTAATTGATTTATTTACTTATTTATCTATGTATTTATTAATGTTTTAATGCATTTATTAATTTGTTACTTTATTAATTAATTAATTAAATTATTTATTTATTTATTTACTTATTTATATAATCATGTACCTGTATATTTATTTATTTTCATTTCTTTATTTACTTATTTATTTTTCCCTTTATTGTGCTAAAACAGCATGTTCCATTGCATACAAGATTTTCAATACTACATGCTATGTTTATGTTACATATTTTATAGTTCATAGTTGATACTCATATAGCAGTACATTATTGCAATATACAGAGTCGGTTAAAATAGGTATTACAATACAAAAATTAAAATAAATAAAAATTATCTTCTCTTCACAATATATGATCAACTAGCCAATTATAAGTCTTATGCTTAAGTACATTACAAATCCACAATTAATTAATACATTACAAATACACATTACAAATCCACAATTAAATTATCCATGTACTATATAGAATCAATCCGCTCGCCATTTACAAAGCTTATGCCTAAATGCATTATAAGAAAAATTTTGTACCAGTGTTGCAATATTACATACTATGTTTATATTATTAATCGAATTTGATATACGTAGAATAGTTCATAGTTATCTAGCAATACACTATTGTAATAGATAGAGTCAAATTTAAATTATACCTTACAAATCCAAAAATTAACATATGTATTACAAATCCACAATTTAATTTGTACCTTACAAATTCACAATTAAAAATATTATACATTACAAATCCACAAATTTAAAATATGCATTACAAATCCACAATTTAATTCATACATTACAAATCAACTAATTTAAAAATATGTATTACAAATCCACAATTTAAATTGTACCTTAGAATTTCACAATTTAAATATTATACATTACAAATCCACAATTTAAATTGTACCCTACAATTCATAATTTAAAATATACATTACAAATCCAAAATTTAAAAATATGCATTTCAAATCCACAATTTAAATTGTACCTTACAAATTCACAATTTAAAATATTATTCATTACAAATCCAAAATTTCAAAATATGCATTACAAATCCGCAATTTAAATTGTACCTTACAAATTCACAATTTAAAATATTATACATTACAAATCCACAATTTAAATTGCACCTTACAAATTCACAATTAAAATATTATACATTACAAATCACAAATTTAAATAAAATTTTCTACTCTGTACAATGGATGATAAGCTAGCCAAATATAAGGCTTATGCTTACATACATTACAAGACAATGTTGTACATGTGTTTTAATATATTTATATGCTATTTTTACGTTACATACATGTTCACAGTCATTTAACAATACACTATTGCAATAGACGGAGTCATATTTGAATTGTACATCACAGATCCACAATTTAAAATCTTATAATTGTATGCTTGTTTGGATTCATGTTTACAATGTGTTGTACTTATTTGTATTCGTGTTTATAATGTGTTAATGTCTATTGATTGTATGAATGTTTTGAATTGTTTGTAGTGTTTCAAAATGAGTTGATCTTGATTAATTGATTTATTTACTTATTTATCTATTTATTCATGTATTAATGCATTTATTAATTTATTACTTAATGAATTAATTAAATTATTTATTTATTTACTTATATATTTACTTATTTATATATTCATTTATATATATATACTCATTTATTTATTTACTTAATTATTTATTTTATTATTTGTTTATATATTTAATAATTTATTAACTTTTTCTTAATTTACTTATTTATTTATTATGTTTTTTAATTTATTTATTTACTTCCTTATTTATTTATTTACTAACTTATTTATTTTTATTTACTAATTTATATATTTTTATATATATTTATATATTTATTTATTAACTGATTTCTTGTTCTATTTACTAATTCTTTATTTACTGATTTATTTACTTATTTATTTATTTATAGCAATAAATTAATTTATTTATTTATTTTATATTTATTTATTGCTTTACTTATGTATTTATTTATTAATATATTTATGAATTTATTTATTTATTTCTTAATTCAATAATTTATTAATTTATATAAATATTAATTAATTAATTTATTTTTTTGATTTCTTTATTTACTTATTACTTATTTATTTATTTACATACTTATTTATGTACTCATTTACTTCTTTATTTATTTACAAATGAATTAATTTATTTAGTTATATATTAATTACATAATTATTTTATTATGTGTTTATTTAAGTATTTATTAATTTATATAATAATTTATTTACACATTTGCTTCTTTATTTATTCATATATACGTATTTATTTATGTATTTCATTTCTTTTTGATCTACTTTTTTACTTATTTGATTACTTAATTATTTTGTATAATTATATATATATTTATTTATTTTATATTTATTTATTTACTTATATATATTTGTATATACTTTTTAATTTTATTTACAAATGTCTTAATTTATTTATTTGTTATTTATTTATTTATGTATTTATTCACTGTTATCATTTATTTATTCACTTGATTATTTATGTATTTACTTCTTAATGTATTAATTAATGAATTTATTAATTTATTTATATTCTTATCTATTCATTTATTCATTAATGTATTTATTAATTTATTATTTTATTAATTTATTGCTTAATTAATGAATTTATTTACTTATTCATTTATATTTATTTATTTTCATATATTTATTATTTATTTACACATTTATATATCAATTTATCAATTTTTATTACATTATTAATCAATTTATTTATTTATGTTTTTAAATAATTTAATTACTTCCTTATTTATTTAGTTATTTATTTACTAATTTAAATATATATGTATTTATTTATATACTTATTCATTAAGTTATTTTTTATTTCTTTACAATTTATTTACTTATTTATGTATTTCATTTATTTATTTATTTTTGTCTATTTATTTATTTACTTATTTGTTTCCTTATTTTTTCCTTATTTATTAATTAATTTATTTATTTATGAATCAATTGATTAGTTTATTTATTGATATATTTATTTATTTATTTATTTATTTGTTTATTTATTTATTTATTCTTATTTGTTAACTTTTTCATTATTCACTTACTTATTTATTAGTTAATTTATTCATTTATTCATTTATTTATTTACTAATATATTTACCTATTTATTTATTTATAAATTTATCCATGTATTTATTAAGTTATTAATTAATTTATTAATTAAATTATTAATTAATTAATTTATTTGTTTATATATTTATATTTATATACTTATTTAATATTTATTATTTATTTAATTATTTATTTATTTATTTTCTTATTTATTTCCTTATTTATTTATTTTACTTACATATTGATTTTTAATTTATTCATTTATTAAGTTATTAATTAATTTATTTACAAATTTTGTATTTATTTATTTATTTATCTATTTATTAAGTTATCAATATATTAACTAATTTATTAGTTAATTAATTTATATAATTATATATTTATATTTACTTATTTATTTTTTAAATTTCTTTATTAATTTCTTTATTTATTTATTTGTGCATTTATTCATTTATTTATTTACTTGATTATTTATATACTTCTCAATATATTAATTAAAAAATTTATTAATTTATTTACTTAACTATTTAATAGTTTATTATTGTATTTATTAATTTATTATTTTATTAATTGATTACTTAATTAAATTGTTTATTTATTTATATATTTCTTTATTTATTTTGATATATTTATTTATTTTCATATATTTCCTTATTTATTTATTTATTTATTTATTTCTGTATTTATTAACATTTAATTAATTAATTAATTAATTTATTTATTTATGTTTTAATTAATTTATTTACTACCTTATTTATTTATTTAATTATTTATTTATTGATTTACTACTTTATATATTTATGAATTTATATATTTATTTATTTATTAAATTATTTCTTTATTTATTTACTTATTTTCATATTAATTTATTTATTTATTTATTTATTTTTTATCTCTTTATCTTTTTACTTAATTATATCCTTATTAATTCATGAATTAATTTATTTATGAATTAATTAATTAATTAATTTTTTTATGTATTTATTTATTTAGATATTTGTTTCTTTATCTATTTATTTATTTACTTATTTATTTATTAATGTATTCACTTATTCATTTATTAATTTATTTATTTACTAATTAATGTATTTATAAATTTATCTATCTATCTATTTATTAATTTATTAATTTATTTATTGATTCATATATTTATATTTATATATTTTTTAATATTTATTTATTTCCTTATTTATTTATGTATATTTAATGATTGATTTCTTCATTTATTCCTTAATTTATTTATTTATTTCTTAATTTATATTTTATTTATATACTTATTAATTTCTTATTTATTTATTTACTTTCTTATTTATTTATTTACTTCTTAATGTATTAATTTATTTATTTATTTATTTATTTATTTATTAATAGATTTATTTACTTATTTATCTATTTATTAATGTATTAATGCATTTATTAATTTTTTACTCTATTAATTAATTAAATTATTTAATTATTTAGTTATTCATTTATTTATATATTTATTTATATACATATGTATTTATTTATATACTTTCATTTATTTATTTACCTATTTATTTATTTACTTATTTATTTACTTACATATTTATTAATTTATTAACGTTTTGTTAATTAATTTATTAATTATTATTTTATTTATTTATATTTTATAATTTATTTATTTACATCCTTATTTATTTATTTACTAACTTATTTATTTATCTATTTACTAATATATATATTTATTAATATTTATAAGAGTTTATTAAATTATTTCTTTATTTGTTTACTTATGTTTTTATTTACTTACTTATTTACTTATTTATTTACATATTGATTTACCTATATATTTATATATTTTATTAATTAATTACTTATTTAATTAATTTTTTATTTATTTATTTTCTTACGGAATTATTTATTTACTTATTGAATAATTTATTAATTTATTTATGTATTGATTTATGAATTAATTAATATATTTCTTTAGATATATATATATATTTGTTGATTTATTTATTTGTTTATTAATTAATTAATTAATTATTTAATTTGCTTATTTATTTATTTATTTACTGATATTATTAGATTTATTTATATATATATATATATTAATTTATTTAGCTATTTATTAATTTGTTTATGAATTTATTTGTTTACTTATTTATAAACTTATTACTTTATTAATCTATTTATTTATTTAGTAATTTATAAATTTATTAATGAATATATTTATTTATTTTATTTATTTATTTACTTTATATTTATTTAGTTATTAATTTACTTATTAATTAATTTATTAAATTATTTATTTATTTAATTATCCATTTCGAAATTTTTTAAGTAATAATTTCATTTATTAATTTACATTTTTATTAATTTATTTATTTACTAATATCTATATATTTATATTAATTAATTTTTTATTTATTTATTTATTATTTGATTATTTTTTTAAATTTATTAATTCATTTATTAAATTATTAATTTATTAATATACATACTGATTAATTAATTCATTCATTAATTTATTTATTTATATTAATTTAATAATTTATTAATTTATGTATTATTAAATTAATTAATTTATATATTAATCTATTTATTAATTTGTTTGTTTGGTTTTTTGTGTGTTTGTTTGTTTGTTCGCTTCTTTATTTATTTATTTATCATGGTGATGTGATGCGATGTGATGTGATATTTATTTGTCAGCCAACTGTACAATTCATAGTTATGGTGGATTATTTCATTTCTACCTTTCGATCGACACTTCAGACTAATTCATCATGTAAAATCATCACTGACATTTCATGTTATTCTTAAGCTTCTAACACTTTTGCGACGTCGAAAGAAGTGTTTGCAATGTAAGTTTGTTTAAGTGACCACTTGACTTCAATTTTGGCTAATTTCGTATGTACAGCATTGTTCATTTCAACGCTAGTGTGGCATAGCTACCAGGTGTTCCATCTGCGCCGTCTTTTGTTGAGCTACACTTCCCTTCGGGTATTAAACGCTAAATAGTTGCCTAGATCGGAGGCTTAGAGAACGGATCCCAAAACAAATGCAAGTGTTTGACTGGAGTGTCCACTGTTTCAAACATCAAGCACAACTACAGTAATAATAGGGTTATGAAACCGCTTCATTTACTTCGTTCCTGTTTTGTTACTAATGAATGATAACTGCAGTATTCCTGGTACACAGACATTGTTTTATTCTTTGGTGAAACACTGCAAAATGCAGCTGTAGCTCGTAGGCTTTACTGGCAGTGATTTGAAAGTGATGTTAATAATAATAATAATAATAATAATAATAATAATAATAATAATAATAATAATAATAATAATAATAATAATTACAAGCTATAAATCCCTTTCAGTATATTTAGCCATGGATAGAAACCAGCGACAATCGCCATCACATTGACTTCATGAAGACATTGCTCCTGTAATGCAAAACTCGTTTCGTGCTCTTCTGTTTGATGGGTTTTCAATAATAGTTTTTAAAACGGCGCAGATGGGCCACCTGGTATAATACTCTCGGAATATCTTGACAGATAGAGATCGTTAGATTAGAAGCAGTTGGTACCTATTACGCATGCGTTACATTTACATCTATATTAGCTACATTTCTATTTCTATTGTTGTAATTATATTTCTGTATTCTGTATATATATTCAAATTTAATACATCAGTTGTAGTATGTACTATTTAATTTTACCATATGTACTTGATAATAAGATGTAATTAAATTAAAATTAAATCGTCGAATTCGGTATAGTCTGTAGTTTCTTTGGATGCGACTGTATTATCGATAAAGAACATAATCTAATGCTTTCATTTTCACATGGATAATCCATAGTAAAATGCACAGCTAACTTCAAATAATGGTCTACAATTTGGTTCTCTAAATTATTTCACCGAATAGTAGAACATCTGTCACTACAATTTTATAACATAAAAATTTGTTTCTGTAAATTTTGAGCAATGACTTGAAGAAATATCATTACATATTACACAAATTTATTAATCTCGTATTCGAGAGCATTTAATTTACTGAAGAAATATTATATGGATGTAATAACGGAAATTAAAGTAGGAAACAGAATTAAAATTGCACCCTACAAAGACATACAATTCACAATATATACAACGTTGAAAATAGTTGATAATTTCTTCGCTTACACCATCGCAAAGAAAACCTTAAACTGTGATATTGCAACACCATGATGAAGGATAAAATCGTCATATTGAAAATAACAATAAATTTTATTTTTGTCTACAATATTCAATAACCTTTTACATTACAACAATGAAAAAAATTTCAAATACAAAATATACATCAGAATATTAATTTTCGAAAATTTGCATCATTCCAGTTATTTAAGAAAGAACATCTATCACTGAATAATCGTTCGAATTTTTATGTTTGCAATTGAAAATTGCGATTCTTGTGCTGAAACAAAAAATTCACAATACTTTATTAAACGTGTAACAAAACCGAAGTTGGACTACACTGCAATGATGTGCAACTAAAATGTGACTTAACAGAGAGGGCAAGTGAACTCTGGTTGGAAGTTAGTAATAAAACAAGAAGAGACGCAGTCGCCTTATTCATATCCTCAAATAGTGAGAACAGCATGGAAAGACATCTTCATCGCCTCAATATAACAGACTCTGAAAATAACTCCTGATATTATTATGATGAGGGCCATCTTGTACAGTACGAAGACCTGGATCAGTAATAAGAACAACAGTGGTGTGAAAAAGGACAATAAAGTGTATTAAGACAATGTCCGAGAACATTAAATAACGTAAAGCTTACTTTAAATGAAAGAAAATATCATGTTTGAAATGTAACAAAAATAAATAGTAAAAATGTACACCTCTAAGGCAGACGGAAGAAATCTATAAAATTATATATCATATAAATGTAATAACTTCAGCATATGAAGGGAAGCATATATTTTGGGAAGTCTTCAAAATTCAGATAGTTAAGACACATGCCGAGAAAAGAATTTGCTGAAAAATTCGCAGAAAATGTGGAGGTGCTTCAACGTCTCTTCAGGTGTGGTGGAAAATTCACCATTTCGAAATAATACTTTACTTTACGTTTAACGGCGTCCTACTTTCAGCAGTTGCCTTCGATGGGAAAGGTATAGATCCTAGTCCAGTAGGCGGATCGTTGGCAAAGGAATTTGAGAGTCTTGCTGCTGGCAACCATTGATCCTCTCCTACCCGGATACACACTTGACGTCCTATGAGAATAAATCGTTATTGAAATGGAAAAAAATTGCTAGAAATATTGACACTGGATAATGACATGTTTGTTTCCATATTTCTTTACAATTTCCAATTAAAATGTTATTTATTTACAGTATTTCAAGAGCAGAAAGAGAGAAACTTCAATACGTATAAAAAAAATTGAGAAGAAATGGAAGAAAGAGAGAAAGCCATAAAATAGAGAAACAAGAAATAGAAGTTACTAAATTCTTGTCACAAAATATTATTCATCATACCGAAAGTTATCCTACACTTTAGCTAAAAGGGAAAAAAATGACAGACGACAAGAATGACATCGAGCATTTTTTCCTATATATCTTGTTGCACTGATATGCAGTAATTGATTGTATTGTACTGGAATGTCTTAATAATGTGATTTTCATAAATTAGACAAAAAAGATATGAAGTGGAAATCTAAATACTGATTCAAGTCGAAGAGTATGAACATAATTGAAAGAACAAAGAATGAATAATGAAATGGACTTGCCCACAAGGTAGGGAGGTTGGGATGGGCAGGGCGGAACTCGACATGCAGCCACCTCCACGTGGTGAGTTCTGGGTTGTTTCAGTTCAAGAATGAAACAAGCAAAGAGCTGCATCTCTTCTTTCGCCATTTCTTTCTTTTTATTTAGTAATAAATCGATTTAACACAGAGAACATAGATCTAGGATTATCTCACCATAATGCAGTCCTGTTACATGTAACTATACCAAAACAAACAAAAATAATCTAAATGAAAACATTTGCATATGGAAAAGATTTATAATGCTGAAAATATTGAACAATTTAACTTCTTATTATCTAAGGATAATTGGAATGAAGTATTAAACGAAAGTGACATTGAGAAAAAGGCAGACACATTTATAAACATTGTTACATATATTTTTGACCGGGCTTTTCCATTGAAAAGAATTAACAAATCAACTGCCGTATTAATAAAATGGGCAAGGGATGCTCATAAAAACACCTCATTGAAAAAAAGAAATAGTTTTATATTCGAAAGCCAGTTCACAAAGTGCAGTCGTAGAGAGCGGTCGAGCGGTAAACAGTGTCTATAAGTAGGTTAGCGTGTGTGAAGAAGTTATGGGTGACGACCTAGTTTCCTACAGAGCGCGGTTGAGGGGCTATAATGCAGGGCATTACCACAGGCATACAAAATGTGAAAACGCTGTAGTGATAGATAGATACAATATATTTCTGACCGCGTCTGTTTTATCAATCCTATTAATTATTGGAAATGTGGAGTTAAACCCTGGGCCAGGCTCTAGGGAAGGAAGAGACAACAGTGATGAAGTATTTCAAAGAGGATAGATAAACTACATGAAAGAAACGAGAGAAGACAGACAGAAAGCAAGTGTTCTACTAAAAAAAGTTTCAAATGACTTAGATACACTAGTTAATAGGTATAATGAAGTGGAAAATAAGTTAAAAGAGGTTATTCAAGAGCAGGTTGTGTTAAAAGCAATAGTTAAAAGATGGGAAATTGAAAGCAGAAGAAATAAAATTGTTTTCTATGGTGTGGAAGAGGAAAATTATGAAAATGGAAGTGGCACTTGTTTCGTTGTGTTAGACTTATTAACTAAATATTTCAGACTTAACTTGGACGTAAGAGCAATAAATAATTTTAAAGGCATATTGGTTCCGTTAAGTTCAATGTTAATTGATAAATGAGTTCTATTCAGTCAATACTTAACATGAAAACACAATAAAACATGTTACAACAATATTTAAACAGATTTAAAAACAAACGTTTTCGCCAATTTTGATTGGCATCTTCAGGTCGTGTAGGTTGAATAGAACATGTTATAATAAGTGAACACTTGGCATATAAAGTTAAAAACAGAAGTTAAAACTATAATATAACTTAAAAACAGAGAATAGAACTTAGCAAAAAGCCACAATGTATATAGAAGCACTATGTTGAAAGAGGCGTGTGTGACCCAAGGGAACGGCAAAACTCTTCCGTCATTGCAGGTACAGTTTTCGAGACGGATTTGACGATGCTACAAACAGGTCGGTCGTGTGTCCGATTATGGAAAGCGATTTACAGGATTTTTGCCGGTGAACAAAACACATAGGCTACCAGAGCAACGAACGGTGTTTCAAATCCCCACAGAATTTTGTTCTAACAAGCAGTGTAAGCATTGTGGGGAGAAGAGTGTTGAAATGCCTTAATTCGGTGTGCTTGGTGCATGATTAATTTGTGTTTCAACCACTCCGTGATTTACCAACCACAATACAAGTGTAACAACGTTATACGATAACTGCAGGGGTACAGTCAGGGTGCGATGAAGCGCCGCCCTGGTACTTTTCTCTGCAACCTGTGAGCGCCCTGTTTCTTTATTTTTACTTCTTAAAATAGTAATTGAAAGAAGTGAAATAGGGAGAGGAGTACGTCAAGGATGCTCTTTATCACCTACCCTGTTCAACATATACTGGAGGATTTAGTGAAGATCTGTTTTCAGAACATGGGAGGAGCGATAGTAGGAGGAAGATGAATAAAGTGCGTAAGATTTACTGATGATACAGCATTTTTAGCAGAAGAGGAGCTGATACTAAGGGTTATGCTACTGAAGGTAAATGACAGCTGTGAGCAGAATGGAATGAAGATTAATGCAAATAAGACGAAGAGCATGGTCATTGGAAGAAAAATAAAGAAGGTAATCTTGCGAATTCTCAATGAGGCAGTAGAGCAAGTGGGCAGCTTCACATACTTGGGGTGTACTATAAGCAGTAACATGAGCTGCCAGGAAGTGAAAACGAGAACAGCAATGGCAAAGGAAGCTTTTAATAGAAAAAGGACCATCTTCTGCAGACCTCTGGAAAAAGAACTAAGGAAGAGATTAGTGAAGTGCTTTGTATGAAGTGTGGCATTGTATGAGGCAGAAGCATGGACATTACGAGGAAGTGAAGAGAACCGACTAGAAACACTTGAAATTTGGATATGGAGAGAATAGAGCGTGTGAAATGGACAGACAGAATAAGAAATAAAGCTGTGTTGGAAAGAGTGAGTGAAGAAAAAATGATGCTGAAACTGATCAGGAAGAGAAAAAGGAATTGACTGGGTCACTGGCTGAAAAGAAACTGACTACTGAAGGATGTACTGGAAGGAATGGTGAACGGGAGAAAATTTCGGGGCAGAAGAAGATATCAGATGATAGACGACATTAAGATATTATGTGGATCATATGCAGAGAGAAGAGGAAGGCAGAAAATAGGAAAGACTGAAGGAAGCTGGATTTGGAGTGAAAGACCTGTCTTTGCGCAGACAACTATGAAAGACTGAATGAATGAAAATAATAAATTGTCTTACTCGACTTAGTGTAAGTATGGATTAGTAAATCACTAACAAATAATAATAGTAATAATAATAATAATAATAATAATAATAATATTTATTTATTTATTATATTCATAATACACTTTTCGTGAAGAGGCTTAGTATTAATTTTTTTACGACTTCATCTCTCACAATAACAAATTTGCAGCTGGTTTAACTTCAAGCTGTACGAGGGTCGAGACGAACAGAAGGCGGAGCTAGAGTGGAGTCGTAGCCCTGGAAAGAAGGCTCCTCAACTTCAATCAGCGATATTTTACACAACTTGTTTCCGTAAGTATTTCAGTTGAAATTTGTAGATAATATTTACAGGTTATCTTTATTTTTTATGTATCTCAGCATCTCCAAAATTCCAGGTAGAGTGTGCTCCCTTGTCAATCGCCGCGCCTATGCCGCCAGCGCACTGGTCTTCCATCCTAGCGACCTGTGTTCGACCCCCGGGAGATCATGATAGAATTTGTGGTGGACAAAGCAGACGTTGCAGAGGGTTTTTCTCGAGGTACTCCCGTTCCTTCTAAGTAAAAATGATTAATTTAACTACAATGGCTTTATTATGACGACGACGACAACAACAACAACAATGGCATTAGATAGAAATACATGAACACGATCTTTTCTAGTTTGTGAATTAGCAAGGGAAAAAGCAAGAGAAGTAATCAATTTACTATAAAGAAAATAATGACAGAGCAAACAACAGAAGAAGGCAATCCTTCTGAGTTACTGAATTTAAAACAAAAGTATGTTATTTAACGACGTTCGCAACTGCCGAGATTATATCAACGTCGTCGGTGTGCCGGAATTTTGTCCCGGGGGAGTTCTTTTACATGCAAGTAAATCTACTAACATAAGCCATCGATCTGGGCCGGGATCGAACCCGCAACCTCAAGGACATAAGGCCAGCGCTATACCAACTGCGCTACCGAGACCGACTTACTGAATTAAATAAAAGCATTTCACGTAGTATATATATATATATATATATATATATATATATATATATATATATATATATATATATATATTAGAGTAATCCCATGAAACCCCACCATACATTTTTGCAGACTGTATTAAGCTTATCCACATACTGCACATATGTATAATAGTTGGGAGATTTGTGAAAATTTTAAGAAATATAACTTTAACAATTTCTGGAAAAACGAGATGGAGTCTTCTAGCCTCTCAAAGTTTGTGACTCATTTCCTGTAAATAGTAATTTTAGAATATTTAATTCTTTCAAACATGATATCTCAGCCAAATATGGTGATACCAAGAAGATATTGGTGTCATTTGCAAGCTTGAAATGTCCCCTAGTGCCTGACAATGAGTAAAATAACATTAATATAATTAATAATTATCTATGGATTTTTACATGATTTATGGAACATAAAATATTATTGTAAATTACATATATGGTAATATTTAATTAATGTAAATAAAAATAAAAAATAGCTCTATGTCAGGCACTAAAGAATAGTTTTAGCTATAAAACAGTGAAAAAATGTCTCTATCTTAAAAACTGCATGAGCTATCATGTTTCAAGTTGCATGTCAAAAGTATAAACAAAATAATTTTTAAAAACAATTTAGACATAATTTCAAGGGATCTGTTCACTTCATTCTTTTTCTGATACCATTCTCAATTGTATAAAAATTTTACAGAGCAAAAGTTTACAAAACAAAAATTTTTGTATGTAAAGGTGTACATATACCGTATATTAGAGACAAGACTTAGAGAACAAGTGTTGAATTAGTAAAAAGCAGAAACAGAAAATGTGATTTTCAGTCATCCTTCAAGAAAGTAAAGACTGAATTGGGGTTGGAAAATAAAATTCGCAATGTAAGAAAATGAAGCTAGATGGACCTGCACATGGAAAGAGAAATCTGTTCTTGTCTATCTTTCTCACGCTCGCTGCACCACATGCACGTGTGTGCGTGCGTGCGTTGACAATTGGGAAGCGTCTTGTGTGTTCATCTGCTAACATTGCATTTCGTGGAGTCGCCTGTATGTTTTTCTGCGTCAGTTTCGTTGTCTTTAAACTGTGTGTGACTTTACAATATTAGTATTGAACAAAACGTTAGTGTTAATATGATAGAAAGCAAGTGGATTTCTCAAGGGGGCATAAATAAAGTTTGAATTCATTGTACATATATATAGTCCACACCTGTGGAGTAACAGTTAGCGCGTTTGGCCGCGAAACCAGGTGGCCCGGGTTCGATTCCCGGTCGGAGCAAGTTACCTGGTTGAGGTTTTTTCAACCAAATATGAGCAAATGCTAGGTAACTTTCAGTGCTGGACCCCTGAACCCCGGACTCATTTCACCGGCATTATCATCTTCATCTCATTCAGAAGTTAAATAACCTAAGATGTTGATAAAGCGTCGTAAAATAAGCTACTAAAAGTAATAATATAGCTTCAATTAATGCTTCTCTAACCGTGTCATTCCACCCAAAATGTTTATATCGCCAAGCAGTTGTCTTCCTCCTCTTCGTCTACTGTTTCAATCTGAGTTGAGGATCCACTTTCACAGTCTATATCGCCACTTTGATACACAACACTCGTTCCTATGCGGTCAATAACATTATCTGGCAACTTAATTATATGTGTAACAATTGCTGTCACTTCTTTTTAATCCATACCGTGATGAGAGAAATGGAAATAGCAAAGGAAGATGCATTCTATTTCTTGGTTTGTTTTTCGCTACATTCAAGACACTAAATATCGGTTCTATCTCCCTACTTCAGTGAGGAAGTGTGAGAATGGACTGACGGCGAACTAATAAATTTAATTAAATAATCGCACGACCAAAAGCGAAGTGCAAAAGTCTAGATCTAGCCCGAAAAGGGCTAAATTGGCAACGCTGTTGATGCTTAGCGTTGTGACGTTTTCTCATAACCTATAAACCTCCTAGATTCTACAAGCTGTATTGAAGGTTGTACTTCCATTTCCACCAACAGAGTTTATATTAAAACGTTGCAATAGGATATAAAAATGTCTTTTGCAACATTTTACCGCTGACGAGCAAACGTTCTGATGGGGGCAGATAAAAAAAATATTTTTTTTTCTTCAGCCATGTTAATAATGTCAAAAGAAGTGCTTATACAAATTTTGGCCACTAGACCGCAATTACGAGGGCCGTAAAAAATAAGTTCGCCAGGGGTCGTTAACAGAAAAAAACACAATTTCATGGACAAATTTATTGAAACAGACACAGCAGTTGTTGAGCTATTTTTCAACATATTTTCCATCGGAATTGAGACATTTCTTATATCATGGGATCGATAGAGAGAGGTGCAGACGCAGTCAAACGCTGGTTCCGATCTGAGGCGGCTGACTTCTACAATACAAAAATTGATCCCATGGTATCACAAATGTCTCAATTCCAGTGGGGGATATGTTAACAAATAGCGCAACAATTGCTCTATCTGTTTTAATAAATATTTCTATGCAATTGTGCTTTTTTTCTATAAACGGCCCCAGGGAAAATCACTTTCTGGACGGACTCGTAATTGCGGTCGAGTGCCCAAATTTTGTATAAGCACTTCTTTTGACATTGTTAACATGGTGGAAGAAAAACATTACTTTTCTATCTGCCCACATCAGAACGTTTGCTTGTGAGCTATCCAATTATATATTACACTTGTACGTTAAAATCATTATTAAATATAGAACTGGCAGCATCTGCAACTGTCACAAGGGTGGAACTAATCCTATCCTCATTTCTAACAGAAATGTGTAGAATTGTTATGTGAATAGGAGAGACTTTGGAAGAAAGCGGTCGTGTACTATTTTAAAGTGCTATCCAAGCATTTATTTACCTTGTAGAAATGAAGACAATGTGAATCTCTGGCAGGATAGCGGACTTCAGTGTTCGAACGCCGGACCTCCAAGTGGTGGGAGTGTGGTGTTGACAATTTGCTTTCGTCTGAAACTGAGATTAACAGTGCATACTTTCTCAGTTTTCATTCACATCGACTTGAGTTTCGTTTATTTTTATAATTGTGTACATCTGTGAGCTGGGAATGGCTATGTCCATCAAGTGTGGCCACAAGCACCCCAACTTCCTCCTCTGGACCGTGGAAATGTACCATTCGGTGAGTAAATTTAATTAATGTCACAACATGGGATACCTCAGTTCAACGACACACCTTTCACTGTACATATGACCATCAACTTATTTTTATTTCTATGTGTACATTTTTTATTGAATTATCGGCTTCTGTTTTTATGTGATTCGTATTTGATTCTAACAACATTAATATGTATTCCACTATGTTTATTTTTATTTTATGAGGTAAATTTTTATGTAACTATCTCTTTTGATCTCATTATGTACCTAAATTGTACCAGTATGTAATTACTTAATTCTGATCCAGTTTTATGTTCAATTATGTAAGCAAGTTTTAATCCTGGTTGAGTGTAAGAGAAGGCCTTATGGCCTTAACTCTGCCAGATTAAATAAATCCATTATTATTATTATTATTATTATTATTATTATTATTATTATTATTATTGTTGTTGTTGTTGTTGTTGTTGTTGTATAGGCCTATTGAGAAACGTTAGCACTAACATGAGAGCTAAAGTTCAATAACACTACTGATAAAACATCTTTAGTAATAGACAATAGCTGGCTTACCTAGGACACTGCCATTGTCGTAGATCTGGACATTTCATCTACATGCTATAAACTGTAAAGTTTGTAGTTAGTAACCAGTTTTATTACTTAGTTATTAGTTTGTGAATTAATAGTTACTTCATCAGTTCTGCAGTGCTTGGGAAAAGTGACATAAGTCAGTTTCCACAAACCTTTTCTGATACTTTATTGACAAGTTACACTGGTTTATGTCGATTTGATTTTTTTCTGTATGAATTATTGTAATGGGAGAAATATATATATTTTTTCCAAGCTAGCAGATGTTCCGTAAGTTGTCAATAAATTATCAAAGGTTTGTGAAAACTGACTCGTGTCACTTTTCCCGAGCACTGCAGAGTTACGGTGCATAACCAATTAGTTGGTACTTAATTCTTACTCAGTGTTACAGAAATACATTTATCAAACATCCTTTTTAAGATTACGGTACATTAATAAACATATGTTCACTTTTTGTTTGCTAATGCCACGTTTAATTTAAATAAACGTACCAATTAAACAAGATGTGTGTAGGAAAATATGAACAGTTTATTACTGCTCCAATACGCAGTGATGAAACTTCGATTGTGAAACTAGTAATAAAGAAATTAAACAATTTAATATACACTATTTAATCAATACACTTTGATTTTAAAAAGTTAATGTAGTATAATTTGTATAAACCCTAACTTCTTATATTTAACAATTTATATAATTTCACAGTAATAACGTTTCTAAATTTTCACAATGGCGTCAAGTTTGAACTGTATTTTTTATGTGTGGCAATGTCTCAATCCGCTGTAGACCTAAAGACAACTTATAAAATAATCCGCTTTTATAGTTAATAATTATAAGTATTATATGATTTTCTTATTGAATTTGGTATTCCCAAGAAACTAGTTCGATTAATTAAAATGTGTCTCAGTGAAACATACAGCAGAGTCCATATAGGTCAGTTTCTATCTGATGCTTTTCCAATTCACTGCGGGCTAAAGCAGGGAGATGCACTATCTCCTTTACTTTTTAACTTCGCTCTAGAATATGCCATTAGGAAAGTTCAGGATAACAGGCAGAGTTTGGAATTGAACGGGTTACATCAGCTTCTTGTCTATGCGGATGACGTGAATATGTTAGGAGAAAATACACAAACGATTAGGGAAAACACGGAAATTTTACTTGAAGCAAGTAAAGCGATCGGTTTGGAAGTAAGTCCCGAAAAGACTAAGTATATGATTATGTCTCGTGACCAGAATATTGTACGAAATGGAAATATAAAAATTGGAGATTTATCCTTCGAAGGGGTGGAAAATTCAAATATCTTGGAGCAACAGTAACAAATATAAATGACACTCGGGAGGAAATTAAACGCAGAATAAATATGGGAAATGCCTGTTATTATTCGGTTGAGAAGCTCTTATCATCCAGTCTGCTGTCCAAAAATCTGAAAGTTAGAATTTATAAAACAGTTATATTACCGGTTGTTCTGTATGGTTGTGAAACTTGGACTCTCACTCTGAGAGAGGAACATAGGTTAAGGGTGTTTGAGAATAAGGTTCTTAGGAAAATATTTGGGGCTAAGAGGGATGAAGTTACAGGAGAATGGAGAAAGTTACACAACACAGAACTGCACGCATTGTATTGTTCACCTGACATAATTAGGAACATTAAATCCAGACGTTTGAGATGGACAGGGCATGTAGCACGTATGGGCGAATCCAGAAATGCATATAGAGTGTTAGTTGGGAGACCGTAGGGAAAAAGACCTTTAGGGAGGCCGAGACGTAGATGGGAGGATAATATTAAACTGGATTTGAGGGAGGTGGGGTATGATGATAGAGACTGGATTAATCTTGCACAGGACAGGGACCGCTGGCGGGCTTATGTGAGGGCGGCAATGAACCTTCGGGTTCCTTAAAAGCCGTAAGTAAGTAAGTAATTATAAGAAAATATTTAGTTATTATCATTTGGTTTTCGCAAAGTCGTGTATGATATCTCAGTAACACGGGAGTTGTATTATTAAACTGATGAGAAATATTAGGCCTCATATATTTTTTAAGCTGTCTGACCTGTTCACTTCAATGTAGCAGGGAACTAATTTTCTCCAAGTATCATTATAAATCGAGTGAGGACAATAATGACTGAAAGAAGAGCTGCCTGCTGCCAGTAAGTTGTACTCCAACAAGCAGTCTGCCCACATTAACAGAGAGAAGAGGTATAATCATTAAATTCCGAGACCTGTACCATAAGTGGAAATAAAACTACCTCATTTAAATGTGGCTGCCATCACCTTCAAGGTAGTCCTCTTGGGCAGCAATATATACTGATCCCAGCGTGTCTGCCATTTTTGGAATGCCTCCTGGAAGTCGCGTTCTTGAAGCCTGTCAAGCACCTTCTGCGATTCGCGTTGGATCTCCTCCACAGTGCTAAAACGGTGACCGTGTAGCTTCAATTTCATCTTCGGAAACAAAAAAAAAAAAAAAGTCGCTGGTGGCCAAATCTGGTGAATACGGGGGTGAGGAACGACGACCATCTCATTAAGAGTGCATTTATTTATTTATTTATTTATTTATCTATTTGTGTATATTTATTAATTTTCATTTATTCATTTACTTGTTTATGTATTTACTTTGTTATTTATTTATATTTTTTATTTACTCATTTAATTATTTATTTATTTAATTTTAATTAATTAAATTATTTATTTATTTATTTCTTATTTATTTACTAACCTATTTATTCATTTATATATTTATATATATTTTTATTAAATTTTTAATTTATTTATTTACTTATTTTTTATTTGTTTATAATTTATTTATTTACTAATTTGCTAATTTATTAATTAATTTATTTATATATTTATATATTCATTCAATTACTTATTTATGTATATATTATTTTATTTATGTAATTTATTTATTTACTTAATCACATATTGATTTATTTATTTAATTTATTTAATTTATTTTAACGTACACAGTGACGTATATATTATGCAAATCTAATCTTTCAGGTAAAGCTTCATGTAAAGTCAATGCTTGTGTACGTTAACAGAAAGCCACAATTTCAGTCACACAGAGTTTGTGTGCACTCGATGTGGGTCTCTGGCATTTCGTCAGCCCACGCGAGTTGTGTGGATATAAAGGGAAAAGTTGAGACGATGTCGGGTGGAGTTTCCGGGTAGCTCAGTTGGCAGAGCGCTGGTACGTTCAACCAGAGGTCCCGGGATCGATACCCGGCCCCGGAACAATTTTTCCCTTGAAATTACTCAAATCTGCTTTACAGGGAGCCTTACCTGAAAGATTAGATTTGCTCAATGTTTGTCCTTCTAAGGCATCGTGTTCTTTGTCTAACCTCAGTTGCAAGTAAGCAGCTGAGAGCAGCCAAAGTAATTTTTCACACTTTGGAACTTTTTAGTGGTTTTTGTTGAAGAAGTGAACAACAGTTAATGTAAGCTACAATAAACTTATTATTAATTTTTATAAAAGTGCTAGCAAAATGTTGCATATAATAAGGTAGATTGCTAACAAGGAAGAGAATAATTTATAACCTTGGGTAGGTATTTCATTTTTATTTATTCCGTTCTCTACTAAGAGATACCTATGGGTGCTTTTAGGAGATAGTATCTCTTATTTAGAACCCTTACTCGGTATTATTATGATGCTCAACTTTGAGATATACGAAAAGCGTTAATGCTTCTAGTCGTGTCGGTTTGTCTGCCAGTAACTACATAAGAATCATTGATTATAGTTCACGTTAACACTTAGTTTGTTAAAAACATAAAATTGGTTAGTCACATGTTAAAAAGTGTTAAAATTTTTAAAAAAGGTATATACCTTGGTCAGACGGCCCATTTCGACGTGATGTTACGTCTTCATCAGTGTCTCCTGAACTACTGGTGATGGTTGCTTCCCGGCATGGCATGATGGTTCGCTGGAGGAGCAGAGATGATGGCAGCCCGGCGTGGCATGAGGGTGGGCTGAAAGAGCAGAGATGGTGGCCGCCCGGCATGGCATGATGGTTGGGTGAAGGAGCAGAGATGGTTGCATCCCGGCATGGCATGATGGTTCGCTGGAGGGGCAGAGATGATGGCTGCCCGGCGTGACATGTTGGTGAGATGGAAGAGCAGAGATAGTGGCTGTCCGGCGTGGCATGATGGTGGGCTGGAAGAGCAGAGATGTTGGCTGCCCGGTGTGGCATGATGGTGGTCTGCAAGAGCAGAGATAATAGCTGCCCGGCGTGGCATGATGGTGGGCTAGAAGAGAAGGGATGATGGCTGCCCGGCGTGGCATGATGGTGGGCTGGAAGAGCACAGATGGTGGCTGCCCGGGGTGGCATGATGGTGAGTTGGAAGTGCAGAGATGGTGGCTGCCTGACGTGGCATGATGGTGGGCTGGAAGGGCAGAGATGGTGGTTGCCCGTAGTGGCATGTTGGTGGGCTGGAAGAGCAGAAATGGTTGCTGCCCGGCGTGGCATGATGGTGGGCTGGAGGAGCAGAGATGTTGGCTGCCCGGCGTGGCATGATGGTGGGCTGGAAGAGAAGAGATGTTAGCTGCCAGGCGTGGCATGATTGTTTGCTGGAGGAGCAGAGATGTTGCCTGCCCGGCGTGGCATGATGGTGGGCTGGAAGAGCAGAGATGGTGGCTGCCCGGCGTGGCATGATAGTTAGCTGGGGTAGCAGAGATGATGGCTGTCTGGCGTGGCATGTTGGTAGGTTGGAAGAGCTGAGATGGGGGCTGCCCGGCGTGGCATGATGGTTGGCTGGAAGAGCAGAGATTGTGGCTGCCTGGCGTGGCGTGTTTGTGAGCTGGAAGAGCAGAGATGGTTGCTGCCCGGCGTGGCATGATGGTTCGCTGGTGGAGCAGAGATTGTTGCTGCCCGACGTGGCATGATGGTTCGCTGGAGGAGCAGAGATTTTGGCTGCCTAGCGTGGCATGATGGTGGGCTGGAAGAGCAGAGATGGTGGCTGACTGGCGTGGCATTATGGTAGGTTGGAAGAGTAGAGATGGTGGCTGCCCGGCGTGGCATGATGGTGGGCTGGAAGAGCAGAGATGATGGCTGCCCAGCGTGGCATGATGGTGGGCTGAAAGAGCAGAGATGTTGGCTGCCCGGCGTGGAGTGATGGTGGGCTGGAAGAGCAGAGATGATGGTTGCCCTGCGTGCCATGATGGTTTGCTGGAAGAGCAGAGCTGGTGGCTGCCGGGCGAGGCATGATGGTTCGCTTGAGGAGCAGAGATTGTTGCTGCCTAACGTGGCATGATGGTTCGCTGGAGGAGCAGAGATGTTGGCTGACAAGCGTGGCATGATGGTGGGCTGGAAGAGCAGAGATGTTGGCTGCCCGGCGTGGAATGATGGTGGGCTGGAAGAGCAGAGATGATGGCTGCCCGGCGTGGCATGATGGTGGGCTGGAAGAGCAGAGATTGTGGCTGCCGTGCATGGCATGATGGTGGGCTGGAAGAACAGAGATGGTAGCTGCCCGGCGTGGCATGTTGGTGGGCTGGAATTGCATGGGTGGTGGCTGCCCGGCGTGGCATGATGGTGGGCTGGAAGAGCAGATATATTGGCTGCCTGTCTTGGCGTAATTGTGAGCTGGAAGAGCAGAGATTTTTGCTGCCCGGCGTGGTATGATGTTTCGCTGGATGAGCAGAGATTTTTGCTGCCCGACGTGGCATGATGGTTCGCTGGAGGAGCAGAGATGTTGGCTGCCCAGCGTGACATGATGGTGGGCTGGAAGAGCAGGTTGCCCGGCGTGGAATGCAGGTGGGCTGGAAGAGCAGATATGGTGGCTCCCCGGCGTGGCATGATGGTGTGGTGGAAGAGTAGAGATAGTGGCTGCCCGGCGTGGTAAGATGGTTGGGTGGAGGACCAGAGATTGTTGCTGCCCGGCGTGCCATGATGGTTTGCTGGAGGAGCAGAGATGTTGCCTGCCTGGCGTGTTATGATGGTGGGCTGGAAGAGCATTGTTGGTGGCTGCCCGGCGTGGCATGATGGTTAGCTGGGGTAGCAGAGATGATGGCTGTCCGGGGTTGCATGATTATTTGATGGAAGAGCAGAGATGATGGCTGCTCGGCGTGGCATGATGGTTGGTTGGACGAGCAGTGATGGTGGTTGCCCGGCGTGGCATGAAGGTGGGCTGGAAGAGCAGAGATGTTGGCTGCCCAGCTTGGCATGATGGTGGGCTGGAAGAGCAAAGAAATTGGCCGCCTGGCATGGCAGAAAAGTTGGGTGAAGGAGCACAGATGGTTGCTTCCTGGCATGGCATGATGGTTCGCTGGAGGAGCAGAGATGATGGCTGCCCGGAGTGGCATGATAGTGGGCTGGAAAAGCAGAGATGGTGGCTGCCCGGCGTGGCAAGATAGTTGGCTGGAAGAGCAGAGATGGTGGCTGCCCGTCGTACACAGTGACATATATTATGCAAATCTAATCTTTCATCAGTGTCTCCTGAACTACTGGTGATCTTGAATTCTACGATGGTATAGGTAATTGCCCGTTCCGGCTTCAAAGGTCGCTCCATCTTTTCATCGGTCGTCCCTGATCTCTTCGTCCTTTTGGTTTATAACTTATTGCTTTTTTAGGAAGTCTGTAGTCGTCCATTCTCTCTACATCTAATTTCCAATCTTGTCTGTAATTGTCTTTTTATCAATGAGTGAGTATACTCCTAGTTCCTGCCTAATATCTACATTTCTAATTCTATTTAATCTCGTGCATCCTTTTACTTTCCGCAAGAATCTCATCTCTGCCGCTTGTATTTTACTAACTTCAGGTTTTGTTGTAACCCAGCATCAATATATCATCTCGACCAAGCATTAATGGTATTTGTGAATTTAAAAATGATGTCGTTCTAATAATCTTATTCTTAATGTAGATAGAACATCATGTTTATTTTTTACTAATAATTAAACTGCGGGAGTGCGGGCCCTTTACCGTCAAGTTAAGTATGACTGGAGCGTTACGTGGCGAGTGTACTGAACTCTCAGGTAAGCAACTCACTGTGCGTGCTTCAGACGTAGTCTTGAGTATATGAATTGCATACATACAATACTCACTCATTTCGTACTTATCTAATTGATGTGATGTCGACGGAATCCTTTTCTTTACAATAAGGAATTACAATATACTCCTACAACTATGTATTTTTTATTTTATTGGGTTATTTTACGACGCTGTATCAACATCTAGGTTATTTAGCGTCTGAATGATATGAAGGTGATAATGCCGGTGAAATGAGTCCGGGGTCCAACACCGAAAGTTACCCAGCATTTGCTCGTATTGGGTTGAGGGAAAACCCCGGAAAAAACCTCAACCAGGTAACTTGCCCCGACCGGGATTCGAAACCGGGCCACCTGGTTTCGCAGCCAGACGCGCTGACCGTTACTCCACAGGTGTCGAACACAACTATGTACATATGTAGATTGTCAAAGGAGAAACTTCTGCGTGTATCAGTTAGAATATGTTTGTACTGCGAAAATCTTCTTCCGACATCACATGAGGTTAATGGAAAGTAAGTGAAAAGGTTTACATTGTCATTTAAGTTTTTGTCCTGTTTTTTCACCAAACTGTTCAACACTGTATAGCCATTATTTTTTATTACACTACTGTATGTAATTTGTCATTTACCTTATCAGGATACAGTCCTTGGTATACCTTGTTAATTGTTTCCGATACTTTCTTAATTAATTTAATATTTTGGCAATCGTATTTTGGTACGAAATTGGTAAATATTCTTTACGTATTGTTGCTGCTCCTGGAATATGTTGATTTGTGTATTTTTCCAGAAATGATCTAAAGTGGGGTTGTCCAAAATTCTGAATGGAATGTTTGTGTGTACTAATATGTCACATAAGTCTATATTGAATTATGACCGACTATTTGAACTCGATTGGATCTTGTTTGAATTGCGTTCAACAATTTCCTTGTGTGCTTTACTATTACAGTGTCTTTCAAAATAGTACTTCTTAGTTCGTAATAATCTGAAATTATACACGACACATACAACATTTTCTCCTTAGGTTAAATATATCGCTTCCGAATTGTTCCATCAAAGTATTTAGTATCGCATTTCGTGAGCGAGTTGTTTTAGGCATTGTAATATCGTTGGCTGAGATCCAGACTGTTCCAAGTCCAACTTTTTATAAGAAAGAAACCTGTGTTTCATTGTGTTTCAGTTTTTGTCTGCATATATGAATCGAACAAAATTGTAAATATTCCTCTCCATAAGGTTGCTATGAAGCTATTCCAAATTGTCTCATGAAGCTTTGAATGTCAGGAGCTTAAAATAACTCTTCTGAAAAAAAAAATAGTAAAATGGACTTGGAACAGTCTGGTTCTGGGCCATCAATATGTGTCATTTCACACAAGCAATTCTTTAGTATGACAGCTAAACACACTCGGAATGTTTCGGATTCGATGCACGGAACAGTACGACGAAAGGCGAGAGAGACTTACCTACGTCATACTCTATACCCGTCTGCATAGTCAACTGTAATTGCCGTTTTAGGGCCCGCACTCCCGCAGTCTACTAATAATGTTGTTGTTATCAAATGCTTGGCTTTGACAATGAAGCCATTAGTTCTCTCATTCTCCTATAACGTTAATTTTACATATATAGTATTTTAATGACAACTTTAATCTTAAATCATCCTGGAAGACTAACTTTCTTGTGTCATGCTCGATAAGTATCTTAGTTATCTTTTTACATTGATGACCTTTATAATGCTTTAGACTCAATAAGGGGGGCAAAGGCTAATTGGGATTTCCCAGTCTCTAATCGGGTCAAAAACCCTGATGAAACTGATATTTAACCCTTGTGGTGAATTTCGGTGAAGTCCGGTGGGCCTAATTAGTCAAATCCACTCTCCTCACCGCCACGCTGGGGCCCCCTGGGATCTTTTAAGATGCGAAAGAGAGAGTGGTGTGCGGAAAGCAATGGGAAGCTTCCGCATTTTCTACATCCCAAGAAGAATAAGATAAAAGAATTGCATGATGAGACCTTGTCTTGTAAAAAATTCCGGACGTAAACTATCCCCCCAATCGGATGTCCGGGTGGGGGATACTGGGCAAGGTCATGTCATGACGTATGACAACACAGAGAAGAAAGGAACATTGAAGAGCGCACCGTTGGAAAGAAGATCGACGACTGCAACGTGGGAGAGAAGACCGAATACTGCACCGAGTTATCTGGATACTACACCGCTGCCAGGTAAGTTGGAAAACATGAAGGAAGCAATGAGAAAAAACAGAGTGGATGTGATGGGAATATCAGAAGTGAGGTGGGAAAATAGTGGTGAGTTGATGAGTGATAAATAGGGCTTAGAAATTGATGAAATATATTTTTTCTGAGACATCACAGACAATGAAGGATGCAATATAAATTCATTTCACTCCAATACAAACCAATATAGCATAATTTTATTTTGAGTTTATTTGCATTTTTTTGGTATATTATTGTTTATAGGTCATTTTATAGGAAATGTTCTACTTTTTGTTATATTTGTTCTTTTGAACGGACTTTTTTTACGATGTAATCATAGCCTACATTCCAAAACCTAATGCAGATTGCACCATGCAGGAAAAATCTTAACTCCTGATGGTATGTGTAACGTGATTGCCCCGATTCAACGCAACAGTACAAGTACTGCAGCTGCAGTGCTCGCAGTCAGCATTTTGTATCTTACAAGTGAAGACAGCATTGATAGAGAAAGTGCTGTTTCTATAGAAGTTTCTCAAGACTTGCTGGCTGATCCTCAAATTAAGGGATGTGTCATATATCAATGGTAACTTTTCAATTTTAGCAAAAACATTACCATGGCTAGAGAAAAGAGATGGGAGCATTCATTCAGCTGTTAAAAAGATTAAAGGCTTTGAAGAACACTTGCAACAGTGAGTAAGAAAAATTTGACAAGAAGTTAGAGAGAAAATGAAAAAAAAAGTACTGGAAAACAACATTGGATACCAGTCAATGTCTAAAGTCGAGAAAGTTCTGCAAGGTAAAAACATTGATTTCAGTGTTTTTTATGAATATTTTTCACCAGCGGACTTTGGTCACTTCAAGTATATGCCCATGACGTCAGTTGAAGTAGAGAGGAGTTTTTTAATTCCTTCAAACCCTAGATTCTATTGTTATAGGTAAACTGGTCATGAATATCATCGCACAAATAGTGCACTGTTGAAAGTCTAATGCAGGCCTGCACAACGTTTGGGCTCTCCGAGCCGGCTCACAGCTAATGAGTGGAATGCAGATATTAGCTGCGCTCTGTGTAAGAGTGGACTGGAAGAAGTGGTGATCTCGTACAAGATATACAGAAAAGGAAGTACTGTTACTAGTGCTTATGAAATGAATTCCCGTTCAGTGTTTGCAAAACTATCTTGGACTATTATTAATTAATAAAGAAATATTTATTTTAGAGAAATAATAGAAATTTTATAGCTACTTAAATGTACAATATCATTTTGTTATATTTTTATTTATCAGTACATCAAAACGAGGTTTTATGCTATTGGCAGCTGAAAGGAATAGTAGCCTACTGATCGTAATGAAACATCAGTTGCAGATGTTCGATGTCTGCCTTGATTAAAGTTGATTATAGAAAACAGTTGCTCACAGATATAAATGTTGAGCCAAACATAGCAATCATTTTCACAGCCAGCCTGTGTAGTCGTGGATATTATTGTTAATGTTTAGTCTTGTAAAACTCAACCAGGCTAGTAGTATTATTCAAACGATCTTTAGCCCTTAGGTCACATTGAAGATCAATAAGTTCGAGCTGTAAATCGTTAAATGTTAAATGTTATGTTCCGTCTTTTAGATTCCTCCATACTGTACTGTAGAAGTAGGTAAGCAACGTGAAACAGTTACTGAGAATAGGCCTACACACTGCACTCCACAAGATAACTGATTGGTCGTTTCCCTCTCTTCTACCTGTAGCAAGTCTAGGTCATTCTGACGTAGCCTATCTTCCTCTCCGTTTCGGCGAGCGGTAAACACGACTCTCCCGCTCCGAAGGAGCGCGTGCGCTCGTTGAGCGCTGTTTGTGCAGGCCTGGTCTAATGTAATAAGCTTAAATAATTTTAGTACTAAATAACTGTAATCAGTGACAATTTTGGTAATTAATTAAACGAATTATTAAAGTTACACGACTCTCCCGCTCCGAAGGAGCGCGTGCGCTCGTTGAGCGCTGTTTGTGCAGGCCTGGTCTAATGTAATAAGCTTAAATAATTTTAGTACTAAATAACTGTAATCAGTGACAATTTTGGTAATTAATTAAACGAATTATTAAAGTTTTGCGATTTTTTCGTCCTGTAAGCTGTGTCTTGGTTACATTGCCGGCATCACAATCCTCCATCACAATGCACTGATTTGTAAGTCAATTAAATAAACATTCATGATTTATATAGGCTTGGCTACTGGCTACGGGTGGATTTTAAAATGTCTTATAAGGTCAAAGTAATACGAACAAAGTAAGATGTTTGAGAAAACAAACTTCAAAGTGTGCAATTTAGTTATGTTGTTCAATGTTTGCATTGCTTGACAGGAATTATGCCGAACAAGAGCCAGCTTGACATCAAGATGGCTCTGGAGAGGGCGAAGATCATGTACAGGAACGCCGTCATAGATGCTCGTAGAGATGATGAAGGTAATATTCCGAATAATAGTGAAGAGTTGAGCTCTGTTCACAGTGACTATAGTAAGCAGTGGCGGCTCGTAGTCAAATGTACAGGATAGGCAAAATTTACAGAACATTTTTATGTAATTCCCGCGATTCAATGACAGCTCGCTTTCATCATGCCCCCCGAAAACTTAACTCTTGCTTACATAACAATACTGATACATCAATGAGCCGTCTCATAATTTTTCGGTTTTTTCTAGTTTATTGTTATACTGTTGTCTTGCAACCCTTGTTGTTCAGACAACATTTCCGAAATTGGATTCAAATTCTTTTCAAGTCTCTTTAGACTTACCGAGTTACAAATATGATCTGATTCCAAGTACCTTCTTTAGATTACAATAACAAACGTGATCACCTACAGCTTAGCTTTAACTTCACTTCCTGTTAGCCATTTATGTATTTCATACCATACTTACTTACTTACAAATGGCTTTTAAAGAATCCGCAGGTTTATTGCCGCCCTCACGTAAGCCCGCCATCGGTCCCTACACTGTGCAAGATTAATCCAGTCTCTATCATCATATCCCACCTCCCTAAAATCCATTTTAATATTATCCTCCCATCTACGTCTCGACCTCCCCAAATGTCTTTTTTCCTCCGGCCTCCCAACTAACACACTATATGCATTTCTGGATTCGCCCATACGTGCTACATGCCCTGCCCATTTCAAACGTCTGGATTTAATGTTCCTAATTATGTCAGGTGAACAATACATTGCATGCAGTTCTGTGTTGTGTAACTTTCTCCATTCTCCTGTAACTTCATCCCTCTTAGCCCCAAATATTTTCCTAAGAACCTTATTCTCAAACACCTTTATCCTATGTTCCTGTCTCAAAGTGAGAGTCCAAGTTTCACTACCATACAGAACAACCGGTAATATAACTGTTTTATAAATTCTAACTTTCAGATTTTTTGACAGCAGACTGGATGACAAAAGCTTCTCAACCGAATAATAACAGGCATTTCCCATATTTATTCTGTGTTTAATTTCCTCCCGAGTATCATTTATATTTGTTACTGTTGCTCCAAGATATTTGAATTTTTCCACCTTTTCGAAAGATAAACCTCCAATTTTTATATTTCCATTTCATAGTGTTTCATACCATGAAGGATTAAATTTTCTTGCACCTTTAGCACTGACTTTATGAACAATAGAGCTTAATGCAGGAGTGGGTCGTCCATTGTCCAAAATACTTCTCTTTTCAATGTCATTACGACGCGAAAACGGACAACGTAACAGTTTACTTATTATATCAGTCATAATATAATATTATTGTTATCACTTACATTAACTATAAATCACCAAATATACGTAACATTAATATACAGTACGTACTTGCAAAAATCACATTTTCTAAAATACACTGTTAAAAAAAACATCTTTTAAAACACACTGTTTAAAAACTGTTATACTACTCGTAACAATCTACGTTCCAACTCGTGAAACTTTCAAACAGAAATTTCGCAAATCGTAGATGTTCGATAATGCTCGTGGGTTCTAGTTAGGGCAGGCAGAATTCTAGCGCGCTGGCTTAAGCATAGAACGCATGCGCTAAGAAAGCATTTAGAATAGCGATCTCTTTTAATGCTTACTCCAGGGCCAGCTTTGAAGTTACGTGGAAGGTCGGCTAACTTCGCTTCTGTCTACCTTCTGACGCATCGTGATCTGTCCAGTGTATTCTTGTCGCATAAATCGAACTGCCAGTAGTAAGCAACGTCCAACTAACCCTCAAAAAATCCCAGTCATAGTTAATTGAATATCTAAGCACCTATACAAGAGTATATACTTATATAAGGTTTTCCAAATGTGTTGGGGTAGTTAATAAATATCCACTTTTAGGTTTTTCTAAATGTGTTGAGGTAGGCTTAGCCTACCCTGCCTGCCCTGAGGAGCCGCCTCTGATAGTAAGTCAACTATATTTATCGTAAACATTCAGTTACGGCTACCAATAGTACCTTCAGGGCAAAATTTTAATATTTTTATTTCAAATTTCCTATTCATTAAACCGAAATACCGGTACTCTCTCCCACATTTTCTAAGTAAATTCAGATGAAAATGAAGTGTATGAAAGTAATGAAGAATGAGCTTTTTTTGTGTTTAAATTCATGGTTTAAAACAATAAACAAAGCTCGAAACTTAGGAAATTGCACGTGGCTAAGCGACCCGATTTCAGTGTCAACAAATTCCGCTTTCAGTACAGAGGTACCGTACTGTCAGATCTGCTAGATCTGGCTGGAACAACATGTTGATAATATTATGGTAGATTGAAACACGTAATTTTATAGCATATATACAGAGCGTTTCCGAAGTGGTGTTACAAACTTTCAGGGATGATGGCGAAGGGCACATGTATCAATTTGAGATAAGGAACCCTGGTCCGTAAGTGACCGAGTCGAAAGTTACAAGCAAAAATAGTTGTGTGAAAATGAAATAATTCTATTCCTCTGTACACCTTATTTATATGTATTTATCTGTACATCTTACACATACAACGTTGTTTATGATATGATATATTTCGTCACAGCACTTCTTTACATGTAATGGTGTACCTCACATTTCTGTATCCGGTGTCATCATTAACATATTACAGAAACACATTATTTGCAGTATGCGTCTACATAAATTCTCCCAATTACACAATGTATCTTTTTCATTTCTTGTTCAATCTCCCCTTCAGTATTTCCCCTACATTTCATTTGCTATTCTCTTTTTGTTCATTAATCCTAATATATCCAATATTATATACGTCTTTCAAACCCCCTTTTTCTCTAACTACTATTCACTAAAATCTCAATTTCAGTTTTTCTCTATAAATTATCACATTGAATTATTTGTCCTATTTGTCCTTTGGCCTTTTCTCCTATCTTTCTCTCATATTCATTTACTGTTCTAACGTTCAAAAGTTAGTACTAATTTCATGTTGTCACTTGTTCACTTCTCTTAACCCTTTTTCACTATACAACGTTGTTTACGTTGTCTACTTACAGTATTTCATTCAGTGCCCTGTCTGAGCGAATGGGGACAGGAAACTACACTAAAGCAATGCAGATAGCATAATGTGTAACGGACATGGTCGGCTCTGATATGCACGTCTGTAGACGGCAGTGTATGTGTACAAGATGCAGTGTCCAGTCAATCAGTCCTAGTGAAATGAAGGAGTACACGAGAGCGGAATAAGCAGACCTGATTTTCGAATACGGATGAGCCTATGAGAACAGTAGACAAGCTCACAGATTGTATCGGGACAAGTTCCCACGTAGGAGACATCCTGCCCATACCATCTTTCCACGATTGTTCCAAAGGTGAAGGGCAGGAGGACACGTGGTGCCAAATTACAATTCCATTTCCACACAACTATTTTTGCTTATAACTTTCGACTCAGTCATTTCCGGACCATGGTTCCTTATCTCAAATTGATACATGTGCCCTTCGCAACAAAGTTTGTAACACCACCTCGGAAACATTCTATCAGTGGCGGCCCGTCCTTATGTGCTACAGTGCTACAGCACAATGATAAATTTTGCTCAAATAATGTATTTACAATACCATAGTATTTGATCTGCCATTTGACAATTTCCAGTGGTTATGTTCACGACGCGTTATAGAGTGTTTAGTCTTCACTCTTCGGTGCCTCAGGTGGTACGTTGTGCTACTCAAAGCTCTACATGAGAATGTAGACAACTAATGCGCATGTGCGAAGCTGAAATCACTGCTCTTATTGGCTATTTTTACGCGGGGAAGTGCTGTAGTCATCTTCAGCACAACACAGCTTGGAGATTACAAAAGTAAAGCGTAAAGAAAGAATGCTTGAATAATTTCAAGGGAAAAATTGTTCCGGGGCCGGGTATCGATCCCGGGACCTCGGGTTGAACGTACCAGCGCTCTACCACTGAGCTACCCGGAAACTCTACCCGACACCGTCTCAACCTTTCCCTTTATATCCACACAACTCGCGTGGGCTGACGAAACGCCAGAGACCCACAACGAGAGCACACAATCTCTGTGTGACTTGGAATTGTGGTTTTCTGTTAACGTACACAGTAACGTATATATTATGCAAATCTAGTCTTTCAGGTGAAGCTCCCTGTAAAGCAGATTTCAATAATTTTTCCCTTGAAATTATTCAAATCTGCTTTACAGGGAGCTTCACCTGAAAGACTAGATTTGCATGAAAGAATGCTTGTTTGTGGAAGATCTCGGAACTATGTACAATGTGTTTGGCAATTCAAGTGTCCGACCGCTGCTGCCATTTACCTGGTTTTTGAGGTTCCTCCTGAATCAGTCGGTCCAGAAAATTGAAGCCAAGGAATTATGTGACAATATAATTCAGGAAACTACTTATCGTTTCAGTCTTTAACCTACCTAGACGCAACAAAATTGTTAAACAGCAAATTTTTTGACAATTTTTCGCATAATTTTCCTGAACGCGAACTTGAAGTTGCTGTCAATAGCTATACTGTACTGAACAAAAGAGTGTTAAAGATACAACTTGGAGTTCTATATGGAAGACCCGACTTCCGAAATATAGATGCAGCTGTTCAATTGTTACAATGCATAACATAGCCTCCAACAATTCACAGGATCCATTCTGTGAAGTAACGAAGTTTTTAACTCTGCCAGTTAAAATAAACCACTATTATTATTATTATTATTATTATTATTATTATTATTATTAAATATTTTGGTTACAAAACCAATGACCACTGCTGAGCCAGAAAGATGTTTTTCTGGCTTAAAACGCAGAAAAACGTTTTTAAGGAACACTATATCCCAGGATCGCCTCACTGCTCTTGCAATAGTGTCAATAGAAAAGAGTATGATGTCCAAGATGGAGGGATTTAACTCCAGGGTAATTGACAAGTTCTGCAGTAGGAAGGATCGTCGTATGGACTTCATATTTCGTCACTAGGCGAGTCTCAAATTGAGATAAATACATATAAGTGTGTGCAGTAGGCCAATATAGAGATTGTAGCACACTCATTATTTTGACCACCAGCCGCTACTGCATCCTATATAATAATAATAATAATAAACATGAGCAACATATAAAATTTTCTGTTCTCTGTACATTTTATGTTGTTGTTGTTTTCTAATGCCAGGTGTTTGACAATAAAGTCATTTGACCTCTTGCACTCCAATATTTTTCAAAGATATTATCATGGCCAGCCACTGAAGCACAGATTTTCAGGTGTTCCGAATCCATTTCTTGGTTTGATTTGCACAATGGGCAGTTAGGGGACTGATATATTCCTATTCTATGCAGGTGTTTGGCCAAACAATCCTGGCCTATTGCCAATCTAAATGCAGCTACAGACGATTTTCGTGGTAAATCGGGAATTAACTGTGGGTTTTGATGCAGGGAGTTCCATTTTTTCCCTTGGGATTGAGTTATCAAATTTTGTTTGTTGAAGTCTAAGTAATAATAATTAATAAATCTCTTCACAGAGCAATACGTAGATTTAGTAACAGGTCTGTAAGTAGCAGTGCTGCCCTTCTTTGCTAAAGCATCCGCATTCTCGTTCCCCAGGATTCCACAGTGGGATGGTATCCATTGGAATACAGTTCTTTTATTGAGTGATATTAATTAGAGAGCATTTTAGTTATATCTGCTGTTTGAGATGAAGGTGTGTGTTTAGAGACTATTGATAGAATAGCTGCTTTGGAGTCTGACAATATAACTGCACTCCTAAATTTATTAATGTGGCATGGAAGGTTCCTGAGACATTCACTTATTGCAATGATTTCACCATCAAAACTTGTTGTTCCATATCCAAGAGATCTATAAAGTGAGAAGAGACAGCACGTAACACCTGCACTGGCACCTTGTTCTCTGGAGATCAAGGATCCTCAGTGTATAAATGAAGCCAGTTTTGTGGAGGGTACCTAATATTAATTGTCTCTAAAGACGATTGTTTTAGTATTTCAATGTTTACTTCTGATTTCAGTATTTCTTCTGTTAAATTTAGATTATATTCTATATTTAATAGAGTTAAAGGGTTTGGTTTAATTTGTAGGTTTTCTTTTAAATTCGGGATATTGATTTTCTGTTTTAATTCTTGAACAATGGATATGAAACTTTTTTGAGTTTTCAATCTACAGAGAGGACTGTATGAATGCCAATTGTTTCCTGGTAATCTGATAAGTTTTTCATATTGAATCAGTGCTTTTTCTTCTATTGTCATTTTGATGATTACAGTGAACAAAAAGATGCATTCTCAAAGTTTCGAAAGCGAATGAGTGTCTACTACTGTCTAGTATGGATTTGAATGCAGAAAACTGCGAAACGACAGTTGCATATGTGAAATATTTGACATCTAAATTATCTGCAGTGTGTTTATCATCCGGCAGAATATTAGCTACCTGACAGGGTAAACTGTGATGTTTACCATCTTTCTGTATGTTGTTTTTAATGTAGTTACTGCCTTTAACACTTAGGATGCAGCAACGGTAACAATCAGAAGTCCTTTGTCATCTTCTATACCTACCTAATGGCCATAATAATTGCATTGCATATTGAAAATCCCCCACATATTGTAGAATTGTTCACAGCATTTATCACATTACCGGACAATAGATATGATCCAGCAGGGCCTTCCGGATCCAGACCCCCAACAATCACATTAACTACATGCCGCCCAAGAGCATCCGTCGTCTCATCAATTGACACCCATATGTGTTGGTTTGTTAGTTTATCTCTGACCTCAGTAATGCATGTGTTGTAAATTTTCTCGACATAGTACTATACATGCCTTACACATGTCTTCATAAAATGTTGAATTTGACAAAGAGTCCTTCTGTACATTTCCTTGTTCCAGCCGTTTATGTTTCATTGTACTTACGTGCCTTTGAACATTATATTCCTTGTTTTTAGCAGATGTAATTCTGACATTTCAAAGTTTACAATACAGATTGCTATTTAGAATGCACCATACTGTGCAACTAAATATTCTAGTTTCCAAAACGTGTTTCTTTCTTTCTGAGCCATACTGCGGAGCGCACTACACTTAACGACAGTTTGTATTATACTTGAATGAACTGTACCGCGGCGGTTAGTGTCGTCTCCGTACACACCTACACTTGCGTACTCTGTTTCTATCTTGTAGTGAATTGGTTTCCTTTCACTGTAAACATGCTCCAATGTCACAGGCCTACTTATGAGTATCTGAGTAAATAAAGCATATGGGGTGACAGGTAGGTCGCTACCATCACTGCCCCCTCCCACTATCGTCCTGCTTTCCAACTTGAAACCGCACTGTTTTCGTCTATCGGGTCTAAAGTCTCTAAGCCTGAACATAACATACTCACTTATAGCTCTCTAATAATTGCTGGTGCACACTGCCACACAGAATTTAGGAGCCATCTGTAAATAAAAGAATATGGATAAATTAATTTCATTTTTTAATAAAAGTCTAAACTTCTTTTATTTCAATTCCCTGAATTTATTTTTACATTAGAAGTAATCGTTACTACGTGCTTCATCGTTTTGATTCCTTTTCAGACTTCACTTTTATGATTCAGTTAATGTTAATAGTTTGGGGACGTATGTGTTGTCATGCTACTGTCCGTCGGAGTGGTTATGTCACACGGTCGTCAAAACGGGGGAAATCTCATGACAGTTACTTACTTAAGGGGGCCCTTTTCTTTAAATTATTTTAAACAGTTTTAGAATACTATGTAAACTTTCAATTTCATACAGCAAATAATTGCAGAGAAGACCTAACAGCTCATCCACTAGCCCTTACAGAGAGGACATGAGGAACAGTGGGGCAAACCGGGATGCGATATAACCATTCGACTGGAGAGCACTTATTTATCCTCTTCATAGTTATGATTCTTAGAGGAGAAAAATTTGCTCCGGCGCCGGGGATCAAACCCAGGTCCTTGGTTCTACGTACCAAGCGCTCTAACCACTGAGCTACGCCGAAGTTCAATCCACAGCACCGGATCGAATCTCCCTCTTCTATTGTTTTTTCCTGTGTGACCGTACTCTATTTTCGACATATGTTGACATATACTAATTCAACTGTCATGATTAAAGATGAGGGATTTGTGCGGTTTGTCGTCAGGTTGCGTGTGCATAGACGTTACACAGCTGTATGCCCAGGCCTGTGTTGACTTCCGACGTAAACAAACCACGCGAAGTGTACAGTCTAAAAATGAGAAATGCAACACTCCGTTAATGTCTAGCAGATGACAATTTACAAAATATATGAGGAATATGTAGAAACATTAGTATAGTTAGAAGAAGAAACTTGCCTTTATGATTCATCCATAGCTTCAGAGCAATCACAAGCCGAATTGCACTAACTACAGACTCTTAAATTATCAAATGTCAAACGTCGTCGTTGATCACTCAAACAGTTTTTGAACTGCGAAAAGCTTCTTTCAACGTCACAGGACGTTAAGTATACTGTCCTATTGTCTGATGATTTTGCATTATTCAGCCTGTTACAAATTGTTAAATAGCTCTTATTTTTCTGTTATGTATTCTTTATTCGCTGTGTGCAAGGTCCTGCATGGCCTTTCTTGATTTTTTCTGCCACCTCTTTTATTATTGCTATGCCCTATAGTTGCCGTCGTTGCAGGTAACTACTGCTCACTACGTCCGTTCACTACTGCAGTGCATTGGACTATGAAGGCCTGTGTTCGTCTCGTGTTGTTATGATAAGACGGTAAGTAGGCAAATGGATAGCGTGTAGTTGCATTTCTTTTGATTGTACTGGTCGTAGTCGTTCACCTGTCTGTCCACCTATGCTCCCTGTCGAGTCAACGTGTTTTTCGTGCTGCGCACAAACCCCTCATCTTTAGTCATGATACAAGGAGCGCACTCAATTCAGTGATTTGGTGGCCGGGATCCCAGAGTATGTATATGCACTCTTGGGATAAGAATCTACATAAAGATTTTTTTGTTGGTTCTACAGAATTTAACTGTTATGATGACAGTGGTTAGAGCACTTGATATGTAGAACCAAGGACCTGGATTCGATCCCCGACGCCAGAGCAAGTTTTTCTCCTCTAGCAATCATTGTTATCATAACAGATAAATTCTGTAGGACCAAAAAATTAATCTTGACGTAGACTCTTCATAGTTAGCAATCAGTGTATTACCAAAATTTCAACTCAGAATTACACTACCTTTCAGTGCGACGAAATAGAAATCCGAATCTGGTAGACGCTGCCTCTCAGACCACAAAGAGCTACTACTTCAAGAAAACCAGCAGACGGTTCGCCAAGTGGGAAGAAGAGTTAGTCCGCACGGAGGAGTGGAGGAAGCTGTTGTTCCTGGAGACTTACCTGTTTCATTGCTTCCTAGACAGAGAATTCACTGACAGTGGTAAGTAATTGTTTACATTCTGAACTAGTGGCGCTTTCAGCTATGCACAAGCAGAGTCCGTGAATATCCAGAGTAGCGCAATCAACTATTCGGCCGCAATTGGTATTCCATTTCAACACGCTTGAGATAGGAACATTTAAAGTAAAACTCAATTTAGGTCAGTGTCCATGGCACTTAAAATTAAAAGAATTTCATTATGATTTAGGCTACATTCATTTCCTATATATCTGTATACGGCAAATAGCATGCGCTGGAATAAAAATAGCTGATTTGTCGGCATTTCCGGCGTAAAGGATTGCAGTACTCTGGATATCCACAGACACTGTGCACAAGTTCGGAGACTTGAATTCTTATTGGTACCGGTAGCGAATATCCAGTGGTGTCATTCGGTTCCGGGTGGATTGACATACTGCACTTCACCTACTTTTATTTGACATAAAGTTATTTGACACAAAACCTATTTTACATACAAGCAGTGTTGCCATACCTACTGATTTAGCAGGAGATTTCCTGTTTTTCATTGAATCTACTGCTCTACTGATTTTTTTGTCAAAAGTCCGAATTTCTCCTGCCTTTTGGCATGCTGCAGTCACCTAGTTCTACGCCCAGATTTTCAACTCATTACTTCAGTACACATATATTGTCATCATGTCTTATTTTTGCATCTTATACACAAGTCAATGTTTTCGTCTCCCTCGCCTGGAGTCCAGCGACGGATTATGATAGCAGCACACAGCAGATAAAGACCATGTTCTGTGCACATGGCTCAGAGTTATGGGTCTCTCCATAATATTACAGAATCATAGAGAACGAATGTTTGAAACCTTACCACGAAAGGATGCACGCACGCACACAAACACAAGTATATAATCTTCATGCAACGTAAGCATGTGATAACTGTCGTCAATTCGCAAAATGAGACATGTCGAAAATAACAAAGTGTTGGAAAATCGCAAAAACTGTAAGTTAAGTTATATAATATTTTTTTTTTCTAATTAGATCACTATGGATACATACATTCAGGATCCATGAACATTTTAATATTTTAAGTGTGTTATGATTTTTTAGTTGAGATTTTCCAGCACTTTGTTATTTTGGACGTATCCCCTTTTGCAAAGCGACGACAGAATTAAGTTATTTCATTATTGTTTTGGGGACCCGGGGAACAGAGGAAGAACAAAACTTATTCAGCAGTGAAGTTTGTTTCTGATTGTGTGCACGTGAAACAGTGAGAGAGCGAAGTGTAGGTAATGGCATTTTTGTGTTACATATCTTGCACAGTGATCTTTTAAAATGAGTGAAAGTGTCCCAGCAAGAAAGAAAAGTAAATACTCCCAGAATATTATAAATCAGAGTGGGAAAATGATGAACAATTTAAGGGTAGTTATGCAAAAGCAGGAAAGGGGATAATTTTTCATCTGTTATAGTCGCAGCTAATGCAGTACTGTATTTAATATCACCTTTAAAATAAATCTCGTCGTATTGAAAATCTTTTGTAAATACACGAAAAATTCCTGATTAATACATTTTAATTCGAAACATTGTCAGTAAGACATTGCTGTGTAAAAACAAAATTGAATAGTCAGAAGCAAAGGGATACAAGTGACATTTCTAAAAACATGAGTTAAGTGCATCCAGGGCAAGCTAAAATATTTACAATTTTAGTGGCAAAGAGATATATGTTTTAATCACATCACACACTAAAATTGAAATAAAAAATTTCACGGAATTTACGAAATCTTAAGTACTTTCAACCACATTTTCTCACAAATAACTTAAGTGCACTTATATTCCTTTGCTTCTGACCCCCTCATTTAGCAAAATTGTTCCATTTCATTGGTTAGGGATGTGCTATATAGTAATACAACAGAATCATCTTTCTTACAGTACACTGTTTTGTAATTAATATAATACAAAGAGGAAATTCATGTTTATTTAATCTACTGTAATCTCCTGTTTTTTTCGATGATTTTCTCCTGATTTTTGTGAGTAGGTCGTGGCAACACTGCATACAAGTATTTGGCATATTTATTTTTCATCTAGTTTAATTTGACACAACCTTTTAGATATACTTTTTCTGGCATAGGCTACAACTACTTTGTTTCATTTGTATATTCGCATATCATATTTTGACATACTCTACTGTATGTGCATATTGTTAATAGTTCCTGTTACAGTTTCTAAGGTTACTTGTTTTTGCTTAAAAATTATAGAGGTTTCGGATGTATAAAAATTATGTAGGGTGAATTTCTAGAAACAACAAGAGGGAAGCGACATTTATCTTTTAGGGCAGGGATTCTCAAACTGTGCGTCGCGACGCCCTGGTGCATCGTCGGTCTATGTTTTGGGCGTCGCAGCTATAAGACAAAACTAATAGTACATTATGCAACGAGCCTATAATGGTAGTAATTAAGACGCGAGTATGTTTATGAAACGAGCGCAAGCGAGTTTTATAATTTTCATACGAGCGTTTTCTGACTTTACAGCACTGACAGCTCGTGGCATCATCACATTATCTGTAGAAGTAATTGCTCTGTCAGTTTTTTTAAAGTCCTCATTTTCTCATTCACTGCAATGAACATATATTTTTTATATTTACAATCAATTAAATTGAACTTATATAATTACAAATTGTATGAATAAGTAAATTATCTATTGTATAATTTATATAATTTTTTCAAGTAACACAGCGGGGTAGGTTAAACACCGTAACAATCTGCCCCCTAACAATTGTGCCAACTTGCCACTGGTGTAGATATTTGATTTGGGTTAAAAATTACGAATTAGAATAATGAATGATCGAAATGAAATTAGCACGAAACAGAACCAATTAAAAGTACTTTCCAACGATGTATTTAAAGTTAACCTAATATTACATTTGTAACCTGTAAAAAAATAATCACGAGATGGTGAAAATTTATTTATCTTGCTGAAAAAACAACTTTACAGCTTCCTTCTTCTACCGCTTGCCACAAAAGTCTGACGCTTCCGTGGAATGTGCTTTATAAAGCATGGATCATATTGCCTGCGTGGTGCTGCAATCCATTGCATAACTACCTAAATAAACTGTTGTGCCAACGTGCCTCGATAGCCAACCTGCCTCCATCTCCCCTACCTAACGTACTGTAAATTCAATCTTCACTTCTGCCCGATCAGAAAAGATAACATTACTCAGACATGCTATATACTGTCCGTCCAAATGGTGTTGTCGCAGGGTCGTAGTAAGGAGGGAAATCACGTGACAGTTAATTAATTAATGAGGCCCTTTTATTTAAGTTATTTTAAATAGTTGTACAATATTGCGTAGACGTCCAATTCCTAACAGAAATTAATGTTTTCAGAAAATAGCTAAGACAGCCCAGCCACCAGTCTCTACAGAGGGGCGAGCAGAAGTGGGTGGGGGAAACCGGGATGCGACGTAGGCAAACGGACGACAGTACCTGTGCGAAAATATGATTCAATATTGAAAGCTCTTTCGTCACTGGAAAATGCGAACATATTTCTGGAACGTACTATACTCACTAACTCAGTACTGTTTGTGTTTACTATGACCGTAAAGCGACTTTGATTGTATGCGCTTGGTTCTATGTTGATAACGGTTGGAAGTTTACTAATAGACGGGGTGGGAGTGAAGTACATTAAACAACTCGGGTACAATAAAAATTGAAGTAAAAATAAAATTATGTTCCTGTATGATGCTGTAATGATATGATATATTTCTGTAGTGAGTTGTAGCGAGGCAACTCTCTGCCGCTCTGACGTCGGCCGAGCGCACAGATGAAGTGTCAGAAGTCTACTCCCCTTCTTCGTGACGTGAGTCAGCATTTTAAATTATGCACGCAGTTTTGTTATGCAAGAACATGTTGAATTGCAGTTTGCCTTTATTTTTAGCTGTTTATTGTTATGTTATTTAATATTTTTAAATTTGCGGTCATTAGCGCAGAGAACCGGTTGTTAAAAAATTAGAATGACGCCACTGGATATATCAACGTATCTGCACGTGTGATTACTGGAGTTGCGATGTGTTAAGCTTATGACGTTGACTACGAAGCTGAACAAGCATGTCCATAAGCAAAAGTTTTAATATTGTAATTTCAAGTTATCATAATGCACACTTATTATTAGGAATTTTATACAGTACAGACCACTATGCATCGCAGAAAGAGAGAAGGCCTGACTTTATTATAGGTCTATGAAGATAAATTAGTGGAACAACCTCAAGTAGTGTATTCATATTATGAAGTAATGTTATTTAATTATTCTGTCTATTTACAATCCCCTAGTTATTTTCTTCTCACTAGTTATGGGAGGAAATTTGGGCGTGATGTTCTACCTCCTTTGCTCGCAAATATCTTCAGTGCATGTAAAGGCGACAACTTTACATTTGTGGCGTGTCGTTTCAAATAGTATTAAATACATCCTCGGTCGAAATTTAGTTTGAAGTGGTTTCGCATAGCTGAGACGGTATTCTTTAAGACCTTGATCTCATATTGGAGCAATTCGTATTCTTTCCCGGCTATTTTCTATGATGAAAATTATGTGTTGGATCAAATCGTATTATGTACAACTCCAATGATGTGTCGGATCAAATCGTATTATGTACAACTTCCATTAGTTAAAATCTTAAATGGACAGCATTGTCCAGCATGCTGTATCTTCCTACCATTATCGAGTTTCCCACTGTTTTATAACATTGTGATTATCAAGGTATGTACACTAGCAATATCTATTAAGAGCAGTAAGGGAATCAGAGAGAGGAGAGGTGGTACCCGAAAGAGAGCACTATATGTAGCTAAGAAGAGGGAAGTAGTGTAATTTATCTCTAAATTAAGAGCAAGTGGTCCACACTTGTGGAGTAACGGTGAGCACGTCTGGCCGCGAAACCAGGTGGCCCGGGTTTGATTCCCGTTCGGGGCAAGTTACTTAGTTGAGGTTTTTTTCCGGGGTTTTCCCCTCAACCCTATATGAGCAAATCCTGGATAACTATCGGTGCTGGACCTCGGACTCATTTCACCGGCATTATCACCTTTACTTCATTCAGACGCTAAATAACCTCAGAAGATGATAGAGCGTCGTAAAATAACCTACTATAAGAAAGAGCAAGGGATTCACATTACAATAGAAGTAAAAGTCAGAGCCTTTATTTGGCTTCCGAATTAAATATTACACAGCTCTTCAAAATGTACAATTAAAGTGTTAATACCGGACTTAAGAGTAAAATTATTGTTTTTTTTTTCTTCCAAATATTTCTCGGAACAGAATTCAATAGGCTATAGGATTTTGTACACCGGCCAATGGTGAATGCAGTTATTGCGCACCCATGCTGTTCCCAATAAGAAACTGCGATGATACACTGAAAAAGAGTAGTCGATTTAGGCGCACATAAGCTTCGTGCCAATACGTTCCATAGAATTATGAGAACAGAACCTAATGAGACACAGTCATTTTGTTTCGACTTACAGCAACAGCAACCGCTCTCGAAACTCAGCATAAGTGAAGTTTATTATTCAAGACAATCAGCTTTCTATATCCTATGTGTAACTGAAAAAGCTTCACAGAGGCTAAGTTTCTTTACATGAAATGAAGCACAGGCTGGGTGGGCGCTATTGAAGTGGAATCTTGTGCCACTACATTTAACAGTGAATTTAATTTCGACAGTTCACCAAATGTATTAGGCTGTTCGCCGATGAATGTGGTGGACAAAATAGCATGCATGTTGTACATGCTCTTGGTCTTTGGCTCCAAAGAAAACCACGTCCTCAGGTTTCTGAAAATCTGTTAGTTTTTCCGGTAAGATGCCATTCTTTTCTATCAGCTAACAGAGTCTTTGGGCTACTAGAAAAGATTTTGCGTAAGAAGAATGGAATTCTTACTCCTGAGGAGTATAAGGTGGTATATGAAACAGTGGGGACAGTAAAATATTTAGGCACAGATTGGCATGTCAGGGATTTCAAGCTCTTGGCAAATGAATTTCATAACTTCAATGGCATAAAAGAAGTGAAAAGAATAATGCTAAAGAAATGCGAGAAGAATGTGAAAGTGAATGTCACTTTCAAAATGGAACCTACATACCGATGTGACGATCCATCTAAATCATGTGCTTGTGTGATGAAACGTGGTATGTTCATGGATCATGTCAAAGTACCTCCGAAAGTCACCACCTTGAGATCAATCAGTAATGCCAAAAAATCTGATTTGCGAAACCAACTCAATAGTACAATCGGAGAAAATTGGAAAGTGGTTGATTCAGTGAAATTGTATGATATTTTTAGTAATACAAATCAGATTAGTGATAGTTAAAACAATGAGAATGAAAAATCTGATTGTTTGCATGAAGAATCACGTATAGGTAGAATTTAAAATGTTAATGAAATTGTGTGTGCAATCTAAAGCATTGATTAATACATTTTCCAGTGTTCACGCCACATTTCATAATTTTGTTACAAAGCTTACTTACTTTAAATATTGTAATACTGTATTTTAATACAAATCTTTACAACATATTTTTTATAATTTTATTTTAAAGCTTACAAAAATATGTAATATTGTAATTTTGATATTAAAGCTTACTTAGATATTGCAGTAATTAATACAAGTGTTCACACCATATTTCATAATTTTGTTATAGAGCTTAATAAAATACTGATATACCGGTATAAGGATTGAAGAATAAAGTATACAGGATGGGCAAAAAGTCCCATTACTCCATATTATTTTATGTCATGAGAATAATGGGGAGCATACTGACTCTTTAGATACTTAGGTATACACAATTAGTGTGCAGTGGTTATTTTGTTTGCATGTTTGAATTATGACCAGAATTACATCAATAGTGTGCATATTTGAGGTATTTCAGATATTTAAGGGGGTAACGGAACTTTGTGCTCATCCTGTAGATGCCATAATTATTTAAAATTTATATTCAATGTGAGTTAGAGATCGACCTGGGTGGCCGCACGAACCAAAGTATGTCTCTTTAGACAGCTTCGTTTGAAAGGTTGCAAGTAAGAAACTCGCCGTTCCTTATCATTATTTTCCAGCAGAAAGCAATAAAAACTATTGATGTATCGACCTACGTAGTATGCTGCTGTAAGAACCACAGAAAAAACTGACAAATGACAGGGCACAATTCAGCGTGGTTTTATAGATGCAAATCGTATTATGTGTCAAAATCGCTTCAAAACGTATTAAATACACAGTGTCGGTGCAAAACGTATTAAGTGCAAACTTAAATTGGCAATATCATGCATTAGATTAAACAATCAGTGTCAGTGTTTATTACATTTGGTGTCATTTCACAATGTCTAAAATGTGACATTAAGATATTAAAAATTTTTCCGTGAAACTTTTTTTACGTTTCCTGTAAAATTTGTTTTTCTGCATTTAATACGATTTGAAACGACACTCCACATTTATACTTTACTCCAAAACATGACGGCCTTCCCTCACTCTCTTCACCATTTAACTGCAAGAACGAGTAAGGGATAAACACTTAGCTCAATTGCAAATTCTTAAAGTCACTGTTATATTGTATTTCTGCCACATGCCTAAGGGTTTAGGAGAAGATGGGAGTTTATAAAGGTTTACCAATTCCAGAAAGAAATGCAGTCATGTTTTGGAGCAAGGCTTAACCTCACCATTATTACGATCTAAAAAGCGCCACATTCCAGTACAGTGTACCGAAATTTTCGCGTGTGAATACTGGATGAAAGATTTAGTGACGAGTGACTTGGCTCAAACAGTAGTATTTAAGACTCGTATTCGGAAGATCTCGGGTTCAAACCCGTGGTCTGCCAATGTGATTGAGGTTTTTCATGGTATCCTTCAGTCAAGAAAGCACATGCTGCATTGAAAATTTACATACCATGATTCATGAACTCCTTAGTCACCAATACCGTAAACATTGGAACAAAATCGAAATCAGTTACATTAGCATAAGCCATCTATAACACATGACAATAAAACAGAGTCAGAACAAAAGTCCACGGCCTACTGATATATCCTAAGAACCTACACACAGGGGCGGCTCGTCCATAAAGCTGCGGAGCTGCAGCACTCCCTGATTTGACAGGAAAATAAAAATAATATTTATTTTAATTTTTAGAAGAATTGTTACAGATTTTATTGGTAAATTGCTTTATGTTTCACCTGACCGGGAATATGTACTATTATCTTATGCATAATCTTTTTGCGCGTTGACTGTATTGGAATTGACACTGCATTCAAAGTCGTCCTGGGATCTGCAGGGTGGTTAGCTCATAGAGAGTGTGTCTTGATTGGTCAGGGGTTAGAGAGGTGAAGGGAGGTGAGGCAGAGGGAAACTGCCGCTGTTTAAAACCCATATTTCGCTGCAGTGTTTGCAGAGTCAGGCAACAAGGGATCTTTCCTCTCCTCCCACACCGCTATTGTAATGCTGTGTCAAATTGATTCTCTGTTCCCTTGAAACTTAATGACAAAATTATTATTTTCTTTTCACATACTTATTTTTGTAGAATATTATCGAGTTAATATAACGAAATTAATGTTCTCTTTTACCTTATTATTACGTATATATCCAGCCTCCAGCAGAATCTAATATTTGCCTTAACTCAAAATGATTGCACGAGTAGAATCCTTTTGATATAGCACGTAAAATACGAAAGAGACTGCTTTTCCAGTTTTAGAAAATTGTTGACCATCAGTATATCTGAGTGTTGCTTTGGTGTGACGTCTTAATACCGCTCCTTAGCCAGTGCAAATGTGCAAGCATGAGTATGTGTGACTTACAGAATATTAATTTTATTTTTCCCTTGCGGAGAATATTGATGTAATGAAGTGAAATTAAAGGGTCGTCCGTTACCCGACTTAAATCTTACTTAAGCTTCATCCAGCCGAAATAGTGCATATATGTTAGGATGTATTACAATGAAATCTACGCTAAGCATTTGTGGTTACGTGGATGTGAACAAAAAAAACCTGTATTTTGTTTTCCTTGCCTCCTCTTCGGTGGTGATACTGCATGGACTAGGAGTGGTGTGACAGATTTAGGACATTTGCCCCTAAAAAGCAAAATGCACGAATCTTCGCAGTCTCAACATGATTAACTCCTTTTCCAAAGATTTTGAGATATTCAAGGTTAAAGTTGAATACACACAATTGATTCTGTGTTGTAGTCAAGAAGAATATTACATTCTGTGGGCTTTTTACTGAAATATGGAGTTAATCACTTTGACCACTGACAATATGGTCAATTTAATACATTGCCAACTTAGAAACTCTGAAATAACCAAAAGTGGAGTTAATCATGTTGACTTCTGAATGCCTCACTTATCGAAAACCATAACTTTGTTCTGATTTACACATGCCAAAGGCTATAAAAATAGTGGAAGAAGTATCTATCGAAGTTAAGGAAACCAAAGCCGGAGAAGTTACGAAAAAAGTGAACGAGAAAAAAATCATGGTTTGTCAATCATGTGTGGTGAGCGAGATGTGTTGCTGTAAAAACGAACAGTCCTCCAGATCAAACAGTGAAAGAAATATATCAGACACTGATATTGATATTCCTGATATAATATATTATTCGTATGCACCTATTAGTCTTGCGATGTCGAAAGGAGTTTTTCACGATATAGTTTTTGTTTAAGTGAGAGACGCGGAACGTTCACTTTCGACAATCTCCGCATATGTCCACTGCAATGCACAGACTACGTTGTATTTACTTTACACGTAAGTACAATGCAGTGTTTTATAAGAGTACAAATTCACAGCCGTCATGTACACCACAGTGTACGCATTCTTTTGATACAACTGTACGGACATTGCAGATACGCGCCAGTTGTGTACTTCTGGAGGCACCGTTTCTGCTTCAACATAAACAGACTATAGTAAATAGTAAGTAAACTTTTAAGAACAGTCACTCTGCTCCGTCCTTTGATTTTATTTTTATTTTATTGGGTTATTTTACGACCCTGTATCAACATCTAGCTTGTTTAGCGTCTGAATGAAATGAAAGGTGGTAATGCCAGTGAAATGAGTCGGGGGGGGGGGTCCAGCACCGAAAGTTGCCCAGCATTTGCTCGAATTCGATTGAGGGAAATCCCCGGCAAAAACCTCAACCAGGTAACTTGTCCCGACCGGGATTCGAACCTGGGCCACCTGGTCAGACGCGCTGATTTTTACTCCACAGGTGTAGACTCCTTTGATGATCATGATGATGAAGAAGTAAGGCAGGTAGAGATGTTTGGGAATGCTTCTTGTTGTGCAGTTTGTGCAGTGGCATAATTTTTTTTTTATTTTAGTAGGTTATTTTACGACGCTTTATCAACATCTTAGGTTATTTAGCGTCTGAATGAGATTAAGGTGATAATGCCGGTGAAATGAGTCCGGGGTCAAACACCGAAAGTTACCCAGCATTTGCTCATATTGGGTTGAGGGAGAACCCCGGAAAAACCTCAACCAGGTAACTTGCCCCGACCGGGAATCGAACCTGGGCCACCTGGTTTCGCGGCTAGACGTGCTTACCGACAGTGGCATAATGGAACAAAAGCATAGTGTGGTTGTTTTGGTTTCCCACACCCACACTGCATATGCAAGAAATTTTCTACCAAACAGTACAATTAAGAGAAAAAATTATGTGCTGAGAAACAATTTAGAATATTATTGATTTTACAAAATATGCTAATTTGGCCCGTTATGCCATAAAATACATTACATGCTCAATAGTCGATTATGTACAGGAACGTCTGAAATCTATACAATTAATTTTAAATATTCGTCATTACAGTCATTCAATGCAGGTAGGCCTTTACAATGGTTTTCTACGACTTGTAAATGGACAGTAAAAATATACAGTTGCATAAGAATCCTCACCCTATTAATATGCCATTCACAGAAATCCTATGAATGCAATGGCACATGCTTAACGATCAAGTTTATTTTGTTTCTCGCAGAGTTCGAAGAAATCTGCAGGGCATTGCCACCTATCCTACCGCTCCAGTCAGAAACAGACTCCGATATCAGTTCCGGTATCTTCGATGCTGTCTCCGATGGCAGCTTCGCAGCCTGCACTGGTGCCACTGGCGATGTCGGATTTGAAGCCTTCTCCAGTGCAAATTTCCATACCAGTTTACATGACAGCTCCCATGCCAGATCCGATGTGAGAGCCGATGTGAACTCTCATGCCACATCTCAAACTAGCTCCCATACTAGATCCGATGCCATGCCCCATGCCACATCTCATATTAGCTCCCAGGCGATATCCGAAGCCAGATTCCATGCCACATCTCATATCTGCTCCCATGGGAAATCCGAACCCAGCTCCGATGACAGATTCCATGCCACCTCTCACACCAGGTCCAAGCCCATCTCCAATGTCAGATCCGATCCCAGCTTCCATCCCACCCCTCATGCCAGCTCCCATGATAGGTCCGATGTCAATTTCAATGCGAGATCCAATGCCATCTCCCATACCACATCTTATATCAGTTCCCATGGGAGATCCGAACCCTGCTCCCATGATAGATCCGATGCCACCTCTCATTCCAGCTCTGATTCCATCTCCTATGGCAGATCCGATCCCTGCTCCCATGCCACCTTTAATGCCAGCTCCCTTGCTAGATCTGATGCCAGATTCCATGCCTCCTCTAACACCAGGTTCAAGCCCATCTCCAATGTCGGATTCTATCCCACCTTCCATCCCCCCCGTCATGCCAGCGCCCATGCTAGGTCCGAAGTCAGTTTCCATGCAAGATCCAATGCCATCTCCCATGCCACAACTCATATCAGCTCCCACGGGAGATCCGAACTCGACTCCCATGATAGATCCGATGCCACCTCTCATACCAGCTCCGATCCCATCTCCTATGGCAGATCCGATCCCAGCTCCCACACCACCTGTCCTGCCAGCTCCCTTGCTAAATCTGATGTCGATTTCCATACCGGATCCAATGCCATCTCCCATGCCACATATCATATCAGTTCCCACGCGAGATCCGAACCCTGCTCCCATGATAGATCCGATGCCACCTCTCATACCAGCTCCGATTCCATCTCCTATGGCAGATCCGATCCCAGCTCCCATGCCACCTCTAATGCCAGCTCCCTTGCTAGATCTGATGCCAGATTCCATGCCTCCTCTCACACCAGGTTCAAGCCCATCTCCAATGTCAGATTCTATCCCACCTTCCATCCCCCCCGTCATGCCAGCGCCCATGCTAGGTCCGAAGTCAGTTTCCATGCGAGATCCAATGCCATCTCCCATGCCACAACTCATATCAGCTCCCACGGGAGATCCGAACTCGATTCCCATGATAGATCCGATGCCACCTCTCATACCAGCTCCGATCCCATCTCCTATGGCAGATCCGATCCCAGCTCCCATACCACCTCTCCTGCCAGCTCCCTTGCTAAATCTGATGTCGATTTCAATACTAGATCCAATGTCATCTCCCATGCCACCTCTCCTGCCAGCTCCCTTGAAAGATCCGATGTCATTTCCCATACCAGATCCAATGCCATCTCCCATGCCACATCTCATACCAACTCCGATCCCACCTCCAAAGGCAGATCTGATCCCAACTCCCATGCCACCTCTCATACCAACTCCGATCCCACCTCCAGTGGCAGGTCCGATCCCACTTCCCATGCCATCTCCCATTCCACATCTCATATCAGCTCCCACGGGAAATCCGAACCCAGCTCCAATGATAGATCCGATGCCAGATTCCGTGCCACCTCTCACACCAGGTCCGAGCCTATCTCCAATGGCAGATCCGATCCCAGCTTCCATCCCACCTCTCATGCCAGCGCCCATGCTAGATCAGATATCACTTTCCATATCATTTCCAATGCCATCTCCCATGTCACATCTCATATCAGCTCCCACGGGAAATCCGAACTCAGCTCCGATAATAGACCCGATGCCAGATTCCATGCCACCTCTCACACCCGATCCGAGCCCCTCTCCAATTGCAGATCCGATCCCAGCTTCCAACCCACCTCTCATGCCAGCGCCCATGCTAGGTCAGATGTCACTTTCCGTACCATTTCCAATGCCATCTCCCATGTCACATCTCGTATCAGCTCCCACGGGAAATCCAAACCCAGCTCCGAAGATAGACCCGATGCCAGATTCCGTGACACCTCTCCTGCCAGCTCCCTTGCTAGATTCGATGCTAGCTGCCATATAAAATCTCATACGAGCTCCCATGCTAGCTCTCATGACAGATTTGATCCCACGTTCTTGGCAGCTTCCATGCAAACTGTCACACCACACCCCATGACAGATAACATGGTATCTCCTACGCCACTACTCACACAAGGTCCCATGCAAGGTCCTATGCTAGATTCGATGTCAGATCCCAGGAAAGATCCCATACTAGATCCCTTGCAAAAGTCCGTGCCTGTTCCCATGCCACTACCATCATTGGAGCACCTAGCAACAGAAAAAAAAGGTAAGAGAAGAAAGAAGCGTGGCTTCTTGTCATGTTTTAGATTCTTATTGCGTCTTTTTAGGCGTAAGTAGTTAGAAATTTTGTTGTCTAAGAGCCATTTTTAGATAGATCGCCCTTAGTGTGTTTCTGTTTCCCTCATCTTGTTCACAGTTTACCCTTTCCAGCCCAAATTAAATTGAAAATTAAAAAAAAAAAAAAAATTTTGACATGAAGGAGAAACGCTGCCCGATAGTGTTTTGTTTCGGGATTTCAGGGATGCCAGCTATTTTAAATAATAACTAAGAATATGGCTATGATAACATATGGAGACATTTGGCATTTTACATGCATTCTCAGAGCAGGTAAAGTGTATGATGCCAGATGGAATCATTGGGCTGGAAAGGGTTAAGCAATTCTGTTACAGTATTAGTACATTATGTACATTCCTTAATGTTATCAACCATTATAACTTTCATTTTGTTTGGCGGCCTTTTTCTTTTTGCACTAAAATAATGTCTGAATCTCACGCTCCATCCCTTGGTTCCAATAAATGCGGTGACAATTTTATTAAGCACGTGTGGTCGCGTAGAATTCCTCATTTAAATCTTTTAATTTCTATTTTTTATAAATGTTGAAAGGGTAAGGTAATAAAATATCAGATATCATAATGTGGTACAAAACCAGTAATTTTTACAATCTGCTAAAATAATGTTTGAAATGTGAAAATTTCATCACACAACATTTAATGCACATTTATAGCCCTTTTAGCTGTCATTTTTAAAGCTCTGGTGCACAGGGTTTTTAAATGACAATAAAGTTGGATTGCAATTTCTGGTAACCTTAATTTTTTTGCTTTATTCTCACAGAAGAGTTAATATCTTTATAACTTCGGAAATATTAATGCTACAAGCATGATATTTGGAGCACAGATTCTTAGGCGATCAGGAAACTTTTCTGTATAACAGAGATTTGTTATTTTGTTGCATTTGAAAAATATCCTCCCATGTTTCTATAAAAGTATCTCTAAAATTGATTCTTAAGATGTATTATATAAAAGTATCTCTAAAACTGATTAAGATGTATTCTTTATTTTAACATTATGAAAGCGAATATCAAAATAATGCTACAGACATTTTAAACAGTGTGTTTTTAGGAGTAAAATAACTAAGAGCTTCTGAATTCATCTTAAAAATGGCTGAGATACTGTATATATTTTCATTTTTCATTTTATTGCTTCCTCGTATTTTGAGGTTGGTCGTAGACAAGGCATACCAGATAATAATGAATTTATGTAATGCATTAAATACAGTGTTCAATTAAAGAAAATACAAGTTTACAACAGTGAAAATCCTGAAAAGCTCAATAATTAAGGTGGATAATAGAAAGTTTTTTTTTTTTTTTAACTTGTAGGGAACCCCTGATAGTGGCAATAGTTATTTCTTTTAAGATAGATGTTGGCAGGAGAAGAGATTTCCAAAATGTTGCTAGAAAGCCTGGAATTGTTCCTCTAGCACCAACGAGTAGACCAAGTACCTCCATATCGTCGAGTTCGTATTTTTCTTTATAATATGAAATGATGCGTGTGTATAAATGCTCTGCTTTTCTTGATGAACTTCTAAAGGCTGGGACTGATGGCTTTCAAATCTGATGGTTGAGTCAAAATAATGTAACCTTCACTTTTGTTTTTAAAGGCAATTACAATGATTCTTCTGCGGCTTCCATTTTCTGCTAGGCCGTGGACTTCTTTCGAAAACCTTGAAGTCATTATCTCTTAGTGCTCCAGCTATAATGGAGCAAATGTTATGAGAACGCGTATTCCTTAATAAATCACTGTGAGAGCAGGATCCCTAAACATGCGCAAGGGTTTCTACCTCTGCGGCAGTGCCTACAAAGATAATCGGTTTGAGATCGTCCCAGTACAGATCTAACTGCAGAAACAATTTTCTGTCATCTTGATAGTCTCTCGCCATTTACTGCTTGACAAGCCACGATGGTCTCAGATTCATGAGTTAGTGGGTGTATTCTCCTTGTATAGACATACGCCTTTCCCTTTAGGTCTATGCTGCAAATTACTCTACTCTTGGAGGGCCCTTGTTCTTAGCTTCGTTATCACTTTCCTTGCATCGATAATATGGAAGTGAGAATTTTAAGATCATCGTGATTGTAGTGATAGAGATATTTATTTTTCCAGGTTTTTTGTGGCGTATATATAATCATTACTTGAGACGGTTAACACTTTACATATGAGGCGTTTAGTTGCAAAATCAGATACATCACTAAAACATAATTTTCAGTATGAAGGAAAAGTGTTTGCAAGGAACCAAGGATTTACAACCAATACTATTCTTTCATCATACAAATCCATGTGATGTATCTGGTTTTGGAGCATAATAGTGCTATAGCAGTTGTAGAATCATATGAAGATATAAAAATATACAGTATGTATCAAAAGGTCAAGTCAATCCTTAAGGAGGTGATTCAGGACCTTATTTGCATAAAAAAATCCTAATATACTTTTTTCAATATTCATCCCCGTTTCCGAGTTACACGAATATCATGTACCGTATCTAATCTCCATTTGATTCCACACCTAATTGACCTGTCTGCTTGAGAGAAGGTGGGCTAATTGTTAGTTGTCTAGAGTAGATGCTCAAAATTTCCCTCTCTCGCACGAACACATGCTTCAGCACGCCGTCTGACCTCTCGCTGCACATTATCCTTTCCATGCTGGTGTATCTCCATTGCAGCCGTGTTAATCTTTGCAACGAGCTCTTCCCTGCTTACTATCTCCGTTTAGTACACTTTCTCCTTCATGCAACCCCAGAGAAAGAAGTCCAATAGTGTTAGGTCTGGGGACCGGGCTGGTCAGACCACTATGGTATCAACTAAACTGTGCTCCAGCATATTTTAGACTTCCAGTACGCCAATGGTTAGTTCACCATTTTCCAGGTAGATGGATTGGAAGGAGTGGTCCAATTGCGTGGCCAATTCGGTCCCCAGACCTAACACCATTGAACTTCTTTCTCTGGGCCTGCATGAAGGAGAAAGAGTACCAAACTGAGATAGTAAGTAGGGAAGAGCTCGTTGCAAAGATTAACACGGATGCAATGGAGATACACCAGCCCGGATTGGATAATGGGCAGCGAGAGTTCAGACGGCGTGCTGTCGTGCGAGAATGGGACATTTTGAGCATCTGCTCTAGACAACTGACAATTAGCCTACCTTCTCTCAATCAGACAGGTTCATTAGGTGTGGAATCAAATGGGGATAGATACGGTACGTGATATTCGTGTAACTCGGAAACGGGGATGAATATTGAAAAAGTGTATTAGGATTTTTTGTTGCAAGTAAGGTCCTAAATCACCTCCTTAAGGACTGACCTGATCTCTTGATATACCCTGTATAACATTAACTCATTAAAAAAAAAAAAAGTGATGTATCTGATTTTGCAACTACACGCTTCATATTTTAATATGTTGGAGATACGCTTCCCATTTAGCACAGAAGAGTCCCAAACTTTTATTCTTTCTTTCAGCATACACCATTCCATTAGGAATGTCTGCAGGTATCTGAATTATTTCTTTAAGGGCACTTCTTATCAAAATATCAGTATCAGTTAAGAATTTTTTAGGAATTTTTTGTAGCTTGGTGGTTTGGAATGGATAAGTTAGTCCAGGACAAATGACGGTATTAATTACAATGAATTTTTGGTCTGTCTGTAATAATGGAGAAGAAGCAAGTTTTTCTATTTTATTTTGCAGTCCTTGAACTGGTTTAAAAGTAATTTCATTGGAAAAATTTACACCCAAGTAACAAATTGCTTCTCCATGTAGCAAAGTTGTAATTTCAATATTCCGAAATACAAAAGGGTCTTCATTCAATTTCCTCTGCTCAATATAAATTGCTGTGGATTTGTTCGGATTTATAGAAAATCCTATTTGCTGGAATCTTTTTGTGATGATTTTTGAGAGTTCCAGAGCTAACTTTTGATTATTCTCTATTAAAACCAGATAGTCAACAAATCCAATTATTGTTAAAGGCGCCAGATTGGGTACCAGAGAAAACATGTAGTGAGAAGTTATTGCATCTTCAGTTAGTTCATCTAAAATATGATCTGTTGACAAATTATACAGAATAGGTGAAAGGGGCGAGTCTTGCATAACAGTTCTTCTGATATATAAATCAGCAGTTTTCTCACTGCTTGTTTCTATTCGAGTAAGTTATCATTCTGTAGATTTATTATTAATTCAGTCAGTTTTTTTTAGGAATTCCTGCTGTTTTTAAAGTTTCACCTAGATGATTATGTCCAATGCTGTCAAAAGCTTTTCTGACATCTAGGAATATTACAGTAACATCTGATTTCTGTATTCTAGCAGACTGTAATGCTGAGGCAAGGGTAGAAGTATTTATATTTGCAATTGCAGATGATGTAAATCCCTGTTGCTGAGGATTAAAGGTTATGTATTCTCTAAGGAGTTATCCAAAACCCTTTCGATTCCCTCCAAAAAACAGAATAGATCGTAATAGGTCACCAATTAGCAATGTCATCTCTAGCATCACCCTTGAATATAAGTACTGCTCTTAATTTCTTAAGACATACTGGTATTATTCCTGTTTGTAACATGCGAGTAGCAATCAGTCCTATTATTATCTGAAGCGATATCACTCTTTATGGTGCATACAATGACATGTTCTGAACCCGGTGAAGTGTCAACTGCAATTTTTGTGTGGCCTGTTGTACTTCTTGCTTAGTAACAATGGGATTAAAGATATCATTTTCAACAGCTGATTTAACTTCCCATGTTGCAGTGGAATAATGGTCTCTTTCTAAATTGTTCAGTTGCCCTAGAAGGTCGTCAAAATATCTAAAAATTTTCTGCGAATATATCTGACATCTGTCACTCTTATCGTTAAGAATTGTTCTAATAGCTTTTCTACGCTGATTATAAAATTGGTATTTCGTTAGTTGATGAAAGTATTTACCTCACCTTTTCTCTCTATTTCTTTTAGTTTCTATTTGAGGATTTTAATTATGTGCATATGATCTCTCTGTACTAACGTTAATTTTCCTTTGACGTGCCTCAAAATTTTTCGTTGGATGTTTAGATGCAGACAGAAAATCAATGGCTTTAAATTAATTATATTGGATTAATGTTCGGTTCAAACTTATCACTTTTACACAATGAATTATACCATTGAATGTAAATATATTTTATTTTATTATATGACGAGCGCTTTCGCCTTATGGCATCACCAGGTTTCATGATCATAACAGAAATACATTATAAAGCATCTGGTTAACAACATATATTATGCATGAATTATAACATTGTGATGAAGACTAGAAATACCGGTGATTTGCTTAGGAGCATGTCAGAATGCATATATAATTTATGAGGCAGTGCATATTATTGTTCAATATGGAAGAACCAGAAATATACAATATTATGCACATTAGACATGTCTTATATGTATCTGACATCTGTCACTCTTATCGTTAAGAACTGTTCTAATAGCTTTTCTACGCTGATTATAAAATTGGTATTTCGTTAGTTGATAAAAGTATTTATCTCTCCTTTTCTCTCTATTTCTTTTAGTTGCTTTTTGAGGATTTGAATTATGTGCATATGATCTCTCTGTAATAACGTTAATTTTCCTTTGACGTGCCTCAAATTTTTTCACTGGATGTTTAGATGCAGGCAGAAAATCAATGGCTTTAAATTGATTATATTGGGTTACTGTTCAGTTAAAACTTATCACTTTTACACAATGAATTATATCATTGTATGTAAATATATTTTATTTTATTATATGACGAGCGCTTTCGCCTTACAGCATCACCAGGTTTCATGATCATAACAGAAACACATTATAAAGCATCTGGTTAACAACATATAATATGCATGAATTACAACATTGTGATGAAGACTAGAAATACCGGTGATTTGCTTAGGATCATGTCAGAATGCATATAATATAATGGTTAAATCCACCTTTAGGTTGCCGAAGCGAAGTGTCATGGCGGACGCGCGCAAGGTTACTACGTAAATCGAATTAAGCATGTATGCATGGCAGCCAACACTACACTCCTTAGCGATGAGAGAAGAGCTGCTATCATGTATTTCCATAGCCAATATGTTGTAACTGTATGAAATCATGGACGTAGTTTACAGACAGAACACCAGAGTCGCATTGACACGATGCTTCCAGCTCAGGAAAACCGTACGGCAAAGAAACTGTTGACCAAACAAATTATTACCCGGGTTCGATCCCCGTATAAATGTAATTCCGTTAAACATGTAGCCTATAAGCAACACAGATATGCAAATAATCGTAATACTAGGATATATAATGCCCCAATGACAGGAAAGGTAATGCACTGAGGTCATAGAGTGAACTACGAGGACAGACAATGGACTGGTAGGACGGACAGTGTAGTTACAGCACAGAGATAAGACTGAGAGGCAAAAGACTGAACTGCTAGGACAGAGAGTGTAGTGACAGGACAAAGATTGGACTGATAGCACACAGAGTGGACTGAGAGGACAGAGAGTGGACATAGAGGATATAGAGTGGATTGAGAGGACACAGAGAGGACTGAGAGGACATAGATTGGACTGAGAGGACATAGAGTGGACTGAGGAGACATAGGGTGGACTGAGAGGAGATAGAGTAGACTCACAGGAGATAGAGTGGACTGAGAGGAGATAGACAGGAGTGAGAGGACATAGAGTGGACTGAGAGGACATAGAGTGGACTGAGAGGTCATAGAGTGGACTCAGATGAGATACACTGGACTGAGAATAGATAGACTGGACTGAGAGGACATAGATTCGACTGAGAGGACATAGATTCGACTGAGAGGACATAGAGTGGACTGAGAGGAGATAGAGTTGACTGAGAGGACATAGAGTAGACTGAGCAGACAGGGAGTTGACTCAGATGACATTGAGTGTACTGACAGGAGATAGAGTGGACTGAGAGGACATAGAGTAGAATGAGAGGAAATAGAGTGGACTGAGAGCACAGAGTGGTCTGAGACGACATAGAGTAGACTGAGAAGACAGGGAGTGGACTCTGATGACATACAGTGTACTGACAGGAGATAGAGTGGACTGAGAGGACATAGAGTGGACTGAGAGGACATAGAGTGGACTGAGAGGACATAGAGTGGACTGTGATGACATAGAGTGGACTGAGATGACATAGAGTTGGCTGAGAGGACATAGAGTGGACTGAGAATAGATAGAATGGACTGAGAGGACATACATTCGACCGAGAGGACATAGAGAGGACTGAGAGGAGATAGAGTGGTCTGTGAGGACGTAGAGTGGACTGAGAGAAGATAGTGTAGACTCTGTCATCTGAGTCCACTCTATGTCCTCTCAGTCCAATTTCTATTCTCTCACTCAACTCTATGTTCTCTCAATCCACTCTATATCTTCTCAGTCCACTTTATGTCCTCTCGGTCCACTCTATGTCCTCTCAGTACACTCTGTCCTCTCAGTCCACTTTTTGTCCTCTCAGTCCACTGTATGTCCTCTCAGTCCACTTTCTACTCGAAGTCCAATCTGAGACCTCTCAGTCCACTCTATGTCCTCTCAGTTCACTTTGTGTCCTCTCAGTCCATTTTCTGTTTTCTCAGTCCACTCTATCTCCTCACAATACACTCTGTGTCCTCTCAGTCCACTTTTTGTCCTCTCAGGCCAATGTATGTACTCTCAGTCCACTTGCTATTCTCTCAGTCCACTTTATGTCCTCTCAGTCCACTCTATGTCTTCTCAGTACCCTCTGTTTCCTCTCAGTCCACTTTCTGTCCTCTCAGTCCACTCTGTCTCCTCTCTGTGCTCTCACTTCACTCTATGTCCTCTCAGTACTCTCTGTGTCCTGTGAGTCCACTTTCTGTCCTTTCAGTCCACTGTATGTTCTATCAGTCCACCCTACGTCCTCTCAGTACACTCTATGTTCTTTCAGTCCACTCTATATCTTCTCAGTCTACTTTAAGTCCTCTCAGTCCACTCTATATCTTCTCAGTCCACTCTATGTCCTCTCAGTACTCTTTGTGTCCTCTCAGTCCACTTTATGTCCTCTTAGTCCACTTTATGTTCTCTCAGTCCACTCTATGTCCTCTCAGGACACTGTGTCCTCTCAGTCCACTTTCTGTCCTCTCAGTCCACTCTATCTCCTCTCAGTCCATTCTACGTCCTCTCAGTACACTCTATGTCCCTTCAGTCCACTTTCATTACTCTCACTCCACTCTATCTCCTCTCAATCCACTCAATGTCCTCTCAGTACATTCTGTATTCTCTCAGTCCACCTTCTCTCCTCTCAGTCCACTCTATGTCCTCTCAGTCCACTCTTCTTCCACTCAGTCCACTCTATGTTCTCTCAGTCCACTCTATATCTTCTCAGTCCACTTTATGTCGTCTCAGTCCACTCTATATTCTCTCATTCCACTCTATATCTTCTCAGTCCACTTGATATCCTCTCAGTCCACTCTATGTCCTCTCAGTCCACTCTACATCCTCTCAATCCACTCTATGTTCTCTCAGTCCACTCCATATCTTCTCAGTCCACATTATGTCCTCTCAGTCCACTCTATATCTTCTCAGTCCACTCTCTGTCCTCTCAGTCCACTCTATGTTCTCTCAGTCCACTCTATGTCCTCTCAGTACACTCTGTGTCCTCTCAGCCTACGTTCTGTCCTCTCGGTCCACTGTATCTCCTCTCGGTCCATTCTACGTCCTCTCAGTACACTCTTTGTCCTCTCAGTTCACTTTCTGTCCTCTCAGTCCACTCTATCTCCTCTCTTTCCATTCTACGTCCTGTCAGTACACTCTGTGTCCTCTCAGTCCACTTTCTGTCTTCTCATTCCACTCTATGTCCTCTCAGTCCACTCTACATCCTCTCAGTCCACTCTATGTTCTATCAGTCCACTCTATATCTTCTCAGTCAACTTTATGTTCTCTCAGTCCACTCTATATCTTCTCAGTCCACTCTATGTCCTCTCAGTCCACTCTATTCTTCTCAGTCCACTCTATGTCCTTTCATTCCTCTCTATGTCCTCTCAGTCCACTCTCTATCTTCTCAGGCCACTCTATGTCCTCTCAGTCCACTCTACTTCTGTTCAGTCCACTCTATGTACTTTCAGCCCACTCTATTTCCTGTCAGTCCTCTCTATATATTCTCAGTCCACTCTATGTCCTCTCAGTTCACTCTATATCCTCTCAGTCCACTGTATCTCCTCTCAATCTACTCTATATCTTCTCAGTCCACTCAATGTCCTCTCTGTCCACTCTATGTACTCTCAGTCCACTCTATGTCCTCTCAGTCTACTCTATATCTTCTCAGTCCACTCTATGTCCTCTCAGTCCACACTATGTCCTCTCAGTCCACACTATGTCCTCTCAGTCCACTCTATGTCCTCTCACTCTTCTCTATATCTTCTCAGACCACTCTATGTCCTGTCAGTCCACTCTATGTCCTCTCAGTCCAGTCTATTCTCTGTCCAGTCTCTGCATGAATGGGAATTGTGATGAAGACTAGAAATACCGGTGATTTGCTTAGGAGCATGTCAGAATGCATATGTAATTTATGAGGCATTTGCATATTATTGTTCAATATGGAAGAACTAGAAATATACAATATTATGCACATTATATAATATCTTATATGTCAGGTAAAATAATTAAAATACAATGATAGTTGTAGGTGGATATTGGATAGTGGTAAGTTTAGACTGAACAGTAACCCAAAACAATTAATTTATTAGTAACTTATCTGAAAAAAAGTCTGTCAATTACTTTAGCTAAGAAGAGCTACAAACTCGTCTACTAATGAGAAAAAGGTATTATCATCGATATCATTATTTAATTTACTTCTCTACATTACCATTTGCTTATATTCTGAATTTTGTTGTTGACTATTATTGTTAGACTTAACTCCATTACTGGCTTCCTGTTCAAGGGGTAACAATAAAGTCACTTGTGATTTAGAAATAACAGAATTATTAGATGGGTCATTTATCTGTCTGTTCACTAACCATGTACGATGTAGCTCTGGATGCACTTTTGTGACATGAATATTAACACCTTTAGCGAATTTGAATAATTTTTCACAGTGAATGCACGCAGTCTGAGAATGAGAGTCACAGTTATTAAGGGGAGAGACGGTATTTGTTAAAACATTTTTTCTATTTGGTGTAAAATATTGTTTTTTGTATGTAGAGAGCTCATGGCTATAGAAACTCAACCAAATATAAATATTTTGAAAAAAAAAAAAAATTTGGGACTCAGATTGGAAAAAAAAATGTACTCAATGTAGGATTTTACTAAAACCGATATATCTAAGCCATTTTTAAAGATAAATTCAACAGTTTTTTTTCCATTTCACTTGTAAAAGCATGCTGTACAAACTGTCTGTCACAGAATGTTGATATTAGTCTTTACATTTGTAAAATAAACAATTAAAATTGAATAACCCTTTTTTGATTTCCTTTTTTGCAAACAGACAGACATATTTTTGAAATGAAAACAATTACCAAAATTGTGTTACAGAAAAAAGTTTCCTAATAGTCTAGGGAATATGTGTTCTATTTTATGCACGTATCTTTAATAGTTTAGAAATTATATCCATTTTTGTCTGGCAATGTAGCAAAAAAAATGAAGTTGGCGGAAACAACAATCAAAGGGGGCATGTGATTTAAAAATCCAGAGTGCAGGAAGTTTAAAAATGGCATCTCAACATCCAATAAGGGCAAAAATACCCACAAAATTTATGCAATGTATTCCACACATATGACAGAGTATTTTAAAGATTTTTTTTTTTATTTATTCATTTTTACAAAAAATACGATCTCCTCCCCTTAAATTAATCATTACAAATACTGATTCAACGATGTCAATATCATTTTCTGAGTACTGTTGTTTATCCGTAACTAGGGACGTATCAGAAGACATCACAAAAATCTTGAATTACACACAAAATTCATAATGCACATCCGAATATTCACAGAAAATATTGAAACAGTTATCGTCAATTATAATACAAAAAATGAAGTATCTACCGCGAAATCAGGTGGCCTGGGTTCGAATCCCGGTCGGGACAAGTTACGTGGATGAGGTTTTTCCGGGGTTTTCCCTCAACCCAATATGAGGAAATGCTGAGTAATTATCGGTGCTGGACCCCGAACTCATTTCACCGACATTATGACCTTCATCTCATTCAGACGCTAAGTAACCTAAGATGTTGATACAGCGTCGTAAAATAAACTACTAAAAAATAAAACAAAATAAATCGCTGATACCTATAGATTTCTTGTAGGCCTAATAAACAACAGAACAAACAACTGTTTGATAAGTCATAGCTCCCTCAAACTCTCGAATTTCTGTGGTGAACTGAAGTGCCCTGATACTTTTTTCCAAGATTTCTGACCCATTTCTTTTACTAATCTTAAATTTAAATTGTTGCAGCAACGATATTTCTTACTTACATACTTACAAATGGTTTTTAAGGAACCAGCAGGTTCATTGCCGCCCTCACATAAGCACGCCATCAGTCCCTATCCTGTACAAGATTACTCCAGTCTCTATCATCATGTCCCACCTCCCTCAAATCCATTTTAATATTAATCTCCCATCTACGTCTCGTCTTCGTCAAATGTTTTTTTTCCTCCCGTCTCCCAACTAACACTGTATGCATTTCTGGATTCGCCCATATGTGCTACTTGCCCTGCCTATCCAAAACGTCTGGATTTAATGTTCCTAATTATGTCAGGTGAAGAATACAATGCGTGCAGTTCTGTGTTGTTTAACTTTCTCCATTCTCCTGTAACTTCATCCCTCTTATCCCCAAACATTTTGCTAAGAACAGTATTCTCAAACAGCTTCAATCTCTGTTTTTTCCTCAAAGTGAGAGTCCAAACAAAAAATTAAAAATGACCATCAAATAGGAAAAAGTTCAAATTATACAATCCATACCCTTAAGAATAAGGTTTACATGTATCTTAAATAGTATAAGCAGGTCACTGACAGATTGTGTATCTGTGTATGCCTTGTGTAGGGATGGGGAAGGGTGTGTATCGGTTTATGTGTAGGTCATAAGGAAATGCCGTTCCATTTAGTGAATTAAATTATAAAATATTCAGGCCAGTATAACTGATTCTGTGACAATAGGGCTGTGATTTCGTTCCAGGGGGGGGGAGATGAGAGTCACTACTCAAAAGTAGAAATTAAAAATATATATATTATTAAACACACAGTTGGTTGTGCAAACTTTTCGGATATCAAAGCGCACTTAAACGTTAATATGAGTATAGGAAAATGTATTATTTTAATAACAATTATTTTATATTTATTTTCGAAAATTGAAAAGGGTCATCTATCTGATTATGGCTCCTAAGTCGTTTCATTGTAAAAACTAATAGAAAGCAACAAGAATTTACAGTAGCAGCAGCAGTGATGGTAGTGGCAGTACTCCTCTATCTTCCCTCTACTGCAGCAATACTTGTATACATTGCTCTTGTTTAAAACATTCTCTGCTACAATCTAACTAATCCTCCTCTACTATTTATTGCTACATTTCATTACTATTGTCCCTAATTTTCTGTCTATATTCAAGCTTTTATATCTCTGACTAATATTCACTACCGTCAACTGGGGTTACTTTACACACTTTTTTTGCTTATTCGTTAAAATAATTGAAGATTATAAAGTTAGATACACAAATTAATTTTTATGTGAATGTTCCTGGTTAATTTGAGTAAATTTGAAAATCTAGGGTTGTACATATGCATTATGACACACTTGTAAATAAATAATCACGTGTGTAAAGATGCCCCGTTTACAGGGTTACTTTACACACATATTTACTTTGCCTTATAATCGAGTATTCTGTCCTATATGGTCCATGATTGCACTGTTTTAAGTACTGGGATTGGAAAGGTAAAACATTTCTGAACATGACGTGTTTCGCAATTTATTAGCCCACTACAGTTAGCACAGTGGGAACAAAATGTATAGGTAAATTCCTGAAAATAAAATATTTTATATAAAAGTAAAGAAATGTAATAACAGTACAATAAATGGTTATATGCTGTTCATGAATGTGCTGCTACATTGTGATTTTCCTGGGAAGGTGCTGTAGGAAGCCTTTCAGAACCTGGTGACGGTCCAACGGTTGAGGGATAGCGTCATGCTAACCACATGACTATACTGCTACCTACTAGATGCAGTAACCGATCCAACTGGCATTGATCCTTCAGAGCTGACGTGCCACGGATTATGTAAAATAATAATAATGATAATAGTAATGATAATAATAATCTACAAGTAACAACCTTCTCTGTTTTGAAAGTCATTTATTTTCCCCTATCATTGACGGGAATCGATCCTACTACCATTAATAGTGACATTATATATCATATTAAAAAGAATTTTTATTTTTAATAAGTGTCCATAAACACTTCACATCTGTGTAAAGTTGCCCCGTTCAGAGGTACATTAGGTTATTATCATTCTTGTTTTCCCTCTCGCAGGATAGCACATGTAACGAAAAACTGGTCAGGCAGTCCGAAAGCTTCATAATTTCATACAATACTAGTCAACATTGAATGTGTGAACTGAACTGTTCAGTGCAACACAAAGTTTTTAGACATAAAAAAAGAGTAAAAATACTTGCCTCGTGAAATTCACCAGCAACAATGGTGTATAACAGCTTTAATAATGGCACACACTTCAGACTACTACACACATGTGCTGTTGTCACACAGAATCAGTTCCACGAAGTTGCTACACATTGTCTGTAATTTGCTGCCATCTAAACATTTTTTCTAGAAATGTGTAAAGTTACCCCCCTTGTCTAAAGTATACCCGGTTGACGGTAATTATCTATATTCCACTTTTTCATTTACATTGCAATATTACATTATTTGCTCTACTTTTTACTGACCTTTTCTCAGAATTTTACTCTTGCATTCATTGAGTGTTCAGTATTCAATACTCCAATGTTTCTATAATATGATATGGTATGGTATGGTATGGTATGGTATAGTATGGTATGGTAAGGTATAGTATGGTATGGTATGATATGGTATTATATGATGATACGATATGGCATGGCATGGTATGGTATGGTATGGTATGGTATGGTATGGTAGGTTAGGGTAAGGTACAGTACAATATAATTGTATTTATTGATTGATTTCTTTATTTATTGATTTGTTTGTTTGTTTGTTTCATTGTTTGTTTGATAATTAGTTTACTAGCATATTAGTTTATTAATTAATTTATTCGTTTATTAATTTATTTATTAATTTATACATTTATTTATTAATTTATTAATTACTAATTAGATAATTAAAGTATTTACTTATTTATCTACTTATTTATTTATTTAACAATTTACTAATTTATTAACTAATTTATTAATTTAATTATTAATTAATTAATATATTTAATTAGTTCTTAACTTATTAATTACTTTTATAATTTATTAATTTAATTAATTAATATATTTATTTATTTTATATTTATTTCCTTACTTATTTATGTATTTCTTAATATATTAATTTATTACTTTATTTATTTATTTCTTAATTTAATCATTTATTAATTTATATAATTATTAATTAATTAAGTTACTATTTTTATATTTATTTACTTATTACTTATTTATTTATTTCATTATTTATTTACATATTTATTTATGTATATATATTTATGTATTTAATTAATTCGTTTGTTTATTATCTATTTATTTACTTATTTATTTATTAATTTCTTCACTTATTAATTTATTCATTAATTTATTTACTAATTTATTTATTTATATATATTTAAGTTAATATTTATATATTTATTTACTTATTAATAATAATAATAATAGAATAAATGCGCACAAGTCGTGCATAAGGTAGTTAAGCTACATCAGATACAGATTGAACTTAGCACTCTGTTGCTCACATTGTTTGTGCTCAATGTTCTACCGAGGATTTCCCTCTAACGGTTCACCTTGTTCATTATTCACATAATTCTACCAGGGATTTCATTCGTTTTTTGCATTTGGTTACGTGGTATCGGTCACATGGTTGCTCACGCAGTTCACACACACAGTTGTTCCCAGGTTCGTGGAAGCACTTAGTCTTGCATATTTTGTGGTGGTATCCATGCACCGCTATTGAGTTCACTAGGTGTCGGAGATCTTGATTTGCTTCGGTCCAGGATCTGTTTGTCATGGCTTCTGTTGTATAAAAATCCAACCATATGTCCCTTCTCTTTTTCTCCCTTTCGTGTAGAAGTTTCTTTGAGTTGTCGGTAGATGGGAGCCTCATACGTAGGTCTTCTATGAAGAAGGGTTCCCTGGCGAGTTTGTATGCTAGCCTCGACTTTGTGTATTTGGAGATACCCAAGGTGGCTTTCAGAAATCGTGACTTCACTGCTTCCAGAGTCATTAAGTCTTTTAGGCTCAGCTTTTCCCAGATGAGGTCTATTCTGTAGGTTGCGATGGGAACTATTTTTGCGTTGAACAAGGCCATGGCGGTTTTGAGTGATATTCTGGATATCGCCTGGATGTCAAACATGGCTTTTGTGGATGCTGCTGCTCGGGATTTTGTGTATTCTAAATGACCTGGCGGTGGTTTGCAGAGTTAGACCCAGGTATTTGAAGCTGTTAACTGTCCTGAGAGGTTCTGATCCTATGTAGATTCTGTCCTACTTAGCTTCTCGGCCTCCGTTGCGGAATGTCATCTGTACCGTTTTCTCCATGTTAATTTCCATTTTGTTTTCCCATGCCCACTTCTCAAGTTGGTTGGCTGCTCTTTGCAGGGTGTGTGTGGAGTTCGATCCGATGGCCATGTCATCTGCTTATATGTAGACTTTGACTTCCTCCGTCTCTTGTTTAATCATCTGAACAACATCCTATGTGGCAATGTTAAAGAGTAGGGGGCTTAATGGGTCCCCCTGCAATACGCCGTTGGTTTGCCTTATTGTTTTCGATGTGGTTACGTCGTCTGTGATCTGGATGACGTTGGCTGTGAGCATATTATGGATCAGCACTGTGAGTTTATCTTTTCCTTTTATTTGTTCCAGCTTCGATACTAGAAGGCGTCTGTTTAATTCATCAAAGGCCTTCGTATAATCTACGAAGACTGCGTGGAATTTTCTTCAGGGGTGTCTTAGTGCGTCCTCTATATCATCTAGCAGGTTCTTGATGGCATGTAGTGTGCTCCGGTCTTTTCGGAATCCGAATTGCTCTTCCGGTATCTTCTGTTCTACTTCCTTGGAGATGCGTTTTGTGATTATGCTTGTGAGTATTTTCAGTATGCTTTTCTCCAGGGCGATGCCTCTGTAGGGATTCGGGTCCATTTGGTCGCCACTCCCTTTGAATAACATTTTTATTGTCGAGAGCCTCCATATATCTGGTATGTTGCCCTTTTTTAGGCATAGATTTAACATATCTGTGATTGCTTGTGGTATTAGGTTTGAGTCTTTGATATGCTCGTTACATATCCGATCTGGGTCTGGAGTCTTTTTCTTTTTCAGAGACATTATTGTCTCGTGCACCTCTTCCATCGTGAAGGGGTTCGTTCCGCTAGGTGTATCCCCGCAGTGATCGGTTCATATGCTGAGGTGGTTTTTCCTATGTTGAGAATGCTGCTAAAGTGTTCTTCCCAGATTCTTATGTCCATTTTTCCGCTGCTCTGAGCTCTTCGCGGCCTCAATGCTATGTACGGGTCCTTTTTGGCTTCCTCCACCATCTTCGTTTCTTCCTGTTCCATGTACTTGCGTTTGGCCTTCAGGAGGTCTTTGTATTCTTTCCTGTTTTGGCTGTAGTATCTGAGGTCTTCTGGGCTTCTACTGGATCTTGCCGTATGCAGCACCTGGAGGGTGGTTCTTCTTTTTCCATAGCATTTTTTGTCAAACCATTTCTGTGCTCTTCTTTCGGGGTTGTATACCATAGCAGACTGAATGGTTTTTTCCAGTGTGATGGCTGCCAATTCAATATCGTTTTCTTTTATGTGGTTTTCAAATTCTCCCCATTCACTTGTCTTCTGGCTTAGTAGTTGGTTATTTAGCTGTCGTGAGGTTTTGGTAGCTGTGATTTTTACTCTGTTCTCCACTTTTGGGATGCGGAAGTTGGCCACGACTGGGCAGTGTTTCTTTAGGGGTGTTTCATCTGCTGTGTAACAAACTTTGTAATTATTGAGCGAGATGTTGGGTCCTTTGAAGAAGATTAGGTCTATGGTGCTACATCCGGAGTGTGCGAAGTATGTTCGTTCGTCTGCTTTGTTGGCAAGGGTGAAACCTTCTTCCGTCATCATGTCTAGCAGTTCGTTTGCTCTGTGACTGGCGACGTCTAGTCTGCAGTTCAGGTCCCTGGCTATGATGATGTTTTGCCCTGGCGCAACGTGCCTTAAGGCGGTCATGATGGTTTCTATTATGTCTTCTATTGGGGTTAGTGGCTCTGTGTATATGGCTATTACGGAGAGGTTTTCGAAATTCATCACTAGTGTGTCTTGATCCTGATGCGTGCTTAGTAATTTTCCCATTTGAGGTTTGAAGAAACAGGAGGTTCCTCGCTTTGGCCGTCGTCTTGGACCTTGCGTTGCAGGTATGTGTTGTGAGTAGAATCCGTTTATTTGTAATGTTTTAGTTGCCAGAGTTTCTACGAGGACTATTATGTCATGTGTGTGCAGAAAGTTATTAGTGTTAGTGCTAGGGCGCTCTTTATCCCTTCTACATTCCACAGAAGTAGACTAAACTGGTAGTCTGGCTCCTGCTCCCTGTGGCCGAAAAAGCCAATAGCGTCTTATGACGACTCCCTCTGGCCACGCCTCCGGTGTGTTGACTTTTGTTAGATCTGTCAGAGGGATCACCACTTTGTATGCCTTAAATGTGCCTCTTGATTGGAGTTCTTCGCATTCCATTACGTTGGTTACATGTAAATTTGTGAGATGTCTTTTAACTGCTTCCTCGGTTGTATTGTGGTGTAGTTTCCCTATGTATAACCAGGCTCTGCGTTCTGCGGCTTGCAGTTGTCCTGGTTGCGATTGTTGGTTATCATTCTCATTTTCGGGTTTTCTTGTACCCACGGTTGTTGTGGCCTTCATTTTCGCGCTGTTTTCCTTGGGCGTTAAGGGTTTAGTGACTACAGTTGTCCATAGTTCTTTGTCTCTCTGTGGTTGCTCTTGAGGTGTTTGCATCTGAACGATTTTTTTTATCAGCCGTCAGTTTTGGGTTTGTTTTGTTTGTAACTTCTTCTCTTATCACGTTTCAGATATTACTCGTGAAGCTATCCATCATGTTTTTTAGCATCTGTGTTACGTTTTTAGTGATTTGTGTTCCATTTCGGTGACTGAGTATGCTATGTGGGTCTGTTCTATAGGTGTCGTCTGGTGGGGGAAGTCCTTTTCATCCCCAGTCTCCTGGCTGACTTGATTACGTTGCTGTCCGGTAGGCGTCGGTAGTGACTGGTTTCCGCTGGCAGCTTCCTGCGCAGGGGCCGGCAGATGTCGCTATTTGTCCCTTAGGTCGATTCTCGTCTCCCTCCGTATTTGTTGCTTTATCTATTCCAACCTCATTGTGAGGCCTCTTCTGAGCCTTAGTTCTATCATCTAGGGCGAATTGTAATTCATTAAAACTGTTTCTAATGTCACATCTTTGTGCATGGCTTCCTTTGCTCATTTCTTCATATATCCGCCTTCATCAGCGATATGCTCTAGGTGTATTAGTGCACTTTCGAGACGCGTTTTAGCCTCGTCCGCCATCTTGCACATCCATATTTATTTTATATTTATTGCATTATTTATTTATTAATATATTAATTAATTTAATTATTTATTTCTTAATTTAATAATTTATTAATTTATATACTTCTTAATTAATTCATTCATTAAATTATTTATTTACTTCTTTATGTATTTATTTATTTACTAATTAATTACTTAATTTATTTAATTCTTTATTTATTTATTCATTTATGTATATATTTATTTCATTATTTATTTACATATATATATATATTTCTTCATGTATTTAATTAATTGATTAATTTTTGAACTATTTATTTACTGACTTATTTATTTCCTTCTTTATTAAGTTATTCATTTATCTATTTAGGAATGAATGAATGAATTGATTAATTATTTAATTTATTTATTTACATATTTGTTTATTTATTTATTATTCATTTTGTTATTTATTTATTTACTTAATTATTTATTTCCTTATTTATTTATTTATTTATTTATTTATTTATTTATTCACTTAATATTTTATTAAATAATTTGTATACTAATTTATTTATCTATCTATTTATTAAGTTATTAATTAATTAATTCATTTAGTTATTCAATTTATATATTTATTTAATACGTATTTGTTTACTTATTTATTTATATTTATTAATTTATTACTTCTTTAATTTAATTATTGATTTCGTAATTAATTAATAAATTTATTTATTTATGTATTTATTCATTTATACTTTATTTACTTACTTCCTTATTCATTTATTTAATTTTTAATATATCAATTAATTAAGTAATTTAATTATCTATTTATCAATTTCTTAATGTATTTATTAGTTTATTACTTTATTAATTTCTTAATGAATTAATTAAAATATTTATTTACATATTTACATATATATATATTTAATTAATTACTTATTTATATACTTATTTATTTATTTAGGTTCTTAATTTATTTATTTACTTTGTTATTTATTTATTTATTATTTATTTATATACTAAATCACATATTTATGTGTTTATTTATATATTCATTTATTAAATTAATTTCTTATTTGTTTATTTCTTTTTTTATTTATTTACATATTTATTTATTTTAATATTTATTTATTTATTAAATAATTAACTAATCTTTATTTATTTACTAAATTAATAGTTTATTTACGTAGTTTATTAATTTATTTATGTGTTATTTATGAATTAATTTAATTATTTATTATTAATTAATTAATTTATATATTTATTATTTAGTTATTTACTCATTAATTGATTAATGAATTGATTAATTAGATTTATTTACTTATTATACACTTACTTCCTTATTTATTTATTTATTTATTTATTTATTCACTTGTTAATTTATTAATTTATTTGTTTACTTATTTATTTATTTATTTATTTATATTTATGAAGTCATTCATTAATTTATTTATCACTTTATTTATTAATTTATTCATTAATTTATTTTTATATTTAGATATTAATAGATATATTTATTTAATATTTATTTATTTACTTATTTATTTGTATACATTTATTTATTTAATCTTTAATTTACTTAATAATTTCGTAATTAATTAATTAATTTTTTTAATTAATTAATAAAGTTATTTACTTCCTTATTTATTTATCTATTTATTTACTTCTTCATGAATGAATTTATTTATTTATGTATTTATTTAAAATTTATTACTTTATTAAGTTATTAATTAATTACATAATTAAATAATTAATTTAGTTATTTATTTATATATATACTTATTTACATATTTATATACATATATATTTATTTTGATTTATTTATTTACTCATTTATGTATTTATTTATTTATTTAATTACTTATTTATTTTTCCCTTTATTGTGCTAAAACAGCATGTTCCATTGCATACAAGCTTTGCAATACTCATGCTATGTTTATGTTACATATTTGATAGTTCGAAGTTGATATTTATATAGCAGTACACTATTGCAATATACAGAGCCGGACTATGGGCACAAATAACACTCCAAGCGAATCCTATCTACTTAACCTCCATTGGTCACTTCGAAATTGTGTGAGGCTATTTATTATAGTGGGAGACTCTCCTCAATTGGAACTATTATCTCACAATGCTCCAGATATTACAATATCACAATGCACAGATTAATTAATAAGTACTTACACGCATCGGTTAATATGTGTATCAATTTCAGTCAGGCACTTCTACTGCGTCCATGTCCATATTTATTTTATATGTATTGCCTTATTTATTTATTAATATATTAATTAATTAATTTCATAATTTAATAATTTATTAATTTATATACTTCTTAATTAATTAAATTATTTATATACTTCTTTATGTATTTATTTATTTACTAATTCATTACTTAACTTATTTAATTCTATATTTATTTATTCATTTATGTTTACATTTATTTGTATATGTATATATATATATATATATATATATACATATATATATACATATTTAATTAATTGATTAGTTTTTTAACTATTTATTTACCGACTTATTTATTTCTTTCTTTATTAAGTTATTCATTTATTTATTTATGTGTGACTGAATGAATTGATTAATTAATTAATTTATTTATTTACATATTTGTTTATTTATTTATTTATTTATTTATTTATTTATTTATTTATTTATTCATTTTGTTATTTATTTACTTACTTAATTATTTAATTACTTATTTATTTATTTATTTATTTATTTATTTATTCACTTAATAATTTATTAAATAATTTATATACTAATTTATTTATCTATCTATTTATTAAGTTATTAATTAATTAATTCATTTATTTCTTTAATTTATATATTTATTTAATAATTATTTATTTACTTCTTTATTTATATGTATTAATTTAGTAATTCTTTAATTTAATTATTAATTATGTAATTAATTAATAAATTTATTAATTTATGTATTTATTCATTTTTACTTTATTTATTTACTTCCTTATTTAATTATTTAATTCTTAATATATCAATTAATTAATTAACTTAATTATCTATGTATTAATTTATTAATGTATTTATTAGTTTATTACTTTATTAATTTCTTAATGAATTAATTAAATTATTTTTTTATATATTTACATACATATATTTAATTAATTATTTATTTATATACTTATTTATTTATTTAGGTTCTTAATTTATTTATTTACTTCGTTATTTATTTATTTACCAACTTATTTATTTATTATTTATTTATATACTAAATCACATATTTATGTGTTTATTTATATATTCATTTATTAAATTAATTCTTTATTTGTTTACTTCTTTTTTTATTTATTTACTTATTTATTTATTTAAATATTTATTTATTTATTAAATAATTAATTAATCTTTACATAATTACTAAATTAATTATTTATTTACGTACTTATTTATTAATTTATTTATGTGTTAATTATGAATTAATTTAATTATTTATTATTAATTAATTTATTTATTATTTCATTATTTACTCATTATTTGATTAATGAATTGATTAATTAGATTTATTTATTTATTTATTTATAAAACACATCCTTATTTATTTATTTATTTATTTATTTATTCACTTGTTAATTTATTAATTTATTTATTTACTAATTTATTTATGTATTTATTTATTTTTTTCTTTATTTATATTTATGAAGTTATTAATTAATTTATTTATCACTTTATTTATTAATTTATTCATTAATTTATTTATATATTTACATATTAATAGATATATTTATTTAATTATTTATTTACTTATTGATTTATATACATTTATTCCTTTATTCTTAAATTCATTTATTAATTTCGTAATTAATTAATTAATTTCTTAACTAATTAAGCAATTTATTTACTTCCTTATTTATTTATCTATTTATTTACTTCATAATGAATGAATGAATTTATTTATTTATTTACTTAAAATTTATTACTTTATTAAGTTATTAATTAATTAATTTGATTATTTATTTATATATATGTACTTATTTATATATTTATATATGTTCATTTTGATTTATTTATTTACTCATATGTATTTATTTATTTAATTATCTATTAATTTTTTTTTTATTTTATTGTGCTAAATCAGCATGTTCTATTGCATACAATAATTTGCAATATTACATGCTGTGATATTTATATTTATTTATTTATTATTATCACTTTATTTATTAACTTTTATTAATTAATTTATTAATTAATTTATATATTTATGTTTTTTAATTTACTTATTTACTTCCTTATTTATTGATATACTAACTTATTTATTTATTTATTTATATACTAACTTATTTATTTATTTATCCATTTCCTAATTTGTATATTAATGTATTTATATTTATATATAAATTTTTTTTTATTAAATTAGTTCTTCATTTATTTACTTACTTTTTTATTTATTTACTTATTTATTTTCTTATGTTTTTATTTACTTTATTTATTTACATATTTATATATATTTATTTAGTTTTTGATTTAAATATTTATTTATTGTATATTTATTTTTTTTATTTCTTAATTTAATAATTTATTAATTTATATAATTATTAATTAATTTATTTATTTATTTCATTTTTTTCTTTACTTATTACTTATTTATTTATTTACTTACTCATTATGTATTTATTTATGTCTTTAATTCTTTACTAATTTATTTATTTATTTATTTAGTTTCATATTAATTAATTAATTAATTATTTTATTTGAGTATATATTTTCTTAATTTTTTTACATATGGATTTCTCTATTTATATATATTTATTCAGGTATTTTATTTATTTATTTTCTACCTACTTATTTACTTACTTATTAATTTCTTAATTTATTCACTTCTTAATTTCTTAATTTATTTACAAAATTATGTATTTATTTATCTATTTATTATGTTATCAATTTTGTTATTAATTAATTTATTAATTGATTAATTAATTAATTTATATAATTATATGTTTAGATATATTTATTTATTTATTTATACATCTTCTCATTTATTTATTCAATTGATTAATTATTTATTTACTTCTTAATGGATTAATTAATTTATTTATTAATTTATTTATTTATCTATTTAGTAACTTATTAATGTATTTATTGATTTATTACTTTATTAATTTATTACTTAATTAAATTATTTATTTATATATATATATATATTGATTTTGATATATTTATTTATTTTCATATATTAAATTATTTATTAGTTTATAAATTTATATATGTATTTATTAATTTTTATTAATTATTTTATTTATGTATTTAATTAACTTATTTACTTCCTTATTTATTTATTTAGTTATTCATTTATTTATTTAATAATTTATATATTTATGTATTTATTTGTATATTTATTTATTTATTTATTTGTCAAATTATTTCTTATTTATTTACTTATTTTTGTTTTTATTTACTTATATATGTATTTTATTTATTTATTTTTTATCTATTTATTTATTTACTTATTTCCTTCTTTATTAATTAATTAATTTATGAATGAATGAATTAATTAATTTAATTGTTATATATTTATTTATTTTATTATGTTTATTTATTTATTTATTCATTTTTTATCTATTCACTTATTTATTTATTTATTAATGTATTCACTTATTCATTTATTAATTTATTTACTAATTTATTTATTTATTTCTTTATTAATTTGTTTGTTTATTTATTTATCTATATATTTATTATGTTATTAATTTTTTTATTAAATTATTAATTAATTTATTTATTTATATATGTATATTTATATATTTGTTAATATTTACCTATTTATGTGTATTTATGGATTTATTTATATATTTATTTATTCCTTAATTTATTTACTAATTTCTTAATTAATTAATTAATTTTTTATTTATGTACTTATTCAATTTTTATTTATTTATTTACTGTTTATTTATTTATTTACTTCTTACTATATTATAATTGATTTATTAATTGATTTATTTACTTATTTATCTATGTATTTATTAATGTTTTAATGCATTTATTAATTTGTTACTTTATTAATTAATTAATTAAATTATTTATTTATTTATTTACTTATTTATATAATCATGTACCTGTATATTTATTTATTTTCATTTCTTTATTTACTTATTTATTTTTCCCTTTATTGTGCTAAAACAGCATGTTCCATTGCATACAAGATTTTCAATACTACATGCTATGTTTATGTTACATATTTTATAGTTCATAGTTGATACTCATATAGCAGTACATTATTGCAATATACAGAGTCGGTTAAAATAGGTATTACAATACAAAAATTAAAATAAATAAAAATTATCTTCTCTTCACAATATATGATCAACTAGCCAATTATAAGTCTTATGCTTAAGTACATTACAAATCCACAATTAATTAATACATTACAAATACACATTACAAATCCACAATTAAATTATCCATGTACTATATAGAATCAATCCGCTCGCCATTTACAAAGCTTATGCCTAAATGCATTATAAGAAAAATTTTGTACCAGTGTTGCAATATTACATACTATGTTTATATTATTAATCGAATTTGATATACGTAGAATAGTTCATAGTTATCTAGCAATACACTATTGTAATAGATAGAGTCAAATTTAAATTATACCTTACAAATCCAAAAATTAACATATGTATTACAAATCCACAATTTAATTTGTACCTTACAAATTCACAATTAAAAATATTATACATTACAAATCCACAAATTTAAAATATGCATTACAAATCCACAATTTAATTCATACATTACAAATCAACTAATTTAAAAATATGTATTACAAATCCACAATTTAAATTGTACCTTAGAATTTCACAATTTAAATATTATACATTACAAATCCACAATTTAAATTGTACCCTACAATTCATAATTTAAAATATACATTACAAATCCAAAATTTAAAAATATGCATTTCAAATCCACAATTTAAATTGTACCTTACAAATTCACAATTTAAAATATTATTCATTACAAATCCAAAATTTCAAAATATGCATTACAAATCCGCAATTTAAATTGTACCTTACAAATTCACAATTTAAAATATTATACATTACAAATCCACAATTTAAATTGCACCTTACAAATTCACAATTAAAATATTATACATTACAAATCACAAATTTAAATAAAATTTTCTACTCTGTACAATGGATGATAAGCTAGCCAAATATAAGGCTTATGCTTACATACATTACAAGACAATGTTGTACATGTGTTTTAATATATTTATATGCTATTTTTACGTTACATACATGTTCACAGTCATTTAACAATACACTATTGCAATAGACGGAGTCATATTTGAATTGTACATCACAGATCCACAATTTAAAATTTTATAATTGTATGCTTGTTTGGATTCATGTTTACAATGTGTTGTACTTATTTGTATTCGTGTTTATAATGTGTTAATGTCTATTGATTGTATGAATGTTTTGAATTGTTTGTAGTGTTTCAAAATGAGTTGATCTTGATTAATTGATTTATTTACTTATTTATCTATTTATTCATGTATTAATGCATTTATTAATTTATTACTTAATGAATTAATTAAATTATTTATTTATTTACTTATATATTTACTTATTTATATATTCATTTATATATATATACTCATTTATTTATTTACTTAATTATTTATTTTATTATTTGTTTATATATTTAATAATTTATTAACTTTTTCTTAATTTACTTATTTATTTATTATGTTTTTTAATTTATTTATTTACTTCCTTATTTATTTATTTACTAACTTATTTATTTTTATTTACTAATTTATATATTTTTATATATATTTATATATTTATTTATTAACTGATTTCTTGTTCTATTTACTAATTCTTTATTTACTGATTTATTTACTTATTTATTTATTTATAGCAATAAATTAATTTATTTATTTATTTTATATTTATTTATTGCTTTACTTATGTATTTATTTATTAATATATTTATGAATTTATTTATTTATTTCTTAATTCAATAATTTATTAATTTATATAAATATTAATTAATTAATTTATTTTTTTGATTTCTTTATTTACTTATTACTTATTTATTTATTTACATACTTATTTATGTACTCATTTACTTCTTTATTTATTTACAAATGAATTAATTTATTTAGTTATATATTAATTACATAATTATTTTATTATGTGTTTATTTAAGTATTTATTAATTTATATAATAATTTATTTACACATTTGCTTCTTTATTTATTCATATATACGTATTTATTTATGTATTTCATTTCTTTTTGATCTACTTTTTTACTTATTTGATTACTTAATTATTTTGTATAATTATATATATATTTATTTATTTTATATTTATTTATTTACTTATATATATTTGTATATACTTTTTAATTTTATTTACAAATGTCTTAATTTATTTATTTGTTATTTATTTATTTATGTATTTATTCACTGTTATCATTTATTTATTCACTTGATTATTTATGTATTTACTTCTTAATGTATTAATTAATGAATTTATTAATTTATTTATATTCTTATCTATTCATTTATTCATTAATGTATTTATTAATTTATTATTTTATTAATTTATTGCTTAATTAATGAATTTATTTACTTATTCATTTATATTTATTTATTTTCATATATTTATTATTTATTTACACATTTATATATCAATTTATCAATTTTTATTACATTATTAATCAATTTATTTATTTATGTTTTTAAATAATTTAATTACTTCCTTATTTATTTAGTTATTTATTTACTAATTTAAATATATATGTATTTATTTATATACTTATTCATTAAGTTATTTTTTATTTCTTTACAATTTATTTACTTATTTATGTATTTCATTTATTTATTTATTTTTGTCTATTTATTTATTTACTTATTTGTTTCCTTATTTTTTCCTTATTTATTAATTAATTTATTTATTTATGAATCAATTGATTAGTTTATTTATTGATATATTTATTTATTTATTTATTTATTTGTTTATTTATTTATTTATTCTTATTTGTTAACTTTTTCATTATTCACTTACTTATTTATTAGTTAATTTATTCATTTATTCATTTATTTATTTACTAATATATTTACCTATTTATTTATTTATAAATTTATCCATGTATTTATTAAGTTATTAATTAATTTATTAATTAAATTATTAATTAATTAATTTATTTGTTTATATATTTATATTTATATACTTATTTAATATTTATTATTTATTTAATTATTTATTTATTTATTTTCTTATTTATTTCCTTATTTATTTATTTTACTTACATATTGATTTTTAATTTATTCATTTATTAAGTTATTAATTAATTTATTTACAAATTTTGTATTTATTTATTTATTTATCTATTTATTAAGTTATCAATATATTAACTAATTTATTAGTTAATTAATTTATATAATTATATATTTATATTTACTTATTTATTTTTTAAATTTCTTTATTAATTTCTTTATTTATTTATTTGTGCATTTATTCATTTATTTATTTACTTGATTATTTATATACTTCTCAATATATTAATTAAAAAATTTATTAATTTATTTACTTAACTATTTAATAGTTTATTATTGTATTTATTAATTTATTATTTTATTAATTGATTACTTAATTAAATTGTTTATTTATTTATATATTTCTTTATTTATTTTGATATATTTATTTATTTTCATATATTTCCTTATTTATTTATTTATTTATTTCTGTATTTATTAACATTTAATTAATTAATTAATTTATTTATTTATTTATGTTTTAATTAATTTATTTACTACCTTATTTATTTATTTAATTATTTATTTATTGATTTACTACTTTATATATTTATGAATTTATATATTTATTTATTTATTAAATTATTTCTTTATTTATTTACTTATTTTCATATTAATTTATTTATTTATTTATTTATTTTTTATCTCTTTATCTTTTTACTTAATTATATCCTTATTAATTCATGAATTAATTTATTTATGAATTAATTAATTAATTAATTTTTTTATGTATTTATTTATTTAGATATTTGTTTCTTTATCTATTTATTTATTTACTTATTTATTTATTAATGTATTCACTTATTCATTTATTAATTTATTTATTTACTAATTAATGTATTTATAAATTTATCTATCTATCTATTTATTAATTTATTAATTTATTTATTGATTCATATATTTATATTTATATATTTTTTAATATTTATTTATTTCCTTATTTATTTATGTATATTTAATGATTGATTTCTTCATTTATTCCTTAATTTATTTATTTATTTCTTAATTTATATTTTATTTATATACTTATTAATTTCTTATTTATTTATTTACTTTCTTATTTATTTATTTACTTCTTAATGTATTAATTTATTTATTTATTTATTTATTTATTTATTAATAGATTTATTTACTTATTTATCTATTTATTAATGTATTAATGCATTTATTAATTTTTTACTCTATTAATTAATTAAATTATTTAATTATTTAGTTATTCATTTATTTATATATTTATTTATATACATATGTATTTATTTATATACTTTCATTTATTTATTTACCTATTTATTTATTTACTTATTTATTTACTTACATATTTATTAATTTATTAACGTTTTGTTAATTAATTTATTAATTATTATTTTATTTATTTATATTTTATAATTTATTTATTTACATCCTTATTTATTTATTTACTAACTTATTTATTTATCTATTTAGTAATATATATATTTATTAATATTTATAAGAGTTTATTAAATTATTTCTTTATTTGTTTACTTATGTTTTTATTTACTTACTTATTTACTTATTTATTTACATATTGATTTACCTATATATTTATATATTTTATTAATTAATTACTTATTTAATTAATTTTTTATTTATTTATTTTCTTACGGAATTATTTATTTACTTATTGAATAATTTATTAATTTATTTATGTATTGATTTATGAATTAATTAATATATTTCTTTAGATATATATATATATATATATATATATATATATTTGTTGATTTATTTATTTGTTTATTAATTAATTAATTAATTATTTAATTTGCTTATTTATTTATTTATTTACTGATATTATTAGATTTATTTATATATATATATATATTAATTTATTTAGCTATTTATTAATTTGTTTATGAATTTATTTGTTTACTTATTTATAAACTTATTACTTTATTAATCTATTTATTTATTTAGTAATTTATAAATTTATTAATGAATATATTTATTTATTTTATTTATTTATTTACTTTATATTTATTTAGTTATTAATTTACTTATTAATTAATTTATTAAATTATTTATTTATTTAATTATCCATTTCGAAATTTTTTAAGTAATAATTTCATTTATTAATTTACATTTTTATTAATTTATTTATTTACTAATATCTATATATTTATATTAATTAATTTTTTATTTATTTATTTATTATTTGATTATTTTTTTAAATTTATTAATTCATTTATTAAATTATTAATTTATTAATATACATACTGATTAATTAATTCATTCATTAATTTATTTATTTATATTAATTTAATAATTTATTAATTTATGTATTATTAAATTAATTAATTTATATATTAATCTATTTATTAATTTGTTTGTTTGGTTTTTTGTGTGTTTGTTTGTTTGTTCGCTTCTTTATTTATTTATTTATCATGGTGATGTGATGCGATGTGATGTGATATTTATTTGTCAGCCAACTGTACAATTCATAGTTATGGTGGATTATTTCATTTCTACCTTTCGATCGACACTTCAGACTAATTCATCATGTAAAATCATCACTGACATTTCATGTTATTCTTAAGCTTCTAACACTTTTGCGACGTCGAAAGAAGTGTTTGCAATGTAAGTTTGTTTAAGTGACCACTTGACTTCAATTTTGGCTAATTTCGTATGTACAGCATTGTTCATTTCAACGCTAGTGTGGCATAGCTACCAGGTGTTCCATCTGCGCCGTCTTTTGTTGAGCTACACTTCCCTTCGGGTATTAAACGCTAAATAGTTGCCTAGATCGGAGGCTTAGAGAACGGATCCCAAAACAAATGCAAGTGTTTGACTGGAGTGTCCACTGTTTCAAACATCAAGCACAACTACAGTAATAATAGGGTTATGAAACCGCTTCATTTACTTCGTTCCTGTTTTGTTACTAATGAATGATAACTGCAGTATTCCTGGTACACAGACATTGTTTTATTCTTTGGTGAAACACTGCAAAATGCAGCTGTAGCTCGTAGGCTTTACTGGCAGTGATTTGAAAGTGATGTTAATAATAATAATAATAATAATAATAATAATAATAATAATAATAATAATTACAAGCTATAAATCCCTTTCAGTATATTTAGCCATGGATAGAAACCAGCGACAATCGCCATCACATTGACTTCATGAAGACATTGCTCCTGTAATGCAAAACTCGTTTCGTGCTCTTCTGTTTGATGGGTTTTCAATAATAGTTTTTAAAACGGCGCAGATGGGCCACCTGGTATAATACTCTCGGAATATCTTGACAGATAGAGATCGTTAGATTAGAAGCAGTTGGTACCTATTACGCATGCGTTACATTTACATCTATATTAGCTACATTTCTATTTCTATTGTTGTAATTATATTTCTGTATTCTGTATATATATTCAAATTTAATACATCAGTTGTAGTATGTACTATTTAATTTTACCATATGTACTTGATAATAAGATGTAATTAAATTAAAATTAAATCGTCGAATTCGGTATAGTCTGTAGTTTCTTTGGATGCGACTGTATTATCGATAAAGAACATAATCTAATGCTTTCATTTTCACATGGATAATCCATAGTAAAATGCACAGCTAACTTCAAATAATGGTCTACAATTTGGTTCTCTAAATTATTTCACCGAATAGTAGAACATCTGTCACTACAATTTTATAACATAAAAATTTGTTTCTGTAAATTTTGAGCAATGACTTGAAGAAATATCATTACATATTACACAAATTTATTAATCTCGTATTCGAGAGCATTTAATTTACTGAAGAAATATTATATGGATGTAATAACGGAAATTAAAGTAGGAAACAGAATTAAAATTGCACCCTACAAAGACATACAATTCACAATATATACAACGTTGAAAATAGTTGATAATTTCTTCGCTTACACCATCGCAAAGAAAACCTTAAACTGTGATATTGCAACACCATGATGAAGGATAAAATCGTCATATTGAAAATAACAATAAATTTTATTTTTGTCTACAATATTCAATAACCTTTTACATTACAACAATGAAAAAAATTTCAAATACAAAATATACATCAGAATATTAATTTTCGAAAATTTGCATCATTCCAGTTATTTAAGAAAGAACATCTATCACTGAATAATCGTTCGAATTTTTATGTTTGCAATTGAAAATTGCGATTCTTGTGCTGAAACAAAAAATTCACAATACTTTATTAAACGTGTAACAAAACCGAAGTTGGACTACACTGCAATGATGTGCAACTAAAATGTGACTTAACAGAGAGGGCAAGTGAACTCTGGTTGGAAGTTAGTAATAAAACAAGAAGAGACGCAGTCGCCTTATTCATATCCTCAAATAGTGAGAACAGCATGGAAAGACATCTTCATCGCCTCAATATAACAGACTCTGAAAATAACTCCTGATATTATTATGATGAGGGCCATCTTGTACAGTACGAAGACCTGGATCAGTAATAAGAACAACAGTGGTGTGAAAAAGGACAATAAAGTGTATTAAGACAATGTCCGAGAACATTAAATAACGTAAAGCTTACTTTAAATGAAAGAAAATATCATGTTTGAAATGTAACAAAAATAAATAGTAAAAATGTACACCTCTAAGGCAGACGGAAGAAATCTATAAAATTATATATCATATAAATGTAATAACTTCAGCATATGAAGGGAAGCATATATTTTGGGAAGTCTTCAAAATTCAGATAGTTAAGACACATGCCGAGAAAAGAATTTGCTGAAAAATTCGCAGAAAATGTGGAGGTGCTTCAACGTCTCTTCAGGTGTGGTGGAAAATTCACCATTTCGAAATAATACTTTACTTTACGTTTAACGGCGTCCTACTTTCAGCAGTTGCCTTCGATGGGAAAGGTATAGATCCTAGTCCAGTAGGCGGATCGTTGGCAAAGGAATTTGAGAGTCTTGCTGCTGGCAACCATTGATCCTCTCCTACCCGGATACACACTTGACGTCCTATGAGAATAAATCGTTATTGAAATGGAAAAAAATTGCTAGAAATATTGACACTGGATAATGACATGTTTGTTTCCATATTTCTTTACAATTTCCAATTAAAATGTTATTTATTTACAGTATTTCAAGAGCAGAAAGAGAGAAACTTCAATACGTATAAAAAAAATTGAGAAGAAATGGAAGAAAGAGAGAAAGCCATAAAATAGAGAAACAAGAAATAGAAGTTACTAAATTCTTGTCACAAAATATTATTCATCATACCGAAAGTTATCCTACACTTTAGCTAAAAGGGAAAAAAATGACAGACGACAAGAATGACATCGAGCATTTTTTCCTATATATCTTGTTGCACTGATATGCAGTAATTGATTGTATTGTACTGGAATGTCTTAATAATGTGATTTTCATAAATTAGACAAAAAAGATATGAAGTGGAAATCTAAATACTGATTCAAGTCGAAGAGTATGAACATAATTGAAAGAACAAAGAATGAATAATGAAATGGACTTGCCCACAAGGTAGGGAGGTTGGGATGGGCAGGGCGGAACTCGACATGCAGCCACCTCCACGTGGTGAGTTCTGGGTTGTTTCAGTTCAAGAATGAAACAAGCAAAGAGCTGCATCTCTTCTTTCGCCATTTCTTTCTTTTTATTTAGTAATAAATCGATTTAACACAGAGAACATAGATCTAGGATTATCTCACCATAATGCAGTCCTGTTACATGTAACTATACCAAAACAAACAAAAATAATCTAAATGAAAACATTTGCATATGGAAAAGATTTATAATGCTGAAAATATTGAACAATTTAACTTCTTATTATCTAAGGATAATTGGAATGAAGTATTAAACGAAAGTGACATTGAGAAAAAGGCAGACACATTTATAAACATTGTTACATATATTTTTGACCGGGCTTTTCCATTGAAAAGAATTAACAAATCAACTGCCGTATTAATAAAATGGGCAAGGGATGCTCATAAAAACACCTCATTGAAAAAAAGAAATAGTTTTATATTCGAAAGCCAGTTCACAAAGTGCAGTCGTAGAGAGCGGTCGAGCGGTAAACAGTGTCTATAAGTAGGTTAGCGTGTGTGAAGAAGTTATGGGTGACGACCTAGTTTCCTACAGAGCGCGGTTGAGGGGCTATAATGCAGGGCATTACCACAGGCATACAAAATGTGAAAACGCTGTAGTGATAGATAGATACAATATATTTCTGACCGCGTCTGTTTTATCAATCCTATTAATTATTGGAAATGTGGAGTTAAACCCTGGGCCAGGCTCTAGGGAAGGAAGAGACAACAGTGATGAAGTATTTCAAAGAGGATAGATAAACTACATGAAAGAAACGAGAGAAGACAGACAGAAAGCAAGTGTTCTACTAAAAAAAGTTTCAAATGACTTAGATACACTAGTTAATAGGTATAATGAAGTGGAAAATAAGTTAAAAGAGGTTATTCAAGAGCAGGTTGTGTTAAAAGCAATAGTTAAAAGATGGGAAATTGAAAGCAGAAGAAATAAAATTGTTTTCTATGGTGTGGAAGAGGAAAATTATGAAAATGGAAGTGGCACTTGTTTCGTTGTGTTAGACTTATTAACTAAATATTTCAGACTTAACTTGGACGTAAGAGCAATAAATAATTTTAAAGGCATATTGGTTCCGTTAAGTTCAATGTTAATTGATAAATGAGTTCTATTCAGTCAATACTTAACATGAAAACACAATAAAACATGTTACAACAATATTTAAACAGATTTAAAAACAAACGTTTTCGCCAATTTTGATTGGCATCTTCAGGTCGTGTAGGTTGAATAGAACATGTTATAATAAGTGAACACTTGGCATATAAAGTTAAAAACAGAAGTTAAAACTATAATATAACTTAAAAACAGAGAATAGAACTTAGCAAAAAGCCACAATGTATATAGAAGCACTATGTTGAAAGAGGCGTGTGTGACCCAAGGGAACGGCAAAACTCTTCCGTCATTGCAGGTACAGTTTTCGAGACGGATTTGACGATGCTACAAACAGGTCGGTCGTGTGTCCGATTATGGAAAGCGATTTACAGGATTTTTGCCGGTGAACAAAACACATAGGCTACCAGAGCAACGAACGGTGTTTCAAATCCCCACAGAATTTTGTTCTAACAAGCAGTGTAAGCATTGTGGGGAGAAGAGTGTTGAAATGCCTTAATTCGGTGTGCTTGGTGCATGATTAATTTGTGTTTCAACCACTCCGTGATTTACCAACCACAATACAAGTGTAACAACGTTATACGATAACTGCAGGGGTACAGTCAGGGTGCGATGAAGCGCCGCCCTGGTACTTTTCTCTGCAACCTGTGAGCGCCCTGTTTCTTTATTTTTACTTCTTAAAATAGTAATTGAAAGAAGTGAAATAGGGAGAGGAGTACGTCAAGGATGCTCTTTATCACCTACCCTGTTCAACATATACTGGAGGATTTAGTGAAGATCTGTTTTCAGAACATGGGAGGAGCGATAGTAGGAGGAAGATGAATAAAGTGCGTAAGATTTACTGATGATACAGCATTTTTAGCAGAAGAGGAGCTGATACTAAGGGTTATGCTACTGAAGGTAAATGACAGCTGTGAGCAGAATGGAATGAAGATTAATGCAAATAAGACGAAGAGCATGGTCATTGGAAGAAAAATAAAGAAGGTAATCTTGCGAATTCTCAATGAGGCAGTAGAGCAAGTGGGCAGCTTCACATACTTGGGGTGTACTATAAGCAGTAACATGAGCTGCCAGGAAGTGAAAACGAGAACAGCAATGGCAAAGGAAGCTTTTAATAGAAAAAGGACCATCTTCTGCAGACCTCTGGAAAAAGAACTAAGGAAGAGATTAGTGAAGTGCTTTGTATGAAGTGTGGCATTGTATGAGGCAGAAGCATGGACATTACGAGGAAGTGAAGAGAACCGACTAGAAACACTTGAAATTTGGATATGGAGAGAATAGAGCGTGTGAAATGGACAGACAGAATAAGAAATAAAGCTGTGTTGGAAAGAGTGAGTGAAGAAAAAATGATGCTGAAACTGATCAGGAAGAGAAAAAGGAATTGACTGGGTCACTGGCTGAAAAGAAACTGACTACTGAAGGATGTACTGGAAGGAATGGTGAACGGGAGAAAATTTCGGGGCAGAAGAAGATATCAGATGATAGACGACATTAAGATATTATGTGGATCATATGCAGAGAGAAGAGGAAGGCAGAAAATAGGAAAGACTGAAGGAAGCTGGATTTGGAGTGAAAGACCTGTCTTTGCGCAGACAACTATGAAAGACTGAATGAATGAAAATAATAAATTGTCTTACTCGACTTAGTGTAAGTATGGATTAGTAAATCACTAACAAATAATAATAGTAATAATAATAATAATAATAATAATAATATTTATTTATTTATTATATTCATAATACACTTTTCGTGAAGAGGCTTAGTATTAATTTTTTTACGACTTCATCTCTCACAATAACAAATTTGCAGCTGGTTTAACTTCAAGCTGTACGAGGGTCGAGACGAACAGAAGGCGGAGCTAGAGTGGAGTCGTAGCCCTGGAAAGAAGGCTCCTCAACTTCAATCAGCGATATTTTACACAACTTGTTTCCGTAAGTATTTCAGTTGAAATTTGTAGATAATATTTACAGGTTATCTTTATTTTTTATGTATCTCAGCATCTCCAAAATTCCAGGTAGAGTGTGCTCCCTTGTCAATCGCCGCGCCTATGCCGCCAGCGCACTGGTCTTCCATCCTAGCGACCTGTGTTCGACCCCCGGGAGATCATGATAGAATTTGTGGTGGACAAAGCAGACGTTGCAGAGGGTTTTTCTCGAGGTACTCCCGTTCCTTCTAAGTAAAAATGATTAATTTAACTACAATGGCTTTATTATGACGACGACGACAACAACAACAACAATGGCATTAGATAGAAATACATGAACACGATCTTTTCTAGTTTGTGAATTAGCAAGGGAAAAAGCAAGAGAAGTAATCAATTTACTATAAAGAAAATAATGACAGAGCAAACAACAGAAGAAGGCAATCCTTCTGAGTTACTGAATTTAAAACAAAAGTATGTTATTTAACGACGTTCGCAACTGCCGAGATTATATCAACGTCGTCGGTGTGCCGGAATTTTGTCCCGGGGGAGTTCTTTTACATGCAAGTAAATCTACTAACATAAGCCATCGATCTGGGCCGGGATCGAACCCGCAACCTCAAGGACATAAGGCCAGCGCTATACCAACTGCGCTACCGAGACCGACTTACTGAATTAAATAAAAGCATTTCACGTAGTATATATATATATATATATATATATATATATATATATATATATATATTAGAGTAATCCCATGAAACCCCACCATACATTTTTGCAGACTGTATTAAGCTTATCCACATACTGCACATATGTATAATAGTTGGGAGATTTGTGAAAATTTTTAAGAAATATAACTTTAACAATTTCTGGAAAAACGACATGGAGTCTTCTAGGCTCTCAAAGTTTGTGACTCATTTCCTGTAAATAGTAATTTTAGAATATTTAATTCTTTCAAACATGATATCTCAGCCAAATATGCTGATACCAAGAAGATATTGGTGTCATTTGCAAGCTTGAAATGTCCCCTAGTGCCTGACAATGAGTAAAATAACATTAATATAATTAATAATTATCTATGGATTTTTACATGATTTATGGAACATAAAATATTATTGTAAATTACATATATGGTAATATTTAATTAATGTAAATAAAAATAAAAAATAGCTCTATGTCAGGCACTAAAGAATAGTTTTAGCTATAAAACAGTGAAAAAATGTCTCTATCTTAAAAACTGCATGAGCTATCATGTTTCAAGTTGCATGTCAAAAGTATAAACAAAATAATTTTTAAAAACAATTTAGACATAATTTCAAGGGATCTGTTCACTTCATTCTTTTTCTGATACCATTCTCAATTGTATAAAAATTTTACAGAGCAAAAGTTTACAAAACAAAAATTTTTGTATGTAAAGGTGTACATATACCGTATATTAGAGACAAGACTTAGAGAACAAGTGTTGAATTAGTAAAAAGCAGAAACAGAAAATGTGATTTTCAGTCATCCTTCAAGAAAGTAAAGACTGAATTGGGGTTGGAAAATAAAATTCGCAATGTAAGAAAATGAAGCTAGATGGACCTGCACATGGAAAGAGAAATCTGTTCTTGTCTATCTTTCTCACGCTCGCTGCACCACATGCACGTGTGTGCGTGCGTGCGTTGACAATTGGGAAGCGTCTTGTGTGTTCATCTGCTAACATTGCATTTCGTGGAGTCGCCTGTATGTTTTTCTGCGTCAGTTTCGTTGTCTTTAAACTGTGTGTGACTTTACAATATTAGTATTGAACAAAACGTTCGTGTTAATATGATAGAAAGCGAGTGGATTTCTCAAGGGGGCATAAATAAAGTTTGAATTCATTGTACATATATATATAGTCCACACCTGTGGAGTAACGGTTAGCGCGTGACAGTAGTTACGCTGATACCCTAAAATCACGACCATCTGTCTTCAAGATTGTTTACCAGTGTTATTGTGTAGTGCGTAGTTTTCCTTGACAGTATTCCTTCGTTGGAATCTGTTGTGTGCATGTAAATAGTTTCTGTGGACTGAGTTTAATTAAAGTTCGGTGTAAACCTGAAGATTAGGAACAGATTACGAAGGGAACGGTGCAACATAACGGTAAGTTACATACTGATGATTTACAGCAGTGATGTCAAAGCAAGCGCATTTTTCTGACCTTGACGTCGTGCGCGGGCAGCAAGCGCTAAGTATGGAAAGAGGAAGGGTTGTGTATATGAATAAGCAATCTGTTGGATTAAGAAAACAGTGGTGCACAAACTTCAAACGGAACGTGAAATTTTCTGTCGTTATTTTTATATGGCTTCTTTCTGTGTAATATTATCTATATTGTCTGTAAAACAAAAGTACTAACACTGATTTCTTAATATTGCAGTTGCGTTTTAAATCTTAATAACATAATAGAGAGTTAAGAAGGAATATTCACTTAAATTTCATAGTAGTATAATTATACTGTATTAAGTGGATGAAACACATCTTTCATAAAGAAAGTGATATTCCAAAGAAAGAGATTCAGAATGACATGATAAGTTGGAATTTATATTGATGGTATCTTTAGACTTACAAAAGTAATCAATAAACTAATCAAAACAATATTACAGTACAAAGCTAAGTTACCTAGGTACTGTATCTGTTTTAAGTGTAACTAATATTACATAATAAAATTCTTATCGCATTATGCTTTTAAGGTGATATTTGTGAGCAACTTCCTATCATCAGAATATTAAATTATTTTCTCGAAATCTGTTGAAGCTCTAGAGCTGACATTTTTACAACTCCTGGGCACGTATCTTTTGCTTATGATGTAACAGTAGTTACTTTGTTAATTTATTTCCTTATGAACAATTTCCATGCGAATATTTTCAAAATTTTGAATACACTATCTTCAGTAATACGTATTTACGGTATACTAGATTTACGAAAACATTCTGTAAGGCTACTAAATAAATAGGCCTATACCTGGAAATTTCACTCTTCTATACGAAAAGTTGAGAAAATATTTCTTTTGAATAAAAAAATCAAACTTGTGAAAAATGAGCATTAAAATTAAAACTTACATTCTTATAATGCACTTATACTTCTCAGGAAAATCTAAAAATTTACATGGATACAGTTTTAATAAGTTCTCTTCCCTTTATCCATTGAATCAGTGCTGGCCATCCCTGAATATAGCTCGACCAAGCGGCATATACCACCTCTTTCGTCTGTCTCTTTCCTTTCCGCTGTAAAGCGCTCAGGCTCTCCTGGGCTCTAAAGCGCGCGCTTGCTCCTGTGGGCATTAATAAACATCCCTGATTTACAGCAAAGACAGTTTAGATACTTAAAATAGTTAATAAAATAAGTTTTATGTTTTATCACGTTTAACCTCCAAATTTAAAAAAAAATCTTTTTGATGTGCGTTTATCACTGTAATACTTACTGTACGTTCAAGCTACAAGCTGAAGCTTGGTGTGTATTATGTATATTTATTATTATATTAAGAAACGTGTTATAGACAGACCTGTGTCTATTTCTTATTTACGATAGGGGTAAAATACTTACGCATGGGGGAAGAAATATGTACTGTATATACACGTTTCAAGCGTTACACGTAACTGATTTAGTTCATATTTCCAACTTGAATTCGGACTATTCCATAGAATTCTTTCTTAGAATTTATGTCAAAGTAAATGTTGAGTGTTTGTTTTTTATTAGTATAGGTTACACACTCACACTGCAACTGCGTGTATTACTTAACACTGTTGTTCCTGTAGGTATAGGTTATCTTTGACTTCAATAGGTAGGGATCTTGGTCCGGTGGTTACACAACAGCATCATTGTGATCAGCAGGAATATTAGAGCCATTCTTAGAGACTACATTAACACTGCTTTAATCACACGTTCCCTTCCCTACCGATGTGGAGTTGCGCTTCAGCTGAATAACTGGCTTTGTTTCCTCAAGTTTTTCCGAACTGTAAGCAGAATGTTAGATAGTCACATGGCGAATCTTCGACCCCATATTCTTTAAAAGACATCTCATTGTGACTAATGTCTTCGACGCTAAGTAATCTTGTAGCTGATAAAACGCCGTTAAATAACCGGCTACAAACTTCTTATATCAACCAGGGAAAATAATATGTTACAAATACCTGTTCTTAGAGAGGAATCCTGTTGTTCCAAGACAAAATATGTCATTTTTTGTAGTCTTTCAGGAGCGATAATTTAAATTTTAAACGACTGTATAAAATCATAGTTCATACCATGTTTCATAATAATTGGTTAGAGAGAATACTATAGAAATACAATACGCATGCCATATTTTGCCACAATAAAGATAACATTAGGATGCACAACATACAGAAAAATCTCATTTTCGCCAAAAATTGATCCATTATATTTGCCTTTAAATCATAGAATTTCTGTAGGACCTATATGTAGAGGCATCTTCTCTTAATATTCTCCGAGGGGTTATCTATAGCTCTCGACACTGACCATTTTATTGACGAAAAAAGTGAAACAGCCTAATTTTCAGTGGGAAGGTAGTTTGGAATGTGAAGAATTCATATAGGACAGCGGTCGTCAGCACAGAGCACCCTGGGGCTAGCGTCACTTACCCGCGGAAAACACAGTGCACCATGGTGCACTCGTAGCTGCTAGCGGGTATGCCCTCTACCTTTTCCTGCTGCACCACGGTGCACACGGGATGGCTCCCCTTACCCTTTTCACATTTCAGCGAGTGCTGACGACCACTGGTATAGGATGTCAATTGATTTGTGAACATTAGAAAGTAGGTAAAAAGTGGAAATAATTGATCTGTACCGATAACCTAAAAGTGATTATTTAACGCATTAAATAAAGAGGTAGAACACTTCAAAGTAAAAGTGAATCGCACATTATACTTCACTTAGTATAGGCCTATACAAGGCATACAAAAGTCCTAAACAAACCCAACCTAACCTGTTACAGATTCGAATGCACAAGGCATATGAAAAGCCTAATCTAACCTAATATAACCTAACCTGTCACAGATTCCTGTAGGCCTACCTTAGAACTTAGAAATAATCAAGTTGGAAGTTGCATGCTACAGAAAAGATTTCTTCGTGTCCACAGTGACATGTTCGCTAGCTTTGTCTAAAGTGCGGGCATGAATTATTACGCAAAACGCACTAGCTTTGCGAAATATGGAATCATAATGTGGAATATGCTTATTATACATTTACAGGTGTGGAAACACAGCCCAGTATGTGCGAATATTTAATTTATTACCGCGTAACAATCCCCCTCATGGTCTGTTCTTCATTTAATTATAAGAAAGGACATAATTTGGTCGAAAATATGGACACCGGTCCCACAATGCCTTCATACTTCGTTGGAGTGATTTCATGGCATTTCCCGTGTGCCGCGTTAGTATCTCTTGAACTTCATCTTATTATTATTGGATAAATTATTTTAGTGATAATTAAATTACCGAGTCTTTCCATATATTTACATAATTCCATTTTTACGTTTTCAGTAAACTGTTTATATAATATTAAAATAGTAACTAACAAGAAGTAAAGAGAGTTTTAAACAAATGATGGAAACGCATTGCATATACGAATCTGCAGCAGTTTAGGTTAGGCCTATGCCGTGCACATATGATCAATTGCAAAAACATTACAAATTCAAGGATTTTCACTTCCGAAATCACCGGAAGTACTTAAGGGAAGGTTGTAAGCTGATTTGGTTAAAAATTAACATTTTTTTATTTTTAGCTGAACTAATAAATTAAGAAAAAGTCGGTAGGTTAAGGAAGATCACAACTACAGGTGTGCAAATTTTCATAGATGTAGATTGAATAGTTTCTGAGATAAGTGTACCTGAAGTTGCTAAATTTAACACGGTGAGGATAGGGCTTACAACCTCCCCTTAAGCCTTAGTTTCACCAATCATACCTTTTCATTGTATCTTTAAAATTACCGAATAAAATTTTAACTAACTTAAATAGGTAATTATTACAAAACGAACACACAGAAATTAATAAAACAGTGCGAGTCAGCATTGATAGTGGACGATTTGCGATTGCCATTTAGTATTCAGATTTATTTCAATTTTTTTAAATTATTTTTCGTAAGTCGTGTGCTGTGTTTAACACAGAAAACCATCTCCTATAGCGTGAATTTGTCCATGTCCACTTTGGGCAGCGCCTGATCCACACGACTAGGGAAAGGATGTTATTTTGCACCTAATTTACCCCTGGTAGGTATACACTTTTATTATAAATAATTATTTAAAACACTTGATAGGCCTATATAAAGATACAGAAAATGGAACAAACAAAAGCAAATGAAGAATATAGCGGAGTCTTGCATAAGATATTCCTTAACGTGTAAACGTAAGATGCGAAGGGGCCTATGGAGTCACCGTAAACAGGAAAGCCCTTCCGCCTCCCTGTCAATATGAAGTGAGGCAAATGTCAGGAATCTTAGGGCCATATTCATAGACATTCTTAGCGCGGACTTCCGGTGAATGATCAGCGAACTAACGTTTTTCGTATGATGATATGATATGAATCCTGTACAAGTAATCGCTCGATAGCCGGGGCTAGTTTAGCACGCTCGTAGCGCGGGCTAGCGAAATGTCTATGCTTACCACCCTTAGTGTTTACTTAAGCGTGTATTGCTTGTACGATATGTTTAGTATGGCGACCCTCTAAAGGAAACAACGCTCCTATTTCTTCAGAAGACGAGGAGGAGTAGGCCTACAGCAGGCGGTATTTATTTTTCTTTTCATATGATGTAGATAGCGGAGATTGATGGATTTATACCATTGCCTTCATATGACTTCATACGTAGCAATCCTTTGGTGTGGGGTTAAGAGACATTGCGGCCACTCAACGGGGCCTCGCTGACCTATCCACCTCTTGGAAACTGGTCATCAAGCCATTGACGTACGATTAAACCATAATGCGGTGAAACACCACCCTGCAGAAACATTGTAGGCAACTCGCCGTCTCTTTCAGAACTGATGGCAAGACACACTCTTCTAAGAGAGTCAGTCTTGTACTCCTCGTCGATCAGGGTACCTTCGTTAAAAAACGAACCAACGATCCTCCCACCCATATTCCACACCGCACTATTATATTATTCACACCCTGCATCTTGGACGGTAGCATCTGTTCAGTCACTCCACAATCGCCAGTTCTGCGTGTTGACCTCACCGTTCACGTAAAAGTACGCAATGTACGTTGCAGTGTCTGGGTTCGCCTCGATCCTGTTGAAAGAATATCACCATTGTTCCTGACTTTTGAAACATTTTGTATTCTGCAGCCTCCTCAGATCGATGCCATCTGTTCACAAATTACGTACTACGTCCTGATATATCCTATATTGACCTGATGATCGAATTGCCGTCGATATCGTGAGTCACCATAGTGCCATCCGTCGATTCTGCTACACAACTCCCTGGTCTGACGCAGCCCGCTATGAAAGCCCCTTCGTCTCCTGCGATGCAACCAACCAACCAACATCTTGTTTCACTGAAAGTTTATATGACCGGAGATCAAGCTGACTTGCTTTTGACTCCTCCTTTAATTTATAACACTTTGAAATTGTTCAGTCTAGTTCTTCAGTCCTTGATGTTAAACCATGATGAATTTGTAAAAGATATGGCTGGTATAACTTGGGTTTTATTATTTATGTTTGATGATTAAACTTCTGTAGCAGAGGATTTGGATGATTTTTCAATGTTTGTATAAATTTGAATTTTAAATTTTCCGAAAACTCTTCAATTGATGCTATGTCCAAAACTTCATGTAAAAATTTATTGGATGTTGTGTAATCAGCTCCAGCAATTGTGCGCAGAACTGTTCTTTGTACACCACGCAGTCTTCTCAGTAGAGACCCATTGACAGATGACCAAGCTGGATATGCATATAGGAGGCTAGCTCTGATTATTGTTATATAGAAAGTTTTCTTAGTCCACAAACTCAGCGATGGCGACTTGAATAAAGGATACAAACGTTGAAACATAGCATATCCTTTGGCAGCAATTTTATTCATGTGAGGCTTAAAAGAAAGTCTATGGTCATGCAGCTTCCTCACACAGGTGCCATCTGTATGCAAATCACGGTACTACGTCTGCTGTATCTTCTGGTCGAACTGAAACTATTAAAGATATTAGATGAAGTTGAATCCAAGGTCCAACGCAGGAAGTTACCCAGCAATTCTGCTTCAATTGGTTGAGGGGAAAACGTCGGGAAAAAACCAAACATGGTTTCAACTCTGGACCGGTTATTTTCACGCTCAGTCATGCTAAGCGTTATAACTTATAACACAGCTGTGGGGTGTATTCGTTCGTTCGTGCATTTATTCATTCATAGTGTTCCTCCCTTCACTACAAACCCAGCATTTTTCAATTTTTCAGTCAGTCCCTTAGATTTTATATATACTACAATATTACCCTGTTATAAGGTTTATTGTAGAATAATAATATAACGTACAAAAGCCAATTGCAGTAACAGTAGTATTCAGGGTTTCCATATGTATGGCTATAGTCGTATGCGTACGACTATTTTGACTATTGTATGAAGTGAAGCAAAGGCTAATCAGCGTTTACCGATCTCTGGTTGGGTCAAAAACCATAATAGAACTGATATTTGAACATTGTAGTGAATTTCGTCTAAGTCTGGAGGGTTTAATTAGTCAAATCCACTGTCCTCATCTCCACATTGGAGCTCCTGGAATTTTTAAGGCGCGAAAGAGAGAGAGAGAGAGAGGTGCTGAAAGCAACGGGAAGCTACCTCATTTATCTTTCCCGAAGAAATTGCAAACATAACATGATGAGTCTTGTGATGGTAAAATAAGAGGGGCAAAATTGGAGGATGCTGGGTTTGCAATGAAAGACTATAACTATTACTATTATTATTACTATACTATACTAGACTAAACTATACTATACTATACTACACTAAACTATACTATACTATACTATACTATACTATACTATACTATACTGTACTATACTATACTATACTATACTATACTATACTATATTGTATGCTATACTATACCACACAGTACACTAGGCCTATACTTTATAGTATACACTATACACTTTAGGCTACTATACTATACTATACTATACTATAATATTACTATACTCATTACTGTAACTGTAACTATAACCATAACTATGACTATGACTATAACTATTACTAATAGAATTACTATTATTATTATTACAATACTATACTAGAATATACTATACTATACTATACTATACTATACTGTATGCTGTACTATACCACAGAGTACACTAGGGCTATACTATATACTATACACTATATCCTACTATACTATTATTATACTAATTATTGTAACTGTAACTATAACCATAACTATGACTATGACTATGACTATGACTATTAGTATTATTAATATTATACTATACTATACTATATTATAATATAATATAATATAATATAATATAATATAATATAATATAATATAATATAATATAATATAATATACTATACCATACTGTATGATATACTATACCACATCGTACATATGGCCTATACTATATACTATATACTATACACTATAGGCTACGATACTATACTATACTATTATTATACTAATTACTGTAACTGTAACTATAACCATGACTATGACTATTACTATTACTATTATTATTACTATACTATACTATACTATACTATACTATACTATACTATACTGTATGTTATACTATACCACAAGTACACTAGGCCTATACTATATACTATATATATATATATATATACACTATAGACTACTATATTATACTACACTATTACTATATTAAATACTGTAAATGTAACAATAACCGTAACTATGACTATGATTATGACTTACTATGACTATGACTATGACTATTACTATTATTATTACTATACTATACTATACTATACTATACTATATTATACTATACTATACTATACTACACTATACTATACTGTATGCTATACTATACGACACAGAACACTAGGCTTATACTATATACCAGCGGGTCCCGAAGTGTGCTCCGCGGAGCCCTCGGGGCTCTGCGAGTGATTCTCAGGGGCTCCGTCCTAGGCAGTTATGAAGATGACAAAAATTGCTGCTTCCATCTAGTCTCTAGCGAGAAAAACGCAAACTACTTTCACCAAGCGAAAATACTTTCTCAGAAAATAGTTTGAGTTTTCTTGCTAGATGAAAGCGCCTATAATAGATCTACTGGTTACTGGTACACTGGCCGAAATTTCATGAGGAAATTTCTTCCCCCATGAGGACTCGAACCAGCGCGCATTCCGTAACGTGAGTCCTAGCATCCTATCATTTTGTATCACAGATTGACCTGCACCAAATGGAAATGGCACCAGAGCAAGATACTTCTGATGATAACGATAAGAGACTTCTACAACACATTGTATTTGACAATAGTATTATGATATGTCTGTTCAGGATAAATTCCCGAAAAAAGAACACTCTTGGAATAAAGCAGATTAAATCCATCCTTTAAATGAACGAAGAAAAAAAGGACGAACAGTATTCACTCTGAACTACGGATAATGCTAGTGAAAATGGCTAAAGCAAGTGGAAACCCTAAGAGGTAACTTAAATAGCACAAATCGATTTTAAAAACTTGAAGTCTCTAATCGCCAACGAAAAGGACAACTGAAATTTGACAGAAGAAAATGAATAAGTGTTTCGATGAAAGTGAAGCAAATTCAAATTTTTCCTGAATTAAGTAAGAAAATATTAAAAAAAATACAATTATATTGATGGACAAGAACATACAGTAGCATTGACATAAAACGCAACGTCAAACTCAGGACTTGGAAGGATATAAATCTAAAATATGATTACATTGCTCCACTACCCATCTCCCAAAGTAAAGTATTCATCGATCTGCTATCAGTGTGACGAAATACACCCCATATTCCTGGCATTTATCACGGCTGTGATGAATAATATTAAATTCAGTGGCATTGTAAAACAAATTACTATACTTTTTGTAAATATTTATATACATTCCTGTTTGTAGTTATGTAGTTACAATTCTGTTAAGGTAAACTGATTTTTCACAGCCATCCGAAGTTGTTTTTAATTCTACTGCAAAAGTTCATTTTGTCAGTTACAATGTTCTTCCTTAGGACCCCCGATATGTTTGCAGAAGTGTTAGCTAAACTTTTGTTTAAATGGAACTGTGGCTTAAGACGGACTCCGTAATACCCGAGAATCATCAGCTATCAACCAGTGCTCAGTTAAAGGGATATAATAACTGCTGTAACCTTACTTTAAAAGAAGATAATGCGAATTACTTGAGATTGAGTTCGGAATATGTTGAACATGATCCTGCTTCAGAGTCTACGATGTCTAGTGTAGAGGTAGGCCTATTGAAAGGAATTAAAAAACGAAAATATTATGATTCACATTTGGACATGAGATTCACTGAGTTAGCTGATGGACGTCCACAGTGTGATATATGTAACAAAGTTTTGCCCAATAATTCTATGTTCCTTGTCAAGCTTAGAGACGGCATTTCGAAACTCATCCTGACTTCATAAATGAAACTACACACTAGGTACTTTAAAAGAAAACTGACGAACTCTATGCAGTTCAGACAATATTTTTATCTCATGTAAAAGAAATAACGAGAAAGCACTGGAAGCTTCGTACTTGATTAGTCATGACCTGGCTTTTGCTGGTAAACCTCACTCTTGCTGAAACTCTTATGAAATCACTATTAGTGACGGTAGTGAAGTGCATGGTGGACGATTAAACTGCTAACTTGCCCTCCAGTGTGCGTAATCGAATAGAGAATCTATCAAACGACGTTAAAAATATTATAATTTTCCGTATCAGTCAAATTAAATTTTTGCTACAACGGACGTTGCCGGATTAGCTATGTTAATGACGTTTGTGCTGTACGAATTGTCAGATCCTTTCATGAAGATATTTTGTTCTGCAAGCCATTGCCATCCTCTACAAGCGGTACTGAAATTTCATTAAAGACTTGATACCTTGGGACAATTGCATTGACGTGTGGCGCAAAGGCCATGGTAGGTCCTGTTTCTGGCGCTGTTGCAAGGATCAAGAAAGTTTTAAAAAAAACTACACAAGTAGTCATTATGTACTACACCAACACGCTCTCGCAACGAAAAAAAATTCCAGCATTATTAAAGCAAGTACTACACAACGTCGTCAAAATTATCAACTTTGTTAAGGCACGATCTTTGCAGTGTAGGCTACTCAGTATTCTGTGCAAAGTTATGGGAGGTATAGGCCTACACAAGTTATTGTTATTACACATAGAAGTGCGATGGTTGTCGCGTGATAAAGCGCTGTCCTGTTTACTTGAAGTTTGAACGGAAGTTTCTTTACTTTCGTATGACCAAAACAATTTGCTACCAGATCATTTGAGTAATCAGGAATGGTTGTGTAAATTATGTTACTTGGCAGACATTTTTTTTTAAATTAACTAATTCAACACATTCATACAAGGTAAACGGAAGACTATATTCGATGCTAATGACAAAATCGCCGCGCTGAAGAAAAACATAGCGTTCTACATAGAAAGCGTCGAGAATAATTGATTTCAAACTTAGAATTAAATAACACAACAATAAATTACTCATTCATCTATACTAATAATAAATCTGTAGCCGAAATTTTTCTGGTAATTTTCGATTTTCCCAAAAATAATTGGTCCTAACATATATAATTAACCACCCTGAAAACGAAAATCGCATTTTTGAAATTTTTGTTTGTATGTCTGTCTGTATGTTTGTTACCTTTTCACGCGATAATGGCTGAACCGATTTATATGAAAACTGGAATATAAATTAAGTTCGTTGTAACTTAGATTTTAGGCTATATGGCATTCAAAATACTTTATTTAAAAGGGGGGTTATAAGGGGGCCTGAATTAAATAAATCGAAATATCTCGCTTATTATTGATTTTTGTGAAAAATATTACATAACAAAAGTTTCTTTAAAACTGATTTCCGATAAGTTTTATTCTTTACAAAATTTTGATAGGACTGATATTTAATGAGATAAATGAGTTTTAAAATTAAAATAACGCCATCTAAGACGGTGCAATGAAATAACAAATGACTTCGTCTATAAGGGGCCTTGGGCAACAACAATCGAAAAAGGGGCCTTGGACAGCAACAATCGAAAGCTATTAAACTATTCCTATACACAGAAAATTTGATAGGCTTTTTTGTACATTCGTTTTCTATATTTCTTAAAATAATATTTATGTACACACTCATTTTAATCTCAGAGAATTAATGAACAACGAGAGTGTATTGATTTAGTATGCAGTAATAGTACGTTAGCTTAGCAATCCATTATTTTATAATTCAAATTTTAACTATGCTCAATTGAATCGTGTTAAAATACATAAAATAGACTATATATGCAATAAATGCAATGCAAAAAAAAATTGGGTAATGAGCCAAGCAAATTATGTTGCGCTGTTGTAAAGGTTGTTGCTTCTGAGATTCAAGAACCCCCACAACAAATTAAAAACTTTCTTATCGGAGTACATCCCTTATCAACGCACTTTTTATGTAATATAATAATAAATATGTAGCCGAAAATTTTCTGGTAATTTTCCCTTTTCCAAAAATAATTGGTGTTAACATGTATAATTATTCATCCTGAGACCGAAAATCGCTTTTTTGAAATTTTTGTTTCTATGTCTGTCTGTCCATCTGTCTGTCTGTTTGTTACCTTTTCACGCGATAATGGCTGAACGGATTTCGATGAAAATTGAAATATAAGTTAAGTTCGTTGTAATTTAGATTTTAGGCTATATTGCATTCAAAATACTTCATTTAACGGGGCCTGAATTAAATCGAAATATCTCGCTTATTATTGTTTTTTTGTGAAAAATGTTACATAACAAAAGTTTCTTTAAAAATGATTTCGGATAAGTTTTATTCTATGCCAAATTTGGTAGGTCTGATAGACTTTTAAAATAACAATACAATACGTTTTCACCGACGCCTCAGATTGTAGCGTTGTTGTTCCTGCAGTAATTCCCATGTGCAAAATATAAAATTTTTGAGTAGGAAGAAAAAACACATTTATTCATTCCATGGCAATGGTACATAGGAGATCGTGAATTCTTACATTTTCGAAAGAAAGAAATATAATTACATATCACTGTTTATGCTGTATCACTATTTAAGTTATTTGAAGGTTTCAGAACCATAGTGGGCCAAGCGCCATTTACTGAAGACGTAGAAAACAAGGGTTAAAATTAAGTTATTACCATAATTCAATGGAACCATATAACAAGTAATATAAAGTATACACATTAAAACTAAATGATATGTCAATCTTCATTAAACTATAGTTGCGTGTAATAACAAATAAGAAACATGTTAAAGGAATTGTCATTGCACCAAATGAGTGGTCTCTGGACCAAAATGATCGCAATTTAATTATTTAAATACAATTTCAATTAAGTAACATATTAAACGATTTATCCTTCTAACAAACACGAATGTTCCCTGGATCAAACGTCCTATTTTAATTACGTAATTACTTTATATTTATTTCTAACAGGTGCAGCGGAGCGCACGGGTACGACTAGTAGCAATAATAAAATAACACCTTGACAATTTGCTTCAAAATAAGAATTCATACTTCCGAGGGACACTCTGGAATCGATTCGAAAGAAATATGATTGGTTTGTAGATCCATTTCCAGTGAAGTCAAAACCAGCAGCCCTCACCGCGGCAGAATATGAGGTCCTCATAAACATGGTGTCAGGCATCATTTATAAGCAAACCACTTCCGGAATTTTGGGCTCAGTTAGGGAAGGATCTTTTGATATTAAGTTCAAAAGTTAAATTTATCTTACTGCCTTATCGTACTACGTATCTCTATGAATCGGCCTTGTCGAGGTACACGGCTACAAAAAAAACCGAGCTTGTTTGGACACAGAAGACGATACACGTCTTCAAACTCACTTCTGTGACAACGGACAGTGACAAACTCTGCCGCAAGAAACACGCACATTCTTCACATTAACTTCGAGTGTACATGCAACATTGTAACATTTTTAAAATATTTTAACTAGTTGTTATAGGATGATTTTGTAGATTTAAATAACATTACCTCCAGTACTCTTTCACATTATTATTAATATATCTTATTTTCATACTTTCATATACATATCGTGTGTAATATGCTTCATAAGACACAACAAGATATAACTAAAAACTAAAATTTTTTTGGGGCTCCAAGAGAAACCTTTGCTTCAAAAAGGGCTCCGTGGCTGAAAAAGTTTGGGAACCGCTGCTGTATACTATACACTATAAACTATACCCTATAGGCTACTATACTATATTATACTATTACTATAATAATTACTGTAACTGTAACTGTAACTATATCCATGACTATGACTATAAATATGACTATGACTATGACTATGACTGACTATAACTATTACAATTATTACTACTATAATATACTAAACTATACTATACTATACTATACTAAACTATACTATACTATACTATACTGTATGCTATACTATACCACACAGTACACTAGGCCTATACTATAAACTATACACTATACACAATAGACTACTATACTATTACTATACTAATTACTGTAACTGTAACTGCAACTATTACCAATACTATGACTATGACTATTATTATTACTATACTATACTATATAATATACCATACTGTATGCTACACTATACCACACAGTACACATTGCATATACTATATACTATACACTATACACTATAGGCTACTATACTATACTATTACTATACTAATTACTGTAACTGTAACTATAACCATGACTATGACATTGACTATGACTGTTACTATTCTTATTACTATACTATATTAGACTATACTGTATGCTATAATATACCACACAGAACACAAGGCCTATATTATATACTATACACTGTACTTTATAGACCACTATACTATACTATATTATTACTATACAAATTACTGTAACTGTAATTGTAACTATACCCATGACTATGACTATGACTATAATATACTAGACTATACCATACTATACTAAAATATACTGTATGATATACTATACTACACAGTTCACAAGGCATATACTATATACTATACACTCTAGACTATAGGTTAATATACTACACTATACTACTCCTATATTAATTACCTAAACTATACTATACTATACTATACTATACTGTATGCTATACTATACACACAGTACACTAGGCCTATACTACATTCTATACACTATATTCAATAGGCTACTATACTATACTATACTATACTATACTATACTATTTTTATACTAATTACTGTAACTGTAACTGTAACTATAACCATAAATATAACTATGATTATGACTATTAATATTACTATTCCTATTATTATTATTACTATACTATACTATACATTACTACACTATACTATACTATACTATACTATACTATAGTGTATGCTATACTATACCACACAGTAAACTAGGCCTATACTATATACTATACACTATAGGCTAAAATACTACACTATACTATTACTATACTAATTATTGTAACTGTAACTGTAACTGTAACTGTAACTCTAACCATAACTAAGACTATGACTATAACTATCACTGTATATATTACTATTATTATTATTACTATACTATACTATACTATACTATACTATACTACACTATAATATACTATACTATAATATACTATACTGTATGCTATACTACACCACTCAGTACACTAGGCCTATACTATAGACTATACACTATTCAATATAGGCTATTTTACTATACTATTACTATACTAATTATTGTAACTGTAACTGTAACTGTAACTGTAACTATAACCATAACTATGACTATGACCATGACTATCACTGTATATATTACTATTATTATTATTACCATACTATACTATACTATACTATACTATACTGTACTATACTATACTACACTATAATATACAATACTATAATATACTATACTGTATGCTATACTACACCACTCAGTACACTAGGCCTATACTATAGACTATACACTATTCAATATAGGCTATTTTACTATACTATTACTATACTAATTACTGTAACTGTAACTATAACCGTAACTATGACTATATATATATGACTATAACTATAACTATTGCTATTACTATTATTATTACTATACTATACTAGACTACACTATACTATATTATACTACACTGTATGCTATAGTATACCACACGGTACACTAGGCCTATACTGTATACTATACACTATACACTATAGGCTAATATACTATTCTATACTAATTACTGTAAATGTAACTATAACCATGACTATGACTATGACTATGACTAAGACTATGAGTATTACTATGACTATTACTATTATTATTACTATATTTCCTATACTATACTATATTATAGTATACCGTATGCTATACTGTACCACACAGTTCACAAGGCCTATAAATTATATATAACTATTACCATAACTATCACTATGACCATGACTGACTATGACTATGACTATTACTATTACTATTATTATTACTATACTATACTATATTATATTATACTGTATGCTATACTATACCACACAGTACACTAGGCCTATACTATATACTATGCACTATAAACTATAGGCTACTATACTAAACTATACTATTACTATACTAATTACTGTAACTGTAACTATAACCATAACTATGACTATGACTATGACTATTACTATTACAATTATTATTACTATACTGTACTAGACTACACCTTACTATATTATACCATTCTGTATGCTATACTATACCACAAAGTACACTAGGCCTATAGTATATACAATAGACTATAAACTATAGGCTACTATACTAAACTATTACTATACTAATTACTGTAAATGTAACTATAACCATGATTATGACTATGACTATTACTATTATTATTACTATACTATACTAGACTATACCATAATATACTATACTGTATGCTATACTATACCACACAGTACATTAGGATTATACTATATACTATAAACTAAGGACTATAGGCTACTATACTAAACTATATTATTACTATACTAATTACTGTAACTGTAACTATAACCATAAATATGATTATGACTATGACTATTACTAATACTATTACTATTATTATTACTACACTATACTAGACTATACAATACTAAACTATACTATACTGTATGCTATACTATACCACACAGAATATTAGGCCTATACTACATACTATACACTATACACTATAGGCTACTATACTACGCTATTACTATACTAATTACTGTAACTGTGACTGTAACTATAACCATAAATATGACTATGACTAACACTATTACTATTACTATTATTATTACTATACTATAGTATACCATAGTCTATGCTATACTATACCACACAGTACACAAGGCCTATGCTATATACTACGCACAATACACTATAGGCTACTATACTATACTATATTATACTATACAATTACTATACTAATTACTGTAACTGTATCTATAACTGTAACTATGACTATGACTATGACTATGACTATGACTATGACTATGACTATGACTATAACTGTAACTATTACTATTATTATTACTATACTATACTAGACTGAAATATACTATACTATACTATACCATACTATACTGTATGCTATACTATACCACACTGTACACAAGGCCTGTAATATATAGTATATACTATTCACTATAGGCTACTATACTATACTATACTAATTACTGTAATTGTAATTGTAACCATAACTATGACTATGACTATAACTATTATTATTACTATACTATACTAGACTATACATAGTATACTATACTGTATGCTGTACTATACCACACAGTACACAAGGCCTATGCTATATACTACACACTATACACTATAGGCTACTATACTATAGTATACTATTACTATACTAATTCCTGTAACTGTAACTATAACCATAACTATGACTATGACTATGACTATGACTATTAGTTTTATTAATACTATGCTATACTAGACTATACTATATTATAATATAATATAATATAATATAATATACTATAATATTCCATACTGTTTAATATACTACACCACACAGTATAAATGGCCTATACTATATGCTATAAGCTATACACTATAGGCTTCTATATTATACTATACTTTTACTATACTAATTACAGTAACTGTAACTATAACCATGACTATGACTCTGTCTATGACTATTACTATTACTATTATTATTACTATACTATACTATACTATACTATACTATACTATATATACTATACTGTATGCTATACTATACCAAACAGTACACTAGGCCTATACTATATACTATACAGTATACACTATAGGCTACTATACTCTAATATTAATATACTAATTACTGTAACTGTAACTGTAATTATAACCATAACTATGACTATGACTATGAATAACTATGACTATTACTATTACTATTACTATTACTATACTATACTTACTATACTTCACTATACTATACTGTATGCTATACTATACCACACAGTAGACTAGGCCTATAATATATACTATGCGCTATAGGCTACTATACTATACTATTACAATACTAATTACTGTAACTGTAACTATAACCATAACTAAGAGTATGAATGTAACTATTACTATTACTGTACTATACTAGACTATACTATACTATACTATTACTATACTAATTACTGTAACTGTAACTCTAGCCATAAATATGACTATGACTATGACTATTACTATTACTGTTACTATTATTTTTACTATAATACACTAGACTATACCATAATATACTATACTATATTACTGTATGCTATGGTATACCACACAGTACACTAGGCCTATACTATATACTATACACTATACACAACTATACTATACTATACAATTACTATACTAATTCCTGTAACTGTATATGTAACTATAACCATAACTATGACTATGAACATAACTATTACTATAACTATTATTATTATTACTATAGTATACTAGACTATACTATACTACATTATACTGTATGCTATACTAAAACACACAGTACACTAGGCCTATATTCTATACTATACATTGTAGGCTACTATAATATGGTATAGTATTACTATAATAATTACTGTAACTGTAAATATATCCATAACTATGACTATGACTATGAATATGACTATTATTATTATTAATTCTGTCCTATAGTAGAATATACTATAATATAATATAATATAATATAATATAATATAATATAAAATACTTTACTATACCATACTGTTTACTATACTATACCACACAGTACACATGGCCTATAAAATATACTATACTCTATACACTATAGGCTATTATATTATACTATACTATTACTATACTAACTACTGTAACTGTAAATATAACCATGACTACGACTCTGTCTATGACTATTACTATTACTATTATTGTTACTATACTATACTATACTATACTACAATATACTAAATTTAATGCTATACTATACCACACAGTACACTAGGCCTATACTATATACTATACACTATAGGCTACTGTACTCTACTATTACTATACTAATTACTGTAACTGTAACTATAACCATAAATATGACTATGCCTATGACTGACACAATCTATGACTATTACCATTACTATACTATCCTATACTATTCTATACTATTCTATAGTATACTGTACTGTATGCTATACTATACCACACAATACACTAGGCCTGTAATAAATACTGTGCACTATTGGCTATTATACTACACTATAACTATACTAATTACTGTAACTGTAAATGTAACTATAATCATAGCTAAGACTATGACTATAACTATAAATATTACTATTACTATACTATACTAGACTATACAATACTATACTGTTACTATACTAATTGCTGTAACTGTAACTATAACCATTAATATGACTATGACTAATACTATTATTATTATTACTATTATTGTTATTTTTATTATTATTATTTTTATTATTATTATTATTATTGTTATTTTTATTATTATTATTATTATTATTATTATTATTATTATTATTATTATTATTACTGTACTATACTAGACTATACCATAATATACTATACTATAATATATGCTATACTATACCACACATTACACTAGGCCTATATTATATATTATACGCTATTCACTATTGCCTACTATACTGTAATATACTATACTGTTACTATACTGACTACTGTAATTGTAGCTATAACCAATATATTGACTATGACTATAACTTTTACTATTACTATTGTTATTGCTATACTATACTAGACTATATTGTACTATACTATACTATACCATACTGTATGCTATACTATACCACACAGTACATTAGGCCTATACTATATACTATACACTATACACTATAGGCTACAATACTATGATATACTACACTATTACTATTCTACTTACTGTAACTGTAAAAATAACTAAGACTATGACTATAACTATTACTACTAATAATATTAATACTATACTATACTAGACTATAGTTTACTATACTATACTATACCATATTATACTATACTATACTGTATGCTATACCACACACAACACTAGGCCTATACAATATACTATACACTATACACTATAGGCTACTATACTATACTATACCATTACTATACTAATTATTTTAACTGTAACTGTAACGGTAACTGTAACTATAACTATGACTATGACTATAACTATAACTATTACTATTATTGTTACTATATTAGACTAGACTAATCTATACTGCACTATACTATGCTATACTATACTATACTATAGGCTCCGTGCGTATAGCACTTTGCTGCTACAGGCGGACACTACGAGAACTACTTGTAGGCTTGTCTTCAACAGCTGTGTGTGATCTGTGTTGACAGCCGACTGCTGGAAGATTCGAGTAGGAGTGATTTTATACGCATTTATTTAATCTTTCATAAAGTGTTGCCTTTAGATTGCTATTTTAAAAATGTCAAAGCGGTCCAGCAAAATTATGTGCTGTGTTTTTAGCTGTAATAATAGATATTGTAATACAGAGCAAAATGTGAAGTTTTATAGTTTTCCATCACGACCCCACGAAATGGATTTGAAAAGACGGTGGATAATAGCAGTAAATCGGAAAGAGTGAGTTTAAATTAAGTATTTGGGATTTAAGTATTTTAATTAATACCTAATTAAGTTTTTACAGAACTTATCGTAATCGAGGATTTTACAATAAACCTACAGTAACTATTGCATGCAAATAATCACGTTAATGTTATACTTACAAAATAAGCAGCTGTAGGCCATATTTGTAAACACATCATAATAGTAGGGCGCATTGTATTCAGTAATTATTGCAAAGTCTTTATGATAGCCTGTATTATATAATTACAGAAATAGGCCTATATGAGAAATACGGAAAAATAGTATCATTACATACATACTTTACAATTACAGAATCATATTATGAATATAGAAGGAATTACAAATACAGAAAAATAATATAAATAAAAGTACATTACAATATTGTAATAGTCCTAAAGATATATCATTACGAAGACATATAACAAAAAATAATTTATACTCATTACAACAGAAATTACAAAACATTTAATAGAAACCAAAGCTACATTTTATGAAATCTATTTGAAGTGATTTTCTAAATATCATCTGCCTTTATAGTTTTGTCAAACATTAAACAATATGTTTACATTAATATGTCACATTTACACGAATTATTTTTATAGGGCAGACGGCACTTTATGGACACCTTCCAAATCATCTAGAATCTGTAGCGAACATTTCATAGGAGGGTGTAAATCTCAAAATCCTGCTAGTCCAGCATATGTTCCAAGCATCTTTCCTGAATGTTACAAAAGGGAGTCAACAGGAACAGACTCTCTCAACAGATTTAAAAGACTGAAGAAAAGAACTGAAATAATTTCACAGCCGGATACATCAGACCCTTTGGAAGATAGTGCGTCTATCCTAGTGACCACCAAAACTGATGCCCAAACTCAGACAGATAGAAATTATGACAAAGAAAGCAAGTTTGAATTCAGTTGTATGGTGGATGGAAACAATGTCAGCACACAAGCATGCATATCAGCCTTCCACGCATTGTATGCCAAACCTAAGTGTTCCAGTAAACTGTCTGGGTCTGACTCCCCATATGAAAAAAGAGGATTTTTTGGTTATAGTTCAATTTCTGATGAATCACAATTAAATGTCCTGGCTGGTGTTAACACAGAAATTTTTAATTTATTTTTGAACTTACTGTCAGACAGTACCCAGCGTAAAATTAGTAAAGAAAATAAACTTTTAATATTCTTAATGAAAATGAAGTTAGCCTTGCCATTTGCTGCCCTTGCTGTAATTTTCAATGTTCACCGTAGTACTATTTCTAGAATATTCCAATCTGTTTTACCTACACTTGCACAAGCAACTAAAAACTTTGTTTTCTGGCCTAGCAAAGATATTGTTAATGCAACATTGCCTACTGTGTTTAAAGATAATTATCCGAATTGTAGAGCTATTATTGACTGCACTGAAATTAAAACAGAACAACCTCCTGAAATCAGTCAGCGTGTATATATGTACTCTAACTATAAGTCTGCATATACTGCAAAAGTTCTTATTGGAATTGCGCCTTGTGGTATGGTAACATTTATTTCCAAATGTTATGGAGGTAGAGCCAGTGACAGTTTTATCACAAATGACTGTGGAATTTTGAAACTGATAGAACCAGGAGATCAAATTATGGCAGATAAAGGTTTTCCCGGAATAAAAACTGTATTGGAGGAGAGCAATGCAATTTTGGTAATGCCACCCTTTATGAATGAAGGTCACTTAACACCTGATCAAGTTGATGATACTTATAATATTGCTAGTGTGCGGATCCACGTTGAACGCTGCATTCAAAGAGTGAAAGTGTATAATATACTTCAAAAATGTCCAAGTGAACTATTACATTGTATTGATGACATTGTGCACATGTGTTGTGTTATGACTAATGTACAGCCTCCATTGATTTCTGAAGATCATTGTTAGAACGGTATGCCAGTTCTTTTAAATAGTGTGTGAAGTAAAACTGTTGCAACTTTTCAATACAGCCCTTCAGGAACATATCATTTCTTTGAATTTCTATAAGAATGGAAATATGATTCTCTGTATAAATGAGAAAATCACAGAAATCAACGCCACAACAGTACATCAGCAGTTGACACTGAGTGAAATATGTATGACTTTGTTTTAGTTCCAAATTTCCTCGTGAATTTTTTATAATATAGGATACATTAATGTCCCCAATCTCACCGACAATGGGTTTTTCCTTACATGAAATAGGACATTTAATTTCTAATACTCTTTCTGGCTTACCATTCATCATTACTATCCCATCAGGACTAGCACACAACCAAGGTTGGGTTAAGTGAATGATAAGACCACAACCAGCAACTGTTCTGTCATATGAATTTGTGTATTTGTCAAGTGCAGTTTTTTCTAATTTACTTCCAAAAGTTACATTCCTAAGACCCCTACCATGAAGCAATTTTGGGTTCATGAGGGTATTTACCAGCTTCTCATGATCTTTTTTCTAGTTTTAATTGAATGTGCCCTACTCGCAGAAATCCTTATTTTTCTTTCTTTAAACCATAAGTCTGATTTTGATTGATGCAAGGTTTTTACACAAATTTCAGTTGCTCTGGTCTTATCAATTAGGACATGATTATCATAAAAATCATTTTCTAATGCAGAAATGTTGCTACTACATTCATTAATTATTATAGGCCTAGTTTCTTGTTTCATTAATAATGTTGTGATTAGCCCTTTACATGCATTATTCTCAACAATAGCTGTGATATCTGTTATTAAATGTCCCAGCAGTTCATTGACAACTTTAAGTGATTCTGATTTTTTCTCTTCGTTTAAAATTTTTGTCAGTATACATGGGGTTTTCAGTGCAGGAATTTCAATTGCTTCAACTTCAAGCCTCTGCTTTTTTTTGGGAAAAAGTTCTTCTAATCTCTTCCCCTTGCTATACATACTAGGTTCAAAAAGTTCCCGGAATTTGCTAGCATCATAGAAACAACGTACCTTAAACACTATTCTACAGCATTCCCTTCAAAATAGTTGTCTTCCGCAACAACACACTTTTGCCAACGCGTGTAGAGTTCCTGGAAGCAGGCCTGGAAGCCATTTTGTGAAACCCGTCTTAGTGCTCTCGTCGCGTTTGCGATAACCTCTTCAGCATTGAATCTCCGTCCTTTCAGATGACTTTTCAGACGGGGAAACAGAAAGTAATCAGGTGGTGAGAGATCAGGAGAGTATGGTGGGTGATCCAAAGCAGTTATGTTGTGCCTGGCAAGAAAATTCTTTACAATAATTGCGCGATGAGCAGGTGCATTGTCATGCATAAGGAACCAGTTGTTTTCTACCCACTTTTCTGGACGTTTCCTTCTCACTGCGTCCCAGAGGCGACGGAGGGTTTCTACGTACAATTCTTTCGTTACAGTACGACCTTCTGGAATGAACTCATGGTGCATGAGATCCTGAGAGTCGAAGAAAACTTCCAACATAACTTTGCTTTAAGTGTGCTTAAATGCGACAGGCTCATGTCAGTAGATTTACTGGCATGTGAAAGAACTCCTGCGGGACAAAATTCCGGCACATCCGGCGATGCTGATATAACCTCTGCAGTTGCGAGCGTCGTTAAATAAAACATAACATTTAAAATAACTTTGCCTTTGGAAGTGTCCCTAGGAAATTTTTGCTTCCGAGGAGATGTTTTCGATTTCCACTCAGATGACTGTCGTTTAGGGACTGGGTCGTACAAGTAGCACCAGTTTCATTTTGTTTAAGAAATCACCATCTTCATCAGCCATACTGATCATGTCCCCAGCAAAACACAGAACTTGATGTTTGTACTTTGCTCTGTGGACATAATTACAAAATGCGACGAACAAACAAAACACTATGATAAACAATTGCCTACAACTCAAAACCAATAATTGCCATTATCAGCAAACTTTAAGGAAATGACATCATGAATGTTACCAACAAAACAAATGTATAATATCCCTTGTTATATATTAATACGAAAAATGGTAGTAAAATTCCGGGAACTTTTTGAACCTAGTAGTATTTCTCTTTCCCCGCATTTGAGATATGGGGTCGAGACCATTCGCAGGGCTGATCAGTTCGCGAAGTGATGCGTTCGGAGTTAACTGCATAAACAACAGCGGAAATGTGTTTACACTTTCCTGACGATCCAGCAGGACATTCGCAGGAACTATTAGTCGCTTCTCTAGCAGCATTAACCTACGATAACATGAGGTCGTCTTTTTAAGTCAGCATCGTTTAATGTATAAATTAACATCAATCACAAATAGTAATAATACATAAATAACTACGTTACCTCTATGGTGACATGATAAGGTTTCAGGCTAACTGATGTCTGTCTTATTACATTTGCAGTTATTACACTCTTGCAAATTCCAGCGAAATATTTTTCTTGTAAATTTAATACATGACCACTTTCTGCAAGTAAACGACCTTTCTTAGAAGAATTTGGCCGATTATTGTCATAGAAAATACTTTGAAATCCCACTGTTATTATTAAATCTGCCATGGCAGTACACTGTGAGATGACAGCTGATGCTCGCGCGGTAGTACGCAAGAACTTACAATTTTCGCCACTCAGAGCGCGGCGGTGCATTTCTCCCTGCAACGCACGGAGCCTATACTATACAGTACTGTATGCTATACTACACCTCACAGTACATTAGGCCTATACTATATACTATACACTATACACTATATGCTACTATTCTATACTATTACTATACTAATTACTGTAACTGTAACTATAAACATAACTATGAATATCACTGACTATGACTATGACTATTACTATTACTGTTATTATTACTATACTATACTAAACTATTCTATAATATACTGTATGCTATACTATAACACAGTACACTAGGCCTATACTATATACTATAGACTATAAACTATACAACTATAGGCTAATATACTATTCTATTGCTATACTAATTACTGTAACTGTAACTGTAACTATAACAATGAATATGACTATGTCTATAACTATGACTTATTATTACTATTACTATACTATACTGTGCTATACCATACTGTATGCTATACTATACCACACAGTACACAAGGCCTATACTATATGCTATACACTATACACTATAGGCTACTATACTATACTAATTACAGTAACTGTAACTATGACCATAACTATGACTAAGATTATGACTATGATTATTACTATTATTATTACTCAGCTATACTAGACTATACCACGCTATACTATACCACACGCAACTTGGCCTATGCTATATACTATACACTATACAATATAGGCTACTTTACTATGCTATTACTATACTAATTACGGTTACTGCAACTATAACCATAACTATGACTATGACTATGACTATGATTATGATTATTACTATTACTATTATTATTATCACAATACTTTACTAGACTATACTATTCTATACCATACTGTATGCTATACTACACCACACAGTACACTAGGCCAATACTATACACTATACACTATAGGGTACTATACTATACTATTACTATACTAATTACTGTAACTGTAATTGTAACTGTAAATATAACCATAACTATAACTATGATTATGACCCTGACTATAACTATTGCTATTAGTATTATTAATACCATACTATACTAGATATAATATACTATACTATACTGCACTATACTATACTGTGTTATACTAAACTATACTATACTGTATGCTATACTATACCACACAGAACACTAGGCCTATACTATACACTATACACTACAGGCTACTGTACTATTAATATACTAATTACTGTAACTGTAACAATAACCATAATTATCACTATGGCTATTACTATTGCTATTACTATTATTATTACTGTACTAAATAGACTTTACAATACCATGCTATACTATACCATACTGTGTGCTATACTATACCACACAGTACACTAGGCCTATTTATACTATACACTATACACTATAGTCGACAATATTTTACTATACTATTGCTATACTAATTACAGTAACTGTGACTGTAACTGTAACCATAAATATGACTATGACTCTAACTATTAATATTAGTATTATTAATACTATACTTTACTCTACTATAATATACTATTCTATGCTATACTATACTATACTATACTGTATGTTATTCTATACCACACAGAACATTAACTATAATATATACTATAAACCATACACTATAGGCTACTCTACTATATTATACTATATTATTCCTATACTAATTACTGTAACTGTAACTATAATTATAACTATGACTATGCCTATGACTATGACTATAACTATTACAATTATTATTACTAAACTAAACTTTACTATACTATCCTATACTATACTATACTGTATGCTACACTATACAACACAGTACACTAGGCATTAACTATATAGTATACACTATACACTATAGGCTACTGTACCATACTATACTATTACTATACTACTTATTGCAATTATAAATGTAACTGTAAGTATAACTATAACTATAATTACGACTGTGACTATGACTATATCTATAACTAAGAATATTACTATTATTATTACGATAGTACACTACACTAATCTATACTACACTATACTATACTAAACTATAGTATACTATACTATACTATACTATACTATACTGTATGCTTTACTATTCCATACAGTACACTAGGCCTATACTATATAGTATACACTGTACACTATAGGCTACTATAATCTACTATACTATTACTATACTAATCACTGTAACTGTAACTACATCTATAACCATAACTATGACTCTGATTATTACTATTGCTATTACTAATATTATTACTATACTATACTAGACTTTCCTACACTATACTTTACTATACCATACTGTATGCTAAACTATACCACACAGTACACTAGCCCTATATATACTATACACTATAATTTATAATCTACTGTACTGTACTAATTACTGTATCTGTAACTATAATAAAAAAATATGACTATGTCAATGAATATAACTATTACTATTAGTATTATTAACACTATACTATACTATACTATACTATACTATACTATACTATATAATACTGTATGCTATTCTACACCACACAGAACAGTAGGTCTATACTGTGGACTATACACTATATACTATAGGCTACTATACTACACTCTACTATTACTATACTAAATACTGTAACTGTAACCGTAACTATAACCATAACTATGACTATGACTATGACTATCACTATATATATTACTATTATTATTGCTAAACTCTACTATAATATTCTATACTATACTATATAATACAATTATATACTATACTGTATGCTTTACTACACCACACAGCACACTAGGGCTACACTATATACTATACACTATAGAATATAGGCTATTTTACTATAATATTACTATAATAATTACTGTAACTGTAACTATAACCATAACTATTACTATATATATATGACTGTAACTATAACTATTACTAATACTATTATTATTACTATACTAGAATAGACTAATCTATACTGTACTATACCATGCTATACTATACTATACTATACTATACTATACTATAATGTACTGTATGCTATACTACACCTCACAGTACACTAGGCCTATACTATATACTATACACTATACACTATAGGCTACTACAATTTACTGTGCTATTACTATACTAATTACTGTAACTGTAACTATAAACATAACTATGAATATGACTGTCTATGACTATGACTATTACTATTACTGTTATTATTACTATACTATACTAAACTACACTATAATATACTGTATGCTATACTACAACACACAGTACACTAGGCCTATATTATATACTATACACTATAAACTATGCACTATAGGCTAATATACTATACTATTGCTATACTAATTACTGTAACTGTAACTGTAAGTATAACAATGACTCTGACTATGCCTATGCGTATGACTATGACTATTGTTATTACTATTATTATTACTATACTATACTAGATTATACTATACAATACTATACTGTACTATACTATACTATACTATACTATACTGTATGCTAGACTATACCACACAGTACGCAAGGCCTATATTGTATATAATACATTATACACTATAAACTATAGGCTACTATATTATACTATTACTATACTAATTACTGTAACTGTAACTCTAACTGTAACTGTAACTATAACCATAACTATGACTAAGAATAAGACTATGACTATGACTATGATTATTGCTTACTATACTATACTATACCATACTTAATGCTATACTGTACCACACAGTACACATGGCCAATGCTATATACCATACACTTTACACTATCGGCTACTATTCTATACTATACTATTACTATAATAAGTACTATAACTTTAACTATAACCATGATTATGACTATGACTACTATTATTATTACTATACTATTCCAGACCATACTGTACTATACTATACTGTGTGCTCTACTATACCACACAGAACACTAGGCCTATACTATATACTATACAGTGTACACTATAGGCTGCTATACTATACTATACAGATTACTGTAACTGTAACTATAGCTATAACCATGACTATGACTATGACTATGACTATTACTATTATTATTATAACTATACTATACTTGACAATACCATACTATACTATACTATACTATTTTATACTATACTATACGATACTATACTGTATACTATACTAGACTATACTGTATGGTTTACTATACCACACAGTACACTAGGCCTATACTATATAGTACACACTATACACTATAGGCTACTATACTATATTATTACTATACTAATTACTTTAACTGTAACCATAACTATGACTGTGTCTATAACTATTAACATTATTAATATTATTACTATACAATACTTCACTATACTGTACTATACTATACTATGCTATGATATACTATACTACACTATAATATACTATACTATACTATACAGTATGCTACACTATTCCACACAGTACACTAGGCCTATGCTATATACTATACACTCTATGCTACTATAATATACTATACTGTATGCTATACTATACAACACAGTACACTAGGCCTATACTATAGACTATATACTCGATAGGCTACTATACTATACTATACTGTTACAATACTAATTACTGTAACTGTAACTACAGCCATGACTATAACTATGACTATTACTATTACTATTACTATACTATACTGTGTTATACCATACTGTATGCTATACTATACCACACAGTACACAAGGCCTATACTATATGCTATACACTATACACTATAGGCTACTATACTATACTATTACTATACTAATTACAGTAACTGTAACTATGACCATAACTATGACTATGATTATGACTATGATTGTTACTATTATTATTACTCTGATATATTAGACTATACCACTCTATACTATACTATACTTTATGCTATACTATACCACACGTACACTAGGCCTATAGTATATACTATATACTATACACTCTAGGCTACTTTACTATACTATTACTATACTAATTACTGTTACTGTCACTATAACCATGACTATGACTATGACTATGATTATGATTATTACTATTACTATTATTATTATTACTATACTATATTAGACTATACTATTCTATACCATACTGTATGCTATACTACACCACACATTACACTAGGCCAATACTATATACTATACACAATAGGCTACTATACTATACTATTACTATACTAATTACTTAATTCTAACTAACTGTAAATATAACCATAACTATAACTATGATTATGACCCTGACTATAACTATTACTATTAGTATTATTAATACTATACAATACTACATATACTATACTATAATATAGTATACTATACTGCACTATACTATACTATATTATACTATACCATTCTATTCTCTATGCTATACTGTACCACACAGAACACTAGGCCTATGTTATATACTATACACTATACACTACATTCTACTATACTATTAATATACTAATTACTGTAACTGTAACAATAACCATAACTATGACGATGACTATTACTATTGCTATTACTATTATTATTACTATACTACACTAGACTTTACAATACCATGCTATACTATACCATACTGTGTGCTATACTATGTCACACAATACACTAGGCCTATATATACTGTACACTATATTCGACTATATTATACTATACTATTGCTATACTAATTACAGTAACTGTCAGGGGCGAAGCTGAAGGGTAATCTGTGAGCCTTAGATTACCCATTGGATTTTGAAGAAATTAGCGCATTTATATTTTCCTGTTTTCATTGGTATAGGTAAATGAAATCTCTAGTTTTCGGTCTAGTTACGGCGCGGAACCAGCACGTAATTACAGTGTGGCTACTCGCTGATACTGCTTCAAACCAGGCTCACGGCAGCAGCTAGAGAAAGCATATGCGCATGCGCCAAGCGGAGTGCTTGCATACGTCACTAATGCTAGACAGCTCTGTGAAGAGCCTAGACTCAGCAGCACCAATCTCAGAGTCTGTTTCTGCTACAAACGTCCCGAAATTCAACTACAAATACCAAAATGAAGCCACACACATAGAGAGTGTAAGAAACAGAATCCACGACCTGTGCTATAGTTACAATGTTGGAAGGCGGATGTGTTGGAAATGTCATTCATTAATTTAGGACCAGTTCATTTTTGTTGCATGGGCGACTCCCAATAAAGACACTGTCAGGTGTCGGCGAATTCATGAATCCAAGAATTGATGGTTAAACAATGGGCGCTATTCACATAACAGGAAAAGAAAACTGAAAATACCAAAGCTTTCCTTGCCATAAATAATGGTCGCTGTGTCCGGAATTCAGTCCTACCTTAAATTTTCTGTTATGTTTTCGTAATTTTTTGCGGAAGCGAGAAACTTCTTATGGCTATTAGAGTGTGAGAAAATAAAATTTGATAGAAGAACGTGTTTACACATAAAATTGAGAGTATTCACAAATAATCATTCGATCGAATCTCATTCGGCTACATTTTTCCATTGGACTATATAGCTAAAAGCTACGTTTACCGAAATCGGCCACGGTTGGCAACGCTGCAGTCTGTGTGTGAGAAATAATAGGGCAGTATTCATTTTTCGTCGGTCTGTTTCCGTAAAGTGCAGATGTGTTCATTTTTATCATGTATCATTCATTGTCCACTTACGTTTTTATTCAAATAATCACCTGTGGGTTCGGTATTTCGGTACTACGAATACACTTAGTATAGAATTCGAATTAGATTAACTACTAAAACGAATGTGAAATTGAAAATATATTTAACGGTTGGTAAAGAATACTACGTGAAAACGAACTTTTCCTGACACATTTCGACGCAGGAGCATGACTATTGGTTAGCAGCAGCGTCTTTAAATAACGACGCGGTGGTGAAGTGAGAGAGGTATTCCAGTGCATGTTTGTGAGTTTAAAAACATGGATCACAAACGTTTATTCTGACCAAACAAAGCATTTGCCTGCAGGTTTTTTGCTGAAATATTTTTTGAACAATGGCCTAGAAAAAATCTATCAAGAAACAGTGCGGCTCATAAGACTGATTCTCATCTTCCCTGTGTCTACTGCGTCGAGTGAAAGAAGTATGAGTGCATTGAAGAGAGTTAAGACATTTTTAAGGAACTCCATGTCAGATTCTAGACTGAGCAATTTGAGTACTCTGGCTATTGAGAAGAGTTTGTTAAACAGTCTTTTCAGGGATTACATCTTCAAAGAACGCATCATCGACATCTATGCAGAGCAAAGAACACCCCGACTGGAGTTTATCTTAAATATATATATATATATATATATATAACTTTAGAATACCCAGTTGCATGAACGTAGCTTCGCCACTGGTAACTGTGTCTGTAACTGTAACCATAAGTATGACTATGACTATAACTATTAATATTAGTATTATTAATACTATAATATACTATACTATACTATACTGTATGTTATTCTATACCACACAGAACATTAACTATACTATATACTATAAACTATACATTATATGGTACTCTACTATATTATACTATACTATTACTAAACTAATTACTGTAACTGTAACTATAAATATAACTATGACTATGACTATGACTATCACTTTGACTATAACTTTTACTATTATTATTACTAAACTATGCTAGACTAAATTTTACTTTACTATACAACAGTTTGGCATAAGGGGACTAGCAGGGAACTGGTTCATCTCGTACTTAAGCAATAGGGAACAGGTTGTACAAATTGGCTCAGTAAAATCAAAATCCGTTCCTATGCCTCATGGTGTCCCTCAAGGCTCAATTCTTGGTCCAATATTATTTCTCCTATACATAAATGATCTCCCGTTAAATATAACTGAAGGGAAAACTGTCTTATTTGCAGATGACATAAACATAATACTGAGTGATAATAAGAAAGAGAACTTGCAAATGAAAATTAATGCAACATCAACGAAACTAGACAAATGGCTAGCAAATAATAAGCTTAAATTAAATGTAAATAAAACTGTCTATGTATCTTTCAATCAATATCCAACTGACCAGATTCACATAGTTCTTAGTAATACCATAATTAAGGAAGTAGAATGCTCTAAATTTTTAGGTATATGGATAGATTCCAGTCTAACATGGGAAAAGCATATACAACATCTAACTGAGAAGCTGAGTCGCTTATGTTATGCTTTTCGAGTCCTTGCGAAGATATCATCCATGGATCTTTTAATTTCAGTCTATTTTGGATATGTTCATTCAATATTATCATATGGCATTATTACTTGGGGATCTTCACCAAAAGTGACACAAGTCCTCAAATTGCAGAAAAGAATACTCAAAATCATTAAAAAAAGTTCCTATTCGGACTGAAAGTATAAACATTTTCAGAGAACTAAAAATCTTACCTGTACCTTGCATATATATTTTAGAAACAGTGTGCTTTATTCATCAAAACATAGATTACTTTAAAACAAATTCAACATATCATGAGTATAACACCAGAACATCCCAAAACATACATCTGAATTACCACAGGCTTACCAGAAGTCTTAACAGCATATCACATAGAGGCAGCAATTTATATAATATACTTCCACAGAAAATCAAAGAACTTAACATAAGAAAATTAAAAAAAGAGGTAAAGAACATTTTATTGACACCTATGCCATTTTGCACAAAAGAATATCTAAATTTAAAATTTTAGAATTTAACGTTTCTTGATACTGCCCGTGACCATTTATGTTTCAGGTAACTCACAGTTGAAGAAAAGACAGGGAAAAGCAAAAAGAGAAGATACTAGATAGAACAGTGGAGACTGAAGATCAAGCTTGTCCTATCATATTAAACTGTTAAATTTATTTAGAATTAAGTCTAATTTTGTATTATATTGTATGTTATGTCATTTTTCTTGTGTACTGACGACGTCATGAATGCTTGTAATTCTATTCGGCCAATAAAGATCTAATCTAATCTAATCTAATCTAATCTAATCTAAACTGTATGCTATACTAAACCACACAGTACACTAGGCCTATACTATATAGTATACACTATACACTATAGGCTACTATACTATACTATACTATTACTATACTGCTTATTGTAATTGTAACTGCAACTGTAAGTATAACTATAACTATAATTATGACTGTGACTACGACTATATCTATAACTAAAAATAGTACTATTATTATTACTATACCACACCAGACTAATCTATACTACACTATACTATACTAAACTATGGTATACTATACTATACTATACTGTATGCTGTACTATTCCACACAGTACACTAGGCCTACACTATATAGTATACACTGTACACTATAGGCTACTATAATCTACTATACTATTACTATACTAATTACTGTAACTGTAACTGCATTTGTAACCATAACTATGACTATGATTATTACTATTGCTATTACTAATATTATTACTATACTATACTAGACTTTCCTACACTATACTTTACTATATCATACTGTATGCTATACTATACCACACAGTACACTAGTCCTATATATACTATACACTATAAATTATAATCTACTGTACTATATTAATTACTGTAACTGTTACTGTAACTATAATCAAAAATATGACTATGACAATGATTATAACTATTACTATTAGTATTATTAACACTATACTATACTATACTATACTATACTGCACTATACTATACTATACTATACTATACTATACTATACTATACTATACTATACTATACTATACTATACTGTATGCTATTCTACACCACACAGAACAGTAGGCCTATACTGTAGACTATACACTATTTAGTATAGGCTACTATACTATACTATACTATTACTATACTAATTACTGTTACTGTAAATATAAATATAAATATGACTGATTATGACTATGACTATAACTATAACTATTTCCATTATTATTACTATAATATACATGACTAAACTATTCTAAACTATACTATACTACACTATACTATAATATACTATACTGTATGTTACACTATACCACACAGTACACTAGGCCTATACTATATAATGTACTGTACACTACACACTATAGGCTACTATACTATATAATACTATTACGATACTAATTACTGTAACTGTAACTGTAACTATAACCATAAGTATGACTATGAATATGACTATGATAATTACTATTACTATTATTATTACTATACTATACTAGACTATACTGTACTACACTATACTATACCATACTGTATGCTATACTATACCACACATTACACTAGGCCTATACTATTTACTATACTATAATATACTATACTATTAATACACTAATTACTGTAACTGTAACTGTAACTATAACCATAATTATGACTATGACTACAACTAATACTATTAGTATTATTAATACTAGACTATACTATACTATAATTTACTATACTATAATATACTATACTATCCTATGCTGTATGCTATACTATACCACACAGTAATCTAGGCCTATACTATATACTATACACTATATACTATAGGCTACTATACTACACTATACTATTACTATACTAATTAGTGTAACTGTAACTGTAACTATAATCATAACTATGATTATGACTATGACTATCACTATATATATTACTATTATTATTGCTAAACTATACTATAATATACTATACTATACTATACTATGCTATACTATGATATACTATACTGTATGCTATACTACACCACACAGTACTTTAGGCCTACACTATACACTTTACACTATACAATATAGGCTATTTTACTATATTACTATACTATTTACTGTAACTGTAACTATAACTATGACTATATATATGACTATAACTATAACTATTACTATTAGTATTACTATACTGTACTAGACTATACTATATTATATTATACTAAACTCTATGCTATATTAAACCACACGATACACTAGGCCTATACTATATACTATACACTATACACTATTGACTACTATACTATTCTATACTAATTACAGTAACTGTAACTATAAACATGACTATGACTGTGAATATGACTATGACTAAGACTATGACTATGACTATGACTATTAGTATTATTAATACTATGCTCTACTAGACTATACTATAATATAATATCATATAATATACTATTCTATACTATTCCATACTGTTTACTATAATATACCACACAGAACGTAGGACTATACTATATACCATACACTATAGGCTACTATATTATACTATACTAATACTATACTAATTATTCTAACTGTAGCTGTAACTGTAACTGAAACTATAACAATAACTATGATTATGACTATGCATATAACTACAACTATTACTATAATTATTACTATACTATACTTGTCTAATCTATATTATATTATAATATACTATTCTATACTATACTATATTATAATATACCACACAGTAATCTAGGCCTATACTATATACTATACACTATATACTATAGGCTACTATACTACACTATACTATTACTATACTAATTACTGTAACTGTAACTGTAACTATATATACTATATATACTATACTGTACTATATATACTATATGCTATATACTATAGCATACTATATAGTATACTATACTGTATGCTATACTATACCACACCGTACACTAGGCCTATACTATATAGTAAGTTATAAACTATACACTATATGTTACTACATTCTACTTTAATATTACTATACTAATTACTGTAACTGTAACTATAACCATAACTATGAATATGACTATTACTATTACTATTATTAATACTTTACTATACTATACTATACTATAATAAACTGTATGCTATAAAATACCACACAGTACATAGGCCTAACCTATAGACTATACATTATATACTATAGGCTACTGCACTATACTATACAATTACTATAGTAATTACAGTAACTGTAACTATAACCATGACTGTTACTATGACTATAATTATAACTATTATTATTACTATTATTATTACTATACTATTCTGGACTATACTGTATGCTATACTATACCACACAGAACACTAGGCCTATACTATATACTATACTCTACTATACTATTAATATACAAATTACTGTAACTGTAACTGTAACTATAACCATGACTATGTCTATGACTATTACTATTCCTATTATTATTACAATACTATACTATACTATATGCTATACTATACCACACAGTACACATGGCCGATACTATTACTATTACTATTATTATTATAACACTATACTATACTATATGCTATACTATACCACACAGTACACTAGGCCTATACTATATACTATACACTATACACTATAGGCTACTATACTATACTATACTATTACTATAATAATTACTGTAACTGTAACTATAACTATGACTATGACTATGACTATCACTATTACTATTACTATTATATTTACTATATTGTACTATACTATACTGTACTGTATGCTATACTATACCACACAGTACACTAGGCCTATACTATATACTAAACATTATACACTATAGGATACTATAATATACTATACTATACTATTCTATACTATACTATACTGTAGCCTGTATTATACCACACAGTACACTAGGCCTATATTGTATACTATACACTATACACTATAGGTTACTATACTATACTAAACTATTACTATACTAATAACTGTAAATGTAACTGTAACTATAACCATGAGTATGACTATGAATATTACTATTACTATAATTATTACTATACTATACTAGACTATACTATACTGTATGCTATACTAAACCACACAGTACACTAGGCCTATATTAAATACTATACACTATAGAATATAGGCTATTGTACTATACCACACTATTACTATACCAATTACTGTAACTGTAACTGTAACTGTAACCATAACTATGACTATGACTATGACTCTGAATATGACTAAGACTATTATTATTACATACTTCTTCTTATTTAGTATTACAGCCCAGGTGGGCCTTAACCTCCTCTATGGCTCTCTTCCATCCTTCTCTATCCATCGCCAACTCCCTCCAAATCCTTATTCCTAATCTATTCACATCCACTCGTACACAGTTCCACCATCTTGTTCTCGGTCTTCCTCTGAATCTGGTACAATCTGGGTTGTTATTGAAGACAATCTTCATTCTTCACTTTCCTTGATGTTTCCATTCTTGTGACGTGTCCCAACCATCTCAGTCTTTGACATCTTATATGCGGCTCCAAATCCGATTCCTTGTACAGTTCGTATATCTCATTATTATATCTTGCTCTCCATCCATCCACTGTTTCAATTGGTCCGAATATCCTTCTTAAGATTTTCCTCTCAAATACTGCTAGTTGTTTGCATGTATTTTTATTCAGAACCCATGTTTCTGTACCATATGTTATAATAGGTCTTATTAGGGTTTTGTAAATCTTGATTTTGATTTCTCTAGATATTATTTTATTTTTAACAATTGGTAAAAGTGAATAATATGCCCTGTCAGCCAGATTTATTCTTCTTTGTACCTCATTCCTTAGGTCATTATTTGCTGTCAATATTGATCTGAGATATGTATATTCTTTTACTTTTTCAAACTTGTATGTTCCAATTTTAACTTCCTTCACTTGATCATTTTGTCTTTTGGTGACTGACATAAATTTAGATTTCTTTGCACTTATTTTAAATCCCAGCTTCTGAGTTTCCTTATCCAATGCTATCAAGGCTTCTTCAACATCTTGTATCCCTCTTCCGGTGATGATGACATCATCCGCATAGCCTAAAATCTGTTGTGTCTTATTAAAAATAGTTCCATTAATTTGGACTTCTGATTTTATTATTGCAATGTGTAGGGCTATATTAAACAAGAGAGGTGCCAGCCCATCTCCTTGCCTGGTTCCTTTCTCCAATTTAAAATTTTCAGTTGTGATCTTTCCTAATTTCAGTGTTGCCTTTGGTTCAGATGACACAATTCTGCATACATTTATCAGTTTCCTTGGAAAACCGAGTTGATGCATGTGTCCCCATATTGTCCTAAGTATTAGATTATCATTTGCAGATTCAAAATCTAAAAAGAGGCAGTGTAAATCGATATTCTGTTCATTATTACTATACTATACCATATTATACCATACTGTTTGGTATACTATACCACTCGGTACACATGGCCTATACTATATACTATACACTATACACTATAGGCTATTATACTATACTATTACAATATTAATTATTGTACCTCTAGCTATGACTATGACTTAGAATATTACTTTGACTATGACTATTACTATTATTATTACTATACTATACTATACTATACAATACTGTAAGCTATTCTATACCACACAGTACACATGGTCTATACTATATACTATAAACTACTCACTACACAATATAGGCAACTATAGTGTACTATACTATACCATACTATTACTATACTAATTACTGTAACTGTAACTATAACAATGCCTATCATTATGACTATCAATATTACTACGACTATTGCTATTATTATTATTATTATTATTACTATATTATGCTAGACTATACCATACTATACTATACTATACTGAATGCTATACTACACCACACAGTACACTAGGACTATACTATATACTATACACTATAGGCAACTACACTATACTATACTATACTAATTATTGTAACTGTATTTATAACCATAACTATGACTATGTCTATTAATATTATTATTATTATTACTATACTATACTAGACTATACCATACTATACTATACTGTATGCTATAATATACCACACAGTACACTAGGCCTATACCATATACAATACACTCTACGCTATAGGCTAATATACTATAATATTACAATACTAATTACAGTAACTGTAACTATAACTATAAAAAGAACTATGACTATGACTATGACTATTACTATTAATATTACTATACTATACTATACTGTATGCTATACTATACCGCACAGTACACCAGGCCTAAACTATACACTATACACTATACACTATTGGCTACAATATTATACTATACCAATTACTGTAACTGTAACTGTAACTATAACCATAACTATGACTATGCCTATGACTATTACTATTAGTATTATTAATACTATACTATACTAGAATATATTATCCTATAATATACTATTCTATATTATAATAAACTATACTCTACTGTATGCTTTTCTATACCACACAGAACACTAAGCCTATAATAAATACTGTCACTGTACACTATAGGCTACTATAACATACTATACTATACTATTACTATATTAATTAGTGTAACTGTGAATATGACTATGATTATAACTATTACTATTACTATTATTATTACTATACTAGACTATACTATCCTATACTATACTATACTATACTATACTATACTAGACTATACTAAACTATACTTTACTAGACTATACTATATTAGACTATAATATACAATACTTACTTTACTATACTATACCTTACTATACTATACTATACTATACTATACTCTACTAAACTATACTAGACTATATTATACGATACTATACTATCTTATACTATACTATATACTTTCCTATACTATACCATACTATACTATACAGTACTATCCTATACTATACTATACTATACTATCCTATACTATACTATACTATACTGCACTATACTATAATAGACTATACTATACTATACTATACTATACTATACTATACTATACTATACTATACTATACTTTACTATCCTATACTTTCCTATATTATACTATACAATATTATACTATACTAGACTATAATATTCTGTCATGTATTATACTATACTAGACTATACTATACTATACTTGACTATCCTATACTATACTATACTATCCTATACTGTACTATCCTATACTATCCTTTAATATCCTATCCTATAATATACAATACTATACTCTACTATCATATACTATCCTATACTATACTATATTATACTATCCTATACTATACTATCCTATACTATCCTACACTATACTTTACTATACTCTACTATACTATCCTATACTATACTATACTATAACATATTATCCTATTTTATCCTATACTATTCTATACTTTCCTATACTAGACTATACTATACTATCCTATGCTATACTATACTAGACTATACTATACTATACTATACTATACTATACTATACTATACTAGACTATACTATACTATACTAGACTATACTATACTATACTATATTTACTTTACTATACTATACTTTACTATACTATACTATACTATACTATACTCCACTAAACTATACTAGACTATATTATACGATACTATACTATCTTATACTATACTATACTATACTATACTATACTATATTAGACTATACTATACAATCCTATACTATACCATACTCTACTGGACTAACCTATACAATACTATACATAACTATACTTTATTATACTAGACTATACTAACCTATTCTATACTATTCTATCTTATACTATATTATACTTTACTATACTATACTAGACTATACTTACTATACTATACTATCCTATACTATACTATCCTATTTTATACTATACTATACTAGACTATACTATACTATACTATACTATACTATACTATACTATACTATCCTATACTATCCTATATTATTCTACACTATGCTACACTATACTATCCAATACTATACTATACTACAATATCCTATACTATCCTATCCTATACTATCCTATACTATACTATACTATACTATATAATCCTATACTATCATATACTATACTGTACTATACTATACTATACTATACTATCCTATACTATACTATTCTATACTATACTATCAAATATTATACTATGCTATACTATCCTATAGTGTACTTTACTATACTATACTATCCTATAGTATACTATACTTTACTATATTATACTAGACTATCCTATACAATACAATACTATACTATCCTTTACTATACTACACTATACTATACTATTCTATACTAAACTATTCTAGATTACACTATACTATACTATACTATACTATACTATACTATACTATACTATACTATACTAGACAATCCTATACTATACTATCCTGTACTATACTATACTATATTATATTACACTATACTAGACTATCATATACTATAATGTACTATACTATGCTATACTATACTATACTATCCTATACAATATTATACTATACTTTACTATACTATACTATCCTATACTATACTATACTATACTATCCTATAATATACTATAATATCCTATACTTTACTTTATTGTACTATACTAACCTACAATATATACTATAATATACTTTACTATCCTATACTGTACTATACTATCCTATACTATCCTATAGAATTCTATACTATACTATACTACCCTATAGTATACTATACTATACTATACTATACTATACTAGACTATCCTATACTATACTGTACTATACTATATATACTATTCTTTATTATACTATATATTATGCTATACTATACTATCCTATAATATACTATACTATCCTATACTATACTATACTGTACTATACTATCCTATACTATACAATACTATAATATACTATACTATCCTATACTATCTTATACTATCCTATACTCTCCTATATTATACTATACTATACTATCCTATAGTATACTATACTATACTATACTAGACTATCCTATACTATACTATACTATACTATACTTTACAATACTATACTCTACTAGACTATACTATACTATACTATACTATACTACACTATACTATACTATCCTATTCTATTTTACTATACTATACTATACTAGACTATCCTATACTCTACTAAACAATACTATACTATACTATACTATACTAGACTATCCTATACTATACTATCCTATACTATACTATATTATCCTATACTACACTATACTATAATATAGTATACTATACAAGACTGTCCTATTTTACTATACTATACTATCCTATACTATACTTTACTATACTATACTATAATTTACTATACTCTCCTATACTATACAATGCTATACTATACTATCCTGTACTATACTATACTATACTATCCTATACTGTACTATACTATACTAGACTATCCTACACTATACTATACTACACTATACTATACTATACTAGTCTATCGTATAATATAATATACTATCCTATATTATACTATACTACACTATACTATACTATATTATAATAGACTATACTATATTATACTATACTATACTATACTATACTATATTATCCTATACTATACTCTACTATACTATACTATACTATCCTATACTATACTATACTTCACTATCCTATACTATCCTATATTATACTATACTATATTATTCTATACTAGGCTATTCTATTCAATCCTATACTATACTAGACTATACTATACTATACTATACTAGACTATCCTATACTATACTATCCTATACTATACTATACTATACTATACTATCCTATACTATACTATCCTATACTATCCTATACTTTACTCTAATATCTTATACTATTCTATACTATACTATATTACACTATCCTATACTATAATCTACTATACTATACTATCCTATACTATACTATACCATACTTTACTATACTCTATTATACTATCCTATACTATACTATACTATAATATATTATCCTATTTTATCCTATGCTATACCATACTTTCCTATACTAGACTATACTATACTATCCTATACTATACTATTCTAGACTCTACTATACTATACTTTATTATACTAGACTATACTAAACTATACTATACTAGATTATACTATACTATACTATACTTTACTATACTATACTATCCTATACTATACTATACTATACTATCCTATACTATACTATACTCTATTATACTATACTATACTATACTAGACTATACTATACTATATTATACTATACTATACTATACTAGATTATCCTATACTGTACTATCCTATACTATACTATAGTATACTATACTATACTATCCTATACTCAACTATACTATACTATAATAGACTATACTCTACTATACTATAGTATGCTATACTAGACTATCCTATACTATAATATACTAAACATTACTATACTATCCTATACTATATTATACTATACTATACTCTTCTATATTACACTATACTATACTATACTATCCTATAATATACTATACTATACTATCCTATACTAGACTATCCTATACTATACTATAACATACTATACTAGATTATACTATCCTATACTATACTATACTATTCTATACTATACTATACTATACTTTACTATACTATACTATACTCAACTATCCTATACTATACTATACTATCCTATTCTATACTATACTATACTACATTAGACTATACTATACTATTCTATACTATACTATCCTATACTATCCTACACTATACTATACTATCCTATACTATATTATACTATACTATCCTATACTATACTAAACTATCCTATATTATCCTATACTATGGTCTACTATACTATACTATCCTATACTATACTATAATATCCTTCACTACCCTATATTATACTATACTATATTATCCTATACTAGACTATACTATTCCATCCTATACTATACTAGACTATACTATACTATACTATACTAGACTATACTATACTATACTATACTTTACTATTCTATACTATCCTATACTATACTATACTAACATATACTCTACTAAACTATACTAGACTATACTATACTATACTATACTATACTATACTATACTATACTATACTATCCTATCCTATAATATACTATAGTATACTATACTGTACTATACTATACAGTCCTATAGTATACTATACTATACTATATTATACTAGACTATCCTATACTATACTATCCTTTACTATACTATACTATACTATACTATACTATAATATACTATACTATTCTATACTATACTATCCTATAGTATACTATACTATACAATACTAGACTATACTATACTATCCTATACTATACTATACTACACTATCCTATACTATCCTATACTATACTATACTGTACTATACAATACTATACTATACTATTATACTCTCCTATACTATACTATCCCATACTATACTTTACTAAACTATAGTATCCTATACTATACTATACTATCCTATACTTTCCTATATTATACTATACTATATTATCCTATACTAGACTATACTATTCTATCCTATACTATACCAGACTATACTATACTATACTATTCTAGACTATACTATACTATACTATACTTTACTATACTATACTATGCTATACTTTCTATACTATACTATACTTTACTATACTATACTATACTATACTATACTCTCCTATACTCTACTAAACTATATTAGACTATATTATACTATCTTATACTATACTATACTATATACTTTACTATACTATACTATACTATACTATACTATACTATACTATACTATCCTATACTATACTATACCATACTATCCTATACTATCCTATAATATACTATACTATCCTATACTATACTATACTGTACTATACTATCCTATACAATACTATAACATACTATACTATATTATACTATACTATACTATCCTATAGTATACTCTAATATACTATACTATCGTATAGTATACTATACTATACTATAGTATACTATACTAGACTATCCTATACTATTCTATACCACACTATACTATACTATACTAGACTATACTAGACCATCCTCTACTATACTCTACTATCCTATACTATCCTATACTATACTATACTATCCTATACTATACCATACTATATTATACTACACTATACTATACTATACTATACTATACTATACTATTCTATACTATACTATACTACACTATCCTATACTATATTATACTATACTATACTAGACTATCCTATACTATACTAATGTATACTATACTATACTATACTATACTATACTATCCTATACTCTACTATACTATACCATAATAGAGTATATTATACACTATTGTTCTATGCTTTACTAGACTATCCTATACTATACAATACTATACTATCCTATACTATATTATACTATACTATACTATACTATCCTATACCTTCCTATACTATACTCTACTATACTACACTATACTATACTATACTATCTTATACTATACTAGACTCTCCTATACTATACTATACTAAACTATACTATACTATACTAGACTATACTATCCTATACTATACTATTCTATCTTATACTATACTATACTTTGCTATACTATACTATACTATACTATACTATACTATACTATACTATACTATACTATACTATCCTATACTAAACTATACTATCCTATTCCTTACTGAACTATACTATACTATACAATACTATACTATACTATCCTATACTATACTATCCTATACTATACTATCCAATACTATACTATAGTATACTATACTATACTATACTATCCTATACTCTACTATACTATACTATAATAGACTATACTCTACTATACTATAGTATGCTATACTATCCTATACTATACTATACTATACTATCTCATACTATACTCTACTATAATATACTATACCCTACTATAATATACTATACTATACTATACTATATATACTATATTATAATATAATATACTATAATATACCATACTTTCTAACCTATACTAAACCATACTATACTATACTATAATATACTATACTATACTATAGTATAACTATACTGTACTATACTATATTATACTATACTATACTATACTATACTATACTGTACTATAATATACTATACTATAGTATACTATACTATAATATACTATACTATACTATACTCTACTATGCTATAATATATTATACTATACTATCCTATACTATACTATATTATACTATACTATCCAATACTATACTATACTATAATATACTATCCTATACTATACTCTACTATGCTATACTATACTATACTATCCTATACTATACTATACTATACTATACTATACTAGACTATACCATATTATGCTATACAATAGTATACTAACTATACTATACTATACTATACAAACTTTACTATCCTACACTATACTATACTATACAAGACTATACTATACTATACTATACCATACTATACTCTCCTATACTATACTATAATATACTCTACTATCCTATACTATACTATACTGCAGTATAATTTACTATCCTATACTATCCTATTCTATACTATACTATACTATACTATCCTATACTATACTATACTAATCTAGACTGTACTATACTATACCATCCTATACTATACTATACTATACTATACTATACTATACTAGACTATACTAGACTATACTATACTATACTATATTATTCTATAGTATACTAGACTATACTATACAATAATATACTATACTACACTATACTATACTATACTATATTATACTATACTGTACTATACTATACTATACTCTACCATAATATACTATACTATACTTTACTATACTATACTATACTATACTATACTATACTATACTAGACTATACAGTGCTATACTAGACTCTACTATACTAGACTATACTATACTATAATATACTATACAATACTATAATATGCTATACTATACTATAATATACTATATTATACTATAATATACTATACTATAATATACTATACTATACTATACTATACTATACTATACTATACTATACTGTACTATACTATAATCTACTATACTATACTATAATTTACTATACTATACTATACTACACTCTACTATAATATACTATACTGTACTATAATATACTATACTATAATATACTATACTATACTATACTGTACTATACTTTACTATCCTATACTATACTATACAATACTATACTATAAAATACTATACTATACTGTACTATCCTATACTATACTATACTATACTATACTATACTATACTATAATATACTAGACTATACTATCCTATACTATACTATACTGTATTGTACTATACTATCCTATACTATAATATACTATACTATACTAGACTATACAATAGTCTACTATACTATACTATACTTTACTATACTATACTATCCTATAATATACTATACTATACTATACCATACTATACTATCCGATCTGGACAGCTATGTATAACAAGTGCTTGGAACTCAGCACTATCCCAACCTCTTGGAGGAGGTCACCGATAAAGGTGCTTAACAAAGGCAAAGGATCCCAGGACTCTCCTGGTTCATACAGGGTGAATGCGCTAGAATGCGCCGCTTTTAAAATGTTGTCCAGCGTCATTCGAAATAGGATACTTGACGGACTAATGGAGGTAATACCAACAGAGCAATATGGCTTCGTACCTGGCAAGTCAACGGTACAGACAGTGCAACGTGTACTCGAATATATTAAAGACTCGATAAATGAACCAAACGGCCATGTTTTCGCTGCCTTCATCGATTACAAGAAAGCCTTCGATGGTATAAACAGAAACACCCTAATTCAGAAACTTGAGGCAGTAGTAGGCCCAGAAGATCAGTTCTTCAGCCTCATGAAGAACATCATGGAAACAAATATAATAAACATCAGCGACGGTCTTCTTGAATCACCAGACATCATACAAACGAATGGTGTACTGCAAGGGGATCCTCTGAGTTCCATAATGTTCAATCTGGTTACGCACGATGTTGTTCAGAAGGTAGCAACACAAGGCGTGAAAATGTACCTGTATGCAGATGATATGGTTGTGCTAAGCAACTACAGGACCTCACTCCAAGAGGCAATCAACAACCTAGTCGTATGGTCCCAGGACAACGACATGCAGATAAACCAAAACAAGACGAAAATAATGAAGTTTCGAAAAGGAGGAAAATTATCCTCAAAGGACAAGTTTATCTGCGAAACTCAAACCCTCGAAATAGTTAAATATTTCAAATATCTAGGGGTGACTCTGCAAGTAACCGGTTTCACGTTCACCAGGCATATTGAGGACAGAACAGTCGCGGCAATCAAGGCCACAATGGGGATACGAAACCTCAAGTCCCTGTCACTCGGAACCTCAATTGCATTGTTCAAACTCCAAGTCGCACCAGTAGCATCATATGCCATTGAGATAATATGGACGTACCTCAGCTACCAAAACCTAAAAACTTTGGACAGGGCTAAGTTCAGATATATAAACAGAACACTCTGCATTTCCAAGTTCGCTCCAACCCGACTCGTGTACCAGCTGGCATGAACAACGTCCTTCATAGAAGATTTAATGGCCACCTACAACCTGACACCAACCCCAGCCAGTACGAAGTTTTTTGACGAACGACGACAGAAAGCCGCAGAAATTGACCCTGCATTTTTCCGCACCCCAGCGATGAACAACGAGGAATGGAAAGCAGCCAACTTCGAGCTACGTCACCATTACACTAGGGGAGCAATCCATGGTTTTCACTACCGCATCTGTACTAGAAAAGGTTTTCACCAGGTGACCAGTGATTGTGCGTGTATAATCTGTGCACTGCATTGCCCGCTATATCACCTCTTTGAATGCTCACTAAGAATATTGCCGCTGTCATATTACGCTAAACTACTGCAGTTGATGGCAGAAGAAGGCTTTACATTAATAAACAATAAAGACGACAAGACTTACCTTGCTTACAATGGAAGCAGTACAATTGATCTAATTTTCTACAAGGGTTCAGGAATCAATTTGATAAGCCACAAAGTAGGTTACTCAATAAAAGAGGCGCACCTGAAGAAACACATTCCTGTAACAGCAAGTTTCAGTATAAAACAACAAGCTTTCCTCACAAAAGAACGTAGCATAACTAAGCCCAGATCGAGGAAGTTAGATGTCCACTCTCTCTCACAACAGCAAACAAAAATAACGGACCTACAAGAGAAGATAGAACAAAACGACATAGATGCTGCCGCCGAGATCATGGAGGACATTATCAAAGGTGCAACTTCCCCAATAAAGAAACGAAGATCTCAAAAGTGGTTCGACCGAACATGCTACCTAGAAAGGAAGCGAGTCATCCAGGCACTGCACAAGGCAAGGATCAGTAACTTTCGTGAAGACCTAACTACATACAGTGCTCTCAGAAAGCAATACAAAACTCTCCTCAGAAACACCCGAAATAACTACATCGAATCGGAAGCAATCAGGATGGTGGAGGAAACAAGAGAAAACCCGTACAGAGCACTAAAGCCCCGAAAAACAAAAACAGTTAGTAAAATAGACATGGATATATGGGAAGAGCATTTCACAGATCTTCTTAACCAGAAAAGATCCTTACAAGCATACCCAATAAAGACCGTAGAGCCAAACAGTCCCCAAAACCCTTTCACCTCTGAAGAGAGGCGCTACCCTATCAAAACTCAAAGACAGGAAAGCTTGCGGACCCGACGGCATCTTCAACGAGCACATCAAGTCATCAGCCGAGATACTACTTCCAACACTAACAAACCTGCTGAATGCATGCCTGCGAACGGGAAACATTCCAACAACATGGAAAACGTCAACAATTAAAGTAATGTACAAAGGCAAAGGAGATCCATGCGACCCTAACTCTTATCGAGGGATCGCCCTAGAAAATAACCATCTGAAGATACTGACAAGGCTGATCACACAAAGGATTACGGAAGAGATAGAACAATCAATCCCAGAAGAGCAGTTTGGGTTCAGAAAGGGAAGAAACACAATCCAAGCCATCAGAAACCTACTGGACGACATAGATACCGCTCTACGACACCCTCGAGGAAAATTCCATGCAGTATTCATCGATTTCTCAAAAGCATTCGATAAACTGAACAGGAGCATCATCTCCTCAAAACTAGAGTCCATAGCCATAGAAAATAAAGACCTCACATGCCTGATCCACAACATGCTGAGTAGTAACAGTGTACAGATCTCAGACAGTATAACCTTGTCAACAAACATCACGCAAACAAATGGAGTGCTGCAGTGAGACCCCCTCAGTCCTCTATTATTTAACATCGCCACCCACGACGTCGTAAAATCAATAAGAGAAGAATCTACAGATGTCAAGCTCTATATCTATGCCGACGACATGGTCCTGGGATCTCATGACAGGAGTGAACTCCAAAAAGCAACCTACGCGCTGGAAAAGTGGGCTGACCAAAATGAGCTGGAGATAAACATGCAGAAAACCGAACACATGATATTCAGGAAAGGGGGGAAGATATCTCAACAAGACAAAATCTTTCTGAAACAAGAACCTCTACAAACAGTAAACCAGGCCAAATACCTCGGACTGACACTACAGACCACAACAAATTCATTCAGGGTACACACCAATCAAAGAGCTACAGCAGCCACAAAAGCCATTCATGACATCAGAGAACTAACCAAGCTATCTCTCAAAACAGCGATGATCATCTTCCACACCAAGATAGTCCCCATACTTACATACGGACTAGACCTAACTTGGGACAAGCTGCGCACGAAAGACCTCCATACCCTAGAGAACGTCAAGGCTCGCTTCTTGAAGGCTGCACTAGGAGTATCAAAACACACACTATCCAGGCTGGTGTACGTGCCACTGGAAGAAAGCACTAGACGAGAGGATAAGGAAGAGGGAAGACATCTGGGAGGATTTCTACACAACGGAGGCCATGATAAACCGGACCTGGACAGACACGAACCAGAAGCTCCGCCACTTCGTGACATCGCTGGCGGTTCATGGATACCACCACAAGATATGCAGAATTCAGTGTTTCCACGAACCGGACGACAACTGTGTGTGTGTCCTATGCAACAAGATATGTGATAGATACCATATCCTAGTCTGTGGGAATCGGCAGCTATCAGTCATTAACTTTGTTCAATCCAAGTGACTTTCATTTATGCACAATTTGAGCGCTTTATTATTATTATATTACGCTAAAGATGAATGACAAAGAACTGTGTACGACATATTCACAATGCTCGATATACACAATGTGTTTATTAAATCTATTATTATATTATCTATCTATCTATGAATATATAAATAAATAAAATTAAATATAAATAAATAATTAAAATATTAAATATAAATCAAATGAAATTAAGTATAAATATATATAAAGGTATTAATTAATTAAATTAAATTAAATATAAATATATAGATACAATTGAATATTATAAAATTAAATTAAATATGACTAAAGAAATAATTTAAATATAACTAAATATAAATCAATAAATAAATATGTAAATAAATAAATTATAAATATTAAATGTAAATAAATAATTAAATAAAATTAAATGCAAATAAATAAGTAAATAAATAAAATTAAATTAACATAAATCAATAAATAGAATTAAATATAAATAAACAAATAAATAAATAACATTAAATATAAATAAGTAAATAAATGTAAATAAATGAATAAAATTGAATATACATAAATAAATTATTTCATTTATTAATAAAAGAGTTAAATTAATTAAATAAAATTAAATATAACTAAATAAATAACTATATAAATGAATTAAATAAAAATAAATAAATAAATAAAATATAACTAAAAAATAAATAAAACTAAATTTAAGTAAATAAATAAATAAAATTAAATTTTAATAATTAAATAAATAAATAAAACTAAATTAGATATAAATAAGGAATATTAAGTATAAATAATTAAATGACTAAATAAATAAATAAAATTAAATAAAAATGAATAAATAAAATTAAATTAAATATAAATATGTAAATATATAAATAAAATTTAATATGTAAATAAATAAAATCTAAACGATTATATTAAATTAAATTAAATATAAATAAATAAAATTTAATATAAATAAATTAATAAAATTAAGCTAAATTAAATACATTATTTACATTTAATTAAATGATAAAGTAAAATAAATAAAACATTAAATAATTAAATTAAATAAAATTAATAAATTTATTAATAAATTAAATAAAGAAAAAAATTAAATTAATTAATGAAGTTAATTAAATTAAATAAGTGAATTAAATAAATTAAATAAATTAAATAAATAATGAAATAATTAAATAAATTATATAAAATAAATGAGTAAATAAAACATAGAAAAATACATAAATAAATTACTTAATTAAATATAAATAAATAATAAAAAATATTAAATTAAATGTAAATAAATAAATAAAATTAATTTTATACAATTAAATATCCATCTATCTATGAAATAAACAAATAAAATAAAATAAAAATAAATAAACAAATTAAATATAACTAAATGATAAATAATATATAATTAAATATAAATAAATAAGTGAATAAAATAAATAAATAAGAATAAATTAACTTAATTAATTAAATTATATAAAAATCATATAAATAATTAAATTAATTAAAATACAATAAGTTAAATAAGTAAAATAAAATAAATTGACAAATAAAATAAATTAAATAAATGAATAAAATAGTTAAATAAATTCAATTAAAATAAATAAATTAAATAAGATGAATAAGTTAAATTAATTAAATTAAAATGAAATAAATAAATATAAATTAATTAATCAAGCAATTAAAATAAATTAAAATAAAATTAATAAATTGAATTAAATTAACAAAAATAAAATAAATTAAAATAAATCAATCAATCAATAAAATAAATTAAAACAAAACAAATTTAAGTAAATAAAATAAATAAATTATTTAAAAGAATTACATAAAATAAATTAAATAAATAAATTAACTAAATAAATTAATAAAATAAATAAACTGAATAAAATAAGTAAATTATATAAAATAAATTAGAATAAGTAAATTAAAATAAATATGTAAATAAATAAATTAAAATAAAATAAATAAATAAAATAATTAAAATAAATTAAGTAGGTAAATAGAAATAAAATAAGTTTGATTAATTAAAATAATATTAAAATAAAATTAATTAAATAAATAAAATAAATAGATAAAAGCAAGCAAATAAATAAAATAATTTAATTAATAAACTAAATAAATAAAATTTTAAATAAATTAATTAAATTAAGTAAATAAATAAAATAAATAAATTAATAGAATAAATAAAATAAAATAAATATTTGAAACAAAATAAATAAATATAAAAGTAAGTAAATAAAAGTTAATTGAAATAGATTATATGAAATACAAAATAAATGTATATATAAATAAATGAATAAAAATAAATGAAATGCAATTAAATATAAATTAGATAATTTAATGAAATTAAATATAAATTACTTTATTAAATAAAATTAAATATTAATAAATAAATAAAAATAAATAAAATTAGATATAAATTAATAAATAAAATAAAATTACTCGTAAATATAAATAAATGAAAAATAATTTATAATTAAATTTAAATAAATAAATACGGTAAATATATAAACAAATAAGTAAATAAAATAAATTAAAATAAGAAATAAAATAAATGAATATAAAGTTAAATATAAAATAGACAAATAAAATGAATAAATTAAAATAAATAAATTAATTAATTAAAACAAATAAATAAATAAACTAACTAAATTAATAAAATAACTTAATCAATAAAATAAATTAAATTAAATCTATTAAATAAAGTAAATAAGTTAAATAAATAAGTAAATATATTAAATTAATTAAGTAAATAAATTAAATTGAATTAAATAAATTATTTACATTAAATTAAATAATAAAGTAAAGTAAATGAATCAATAAAATAAATTAATTAAAATCAATAATTAAGTAAATCAAATAAAATAAATGAAATAAAATAGATTACATAATTAAATTAAGTAAAATTAATAAATCAATAAATAAATGAAAGGAAATAAGTAAATTAAATTAATAAATAAAATAAAATAAATTAAATTAAATTAAATGAATTAAATATATAAATAAAATAAAATAAATAAATAATTATATAAGTTAAATTAAATAAATAAGTAAAATCAATAAGTAAATAAAATAAATAAAATGAAATTAATTAATTAAAAGTTAAATAAAAACAGATGAGATAAATAAATAAAATAAATCACATAAAATAATTAGAATGCATTACTGTAAATAAAATAATTTAAATAAATTAAGTTAAATAAATAAAGAAATTAATTATTTAATTAATAAAACAATAATTACGTAAAATAAAGTAAAATAAAGAAATAGAAATAAAATAAATTAAATAAATAAATTAAAATAAATAAATTAATTAATTAATAATAATTAATAAATAATTTAAATTTATTAACCGGTATATACCCTGCATTCATTATTCCTGTCTTTAAGAATGGTAAAATAAATGTTTCCAATTATAGACCTATTTCAATATTAAACAATTTCTAAAAATTTTTTGAAAAAATAATCCACAAACATGTTTCATTTTATGTTAAGAGTAAAATTAATTCAGCCCAGCATGGTTTTACTAAAGGTAAATCAACAACTACAAACTTAGTATCTTACCTTAACCTTGTTATGCCTGTTTTTGAAACTCAAGGTCAAATTGACTCAATTTATATCGACTTTAGCTAAGCGTTTGATGTTGTACCTCACAATATTTTGATAAATAAATTAAAAAACTTTGGTCTCTCTTCTAACTACGTGAGCTGGTTTGAAAACTATTTAACTAATAGACAATGTTGTGTTCGTCTAGGTGATTCTCTCTCGGACCCATTTAATTGTTTATGTGGAGTTCCCCCAGGATCTACATTGGGCCCTCTATTATTTTTATTATTTATAGATGACCTATGTAAAAGAATAAGTTCAAACTATCTGTTATTTGCTGATGATCTCAAAATCTTTCGCTCAATAAATAGTTCTGCCGATTGCCAAACTCTTCAAAATGATATTAACTCCATTGAACTTTGATCTGACAATAATGGAATGAAAATTAATGAAACAAAAACTTTTGTCATTTCGTACTCACGAAAAACTACTTCCATAAAATTTAATTATACTCTTAATACCGTCTGTATTATTAGGAAAACTTCTATCAAAGATCTTGGTGTACTACTCGATTCTAAATTATACTTTCACGATCATGTTCAATATACATATTTATAATCATTCAATAAGAATGCTTGGTTTAATAAGGTCTGTAACTTATTCTTTTTCTACTCCAGAGTCTCTATTAATTCTTTACTTTACTTTGGTTCGATCTAAACTTGAATATGCATCTGTAGCCTGGAATTCCTTTACTTCAACTGATTCGGTTAAATTGGAAAATATTCTAAGAAAATTTTTTCCTTATGTGCTTTTCGATTTATACCCAATTCCTCTGACTTTAACTATGAGATTACCTGTAAATATTTTAACTGTTGTAGCCTTTATTCTAGTCGTCAAAACCTTGATTATCAATTTCTTTGCAAAGTTATCAAGGGTGATATTGATTGTGAGTCTATCATAAATAACATCAGCCTTCGTATTCCTACAAATGTTTAAGATTTCAAAAAAATTTTATAACAGAAATTCAAAATCACTTTCTCCAGTCTGTAGATGCATAAAATATGCCAATTTGCATGGGCACAGTTTAGATCCTTTTAATAAGAGAAAGGTGCGCTCGAAGGAGCGTTAAAGTTTGGTACACTGCACCAGATCATTTGAAGGTATAGTTTCGTTTTGATTATTAGTATTTACTGTTCTTGTCTCAATTTTATTTATATATGTTTTTGTTTATATAAGATATTTTTTATTTATTTTTGCACCTTTGTATCTGTTTGTGTATTGTGCTGAACTATAATTGGCCTCTGGCTGTTGTTCAGCACACAAATATTAATAATAAAATAACATAGAATAAAAAAGGTAAATGAAATTAGATAAATAAATGGATAAATATATAATAGATAAATAAAATAAATAAATAAATAAAATAAATTACATAAAAAATGAAATAAATCAATTAATAAGTTAAATAAAAATAAACTAATTAAATAAGTAAATAAATTAATTAATATCAAATAAATTAAAATAAATAAATAAATGAAATTAAATTAATTAATTAATTAAAATAAAATAAGTAAAAATAAATAAATAAAATAATTAAAAAAATAAATGAAAGAAATTAAATACATTTAATTAATTATTTATTTAAAGAATTTGAATGAAATAAATAAATGAAATCAATTAAAATAAATAAAATAAATAAATAAATCAGCTAGATAAATTAATAAAATGAATTAATAACATAAAATAAATAAATTAAATAAATTAAAATAAAATAAATAAATATAAATAAATTAATTAAAATAAATAAATGAATAAATTAAATTAAATAAGAAAATAAAAATAAATTAAATAAATAAATTATAATAAAACAAAATTAAAATAAATAAAATCAATAAATTAAAATCAAGTAAAATAACATAAATTAGAATAAATCACATAAATTAAATTAAAAAATTAAATGAAACAAATAAATTGAATTCAAATAAATAAATAACATAAAATAAAATAAGTTAAATAAAATAAATAAATAAATAAAATTATATAAATCAATAAATTAAAATAAATAACTATAAGAATATATCAGATAAATAAATAGATTAATTAAATTAAATAAATAAATAAAATAAAATAAAACGAAATAAATTAATTAAAAAATACATAAATAAATAAATTAAATTAAATAAAAAATAAATTCAATAAGATACATTAGAATAAATGCAGTAAATTATATAAAAATTGAATAAAATAATTAACTTAAATTAAAATAAATTAATAACATAAAATAAAATAATTTAAATATAAAAAATTAATAAATAAAATAAAAATGAAATAAATTATATAAATAAATTAATTAAATGATGCCACATGCTCCTGTCTTCAAGAGGCCCAAACTGTGGATCATGTAATATACAGGTGTAGAAAACTTCAGCAGCAGAGGGACATCTTCAGACATCAAATAGTAATGAATCATGGAAAGTGGCCAGTTGCTCAAGATCAACTCATTTTGAAACACTACAAACAATTCAAAACATTCATACAATCAATAGACTTTAACACATTATAAACATGAATCCAAATAAGCATACAATTATAAGATTTTAAATTGTGGATCTGTGATGTACAATTGAAATATGACTCCGTCTATTGCAATAGTGTATTGTTAAATGACTGTGAACATGTATGTAACATAAAAATAACATATAACTATATTAAACATAGTATGTAATATTGCAACACTTGTAAAAAATTTCTGATAATGCATTTAGGCATAAGCTTTGTAACTGGTGAGCGGATTGATTCTGTATAGTACATAGATAATTTAATTGTGGATGTGTAATGTGTATTTGTGATGTATTAATTAATTGTGGATGTGTAATGTGTATTTGTAATGTATTAATTAATTGTGGATGTGTAATGTGTATTTGTAATGTATTAATTAATTGTGCATTTGTAATGTACTTAAGCATAAGATTTATAATTGCTACTTGATCATATATTGTGTAGAGCAGATAATTTTTATTTATTTTAAATTTGGATATGTAACATAAACGTAGCATGTAGTATTGCAAATATTGTATGCAATGGAACATGCTGTTTTAGCACAATAAAGAAAAAAAAAAAAAGAAAAAAAAATTAATTAATTAAAATAAATAACTATAACAATATATAAAATAAAATAAATGAAATAAAATATAATAAAATAAAGTAATTAAAATAAATAAATTAATTAATTAAATATTTAACCTAATATAAATGAAATAAATTAAATTAAATAATGAAATTAGATAAAATATATTAAATAAAATAAAATAAATATATTAAATTAAATATAATTAATAAAATAAATTGAATTAAATAAGAAATAAATTAATTGATTAAATAAAATCAATTAAATAAATAGATAAATAAAATAAATAAATAAATTAAAGTACAATAAATTAAACTAAATTAATAAACAAAATATAAGAAAAATAAATAAGTACAATAAATTGAATAAAATTACTTAAATGAATAATAAGAATAACTAAGTAAATAACATTAAAATAAATGAATTAAATAAAAATAAAATAAATTATATAAATAAATAAATAAATAAATTAAAATTAAATAAATTGAAATAAATAAGGAAAAGAATATATCAAGAAAATAAAATAAAATCAATTCAATTACATAAATAAATCAATGAAATAAAATAGAATAAAGTAAATAAGTAAATAAATTAAATAAATTAAATTAAACATAATCAGTAAAATACATTAATTGATTAAATAAACGATTAAATAAATCAATAAAATATATAAAGAAATTAAACTAAAATGAATAAATTAAATAAATAACTAAATCAGCAAAATAAATTAATAAAATAGATTAATAAAATAAAATTAATTAATTACATAAAATAAATTAAAATACATAAATTAATTAATTAAATTAAATAAATGAATAAATGAAATGAAATAAATAAATAAAAATAAAATAAATCAAATAAATAAATTATAATATAAGAAATTAAAATAAATAAATAAAATAAATCGAATAAAATGAATTAAAACAACATAAATTAAAATAAATAAAATAGAATAAATAAAACAAATTAAATTAATTAATAAATAATTAAATAAAATAAATAAATTAAAATGAATAAATAAATTAAATACAATAATGAAATACATAAATAAAGTAAAATAAATTAAAATGAAATAAATTAGAATAAATAAAATAAATAAATAACATAAAATAAAATAAGTTAATTGAAAGAAATAAATAAAATATAAATAAAATAAATTATATAAATAAATAAATAAAAATAAATAAATAAAAGAATATATCAAGTAAATAAAATAAATTAATTTAGATAAATAAATAAAATAAAATAAATTGAAGGCAATAAAGTAACTAAATAAATTAATTACATAAATTAAATTAAATATATTAAGTAAAATAAATTCAAAAAAATAAATAAATCAATTAACAAAATAAAAAAATAAATAAAATAAAATAAAGTAAATTATATTAATAAATAAAGTAAATAAATGAATTACATAAATTAAATTAAATAAAAAATAAAGTAAAATAAATTAATTCAATAAAATAAATAAATTAAATGAAATAAATAAATTAAATTAAAATAAATAAATAACAAACTAAAATAAGTTAAACATAATAAATAAATAAAATAAAAATAAAATAAATTATAAAAATAAATTAAAAGAAAACTAAGAGATATAAAATAAATAAAATAAAATAACTGAAGGAAAATAAAATAAACTAAAGCGAATGAAATTAATTGATTAAATTAAATTAAATATATTAAGCAATATAAATTAAAGAAATAAAATAAAATGTATTGAATTAAATAAATAACATAAATAAATTAAATAAATAAAAAATTAAATAAATTAATTCATTAATATAAAATATTTTAAAATAAATACATAAACAAAAAATTAAGAGAAATAAATAAATGCAATAAATTGAATAAAATTATTTAAATAAATTAAATAGAATAAATAAATTAATAAAATAATTAAATTTAATTAATTAATTAAGACTAAACAAATTAAAGTAATTAAATAAATATTAAATAAATAAATACAAATAAATAAAATGAATAAATTAAGTAATTAATTAAAGCAAAATAAATTAATATAAATTAAATAAATAAGTAAATTAGTTATTTATTTAAAGAAAATGAATAAAATAAATTAAATAAATAACTAAATAAAATAAAAATTAAATTAAAATTAATAAATTAAATAAATAAATAAGGTCAATAAATTCATAAAATAAATTAATTATATAAAATATATAAAATAAATTAAATTAATTAAAATAAAATACATAAATAAGTCAATAAATAAACATGAATAAATACGTTAATTATAATAAATTGAGATATAAAATAAATTATATAAATAAATAAAATAAAATAAATGAATTAATTAATCTACTATTGATTTAAAGAAATTGAATTAAATAAATAAATAAGATAAATAAATACATAAATTAAATTGAAATAAATAAATTAAATTAAATTAATTAAAATAAAATAAATATAAATAAATAAATTAAAATAAATAAATGAATAAATTAAATTAAATAAGAAAATAAAAATAAATTAAATAACTAAATTATAATAAAAGAAAATTAAAATAAATAAAATCAATAAATTAAAATAAAGTAAAATAACATAAATTATAATAAATAAAATAAAATAGAATTAATTTAATCAATTAATAAATAATTAAATTGAAATAAATAAGTTAAAATAAATCGATTAATTAAATATAAAATTTACTAAATATATAAAATGAAATTAAGTAAAATAAAATAAATTAGAATAAATCAAATTAAATTAAACAATTAAATACAACAAATAAATTGAATTAAAATAAATATTAAAATAAAATAAGTTAAATAAAATAAATAAAATAAAAATAAAAGAATATATCAGATAAATAAATAGATTAATTAAACTAAATAAGTAAATAAGTGAAATAAAATAAAATAAAACGATAAATAAAATGAATTAAAGTAAATACAGTAAATAAATAAATTAAATTAAATATATTAAGGAAAATAAATTAAATAAATGAAATACATAAATAAATAAAATAAATTAATTATATATAATATATCAAATAAAATCAAATACATTATATTACTAAATAATATAATTAAATAAATTAAATTAAATAAAAAACAAATTCAATAAGATACATTAGAATAAATGAAATAAATTATATAAGAAAATGGAATAAAGTAATTAAATTTAATTAAAATAAATTCATAACATAAAATAAAATAAGTTAAATGTAATAAATAAATAAAAATACTTAAATTATATAAATAAATTAATTAAAAAAATAACTATAAGAATATATAAAATAAATGAAATAAATAAATCAAATAAATAAAATATATAAATGAAATAAAATAAAATAAAGTAATTAAAATAAATAAATTAATTAATTAAATGTTTAAACTAATATAAATGAAATAAATTAAATTAAATAAGCAAATTAGATAAAATATATGAAATGAAATAAAATAAATATATTAAGTTAAATAAATAAATAAAATTAATTAGTCGAATAAATCAAATTAAATAAAAAGTAAATTAATTAATTAAATAAAATCAATTACATAAATAGATAAATAAAATAAATAAATTAATTAATGTAAAATAAATTAAACTATATTAATAAACAAAAAATAAGAAAAATAAGTAAATACAATAATTTGAATAAAATTATTTAAATGAAAAATGAGAATAACTAAGTAAATAACATTAAAATTAGTGAATTAAATAAATATAAAATAAATTATATAAATAAATAAATTAATTAAAATTAAATAAATTGAAATAAATAAGGAAAAGAATATATCAAGTAAATATAATGAAATCAATTCAATTACATAAATAAATGAAATAAAATAAAAGCAATAAATAAATAAATTAAATACATTAAGTTAAATATAATCAGTAAAATAAATTAATTGATTAATTAAACGATTCAATAAATCAATAAAATAAATAAAGAAATTAAATTAAAATAAATAAATAAAATAATTAAATACATTCAATTAAAATGAATAAAATAAATTAATAACTAAATCAGCAAAATAAATTAATAAAAGAGATTAATTAATTAAATTAAATAAATTAAAATAAAGTAATTAATTTAATTTAATTAAAGAATAAATTTAATGAAATAAATAAAAATAAAATAAGTCAAATAAATAAATTATAATTTAAGAAATTAAAATAAATAAATAAAATAAATCGAATAAAATGAATTAAAATAACAAATTAAAATAATTAAAATAGAATAAACAAAATAAAATTAATAAATAATTAAATTAAAATAAATAAATTAAATACAAAAATGAAATACATAAATATAATAATATAAATTAAAATAAAATAAATTGGAATAAATAAAATAAAATGAATTAAAATAAATAAATAACATAAAATAAGATAAGTTAATTGTAGTAAATAAATAAAATATAAAATAAATTATATAAATAACTAAATTTAAATAAATAAATAAATGAAATAAAATGAAATAAAATAAATTGAAGGCAATAAAGTAACTAAATAAATTAATTATATCAATTAAATTAAATATATTAAGTAAAATAAATTAAATTAATAAAATACATAAAGAAATAATATAAGTAAATAAATTAAATAAATCAATTAATGAATTTAATAAAATAAAATGAAATAAATAATCAATTAAATAACATCTATGAAATAAAATAAATAAAATAAAATAAAGTAAATTATATTATTAAATAAAGTAAATAATGAATTAAATAAATTAAATAAAATAAAAAATAAAATTAATTAATTAAATTAAATAAATTAATTAAATTAAAATAAATAAATAACATAAACTAAATTAAGTTAAACATAATAAAGAAATAAAATAAAAAAAAATAAATTATAAAAAATAAATCAATTAAAACAAAAACTAAAAGAATATATAAAATAAATAAAATAACTGAAATAAAATAAAATAAAGTGAATAAAATTAATTAATTAAATGAAATATATTAACCAATATAAATTAAAGAAATAAAATACATTATCATATAAAATATATTAATTAAATAAAAAATAAATAAAATAAAATGTATTGAATTAAATAAATAACATATATCAATTAAATTAATTAAATAAAAAATTAAATAAATTAATTCAGTGATACAAAATAAAGTAAAATAAATAAATAAATAAAAAAAAAGAAAAATAAATAAGTCCAATAAATTGAATAAAATTAATTAATTATTAAAATAATTAAATTAAATTAAATTAATAAATTCAGAATAAATAAATTAAATTCATTAAATAAAAATAAATAAATTAGATTCAATAAATTAAATTATAATATATAAATACCAATAAATAAAATGAATAAATTAAGTAATTAATTAAAACAAAATATATTAATATAAATTAAATAAATAAGTAACTTAATTAGTTATTTTTTAACTAATTGAATGAAATAAATTAAATCAATAAATAAAGAAATACATTAAATTAAGATTAATAAATTAAACAAATAAATTAATAAGCTCAATAAATTCGTAAAATAAATAAATACAAAAAATAAGTCAATAAATATAAATGAATAAATACATTAGTTATAATACATTATGAGATATAAAATAAAGAATATAAATAAATAAAATAAAATAAATGAATGAATTAATCAACTATTGATTTAAAGAAATTGAATAAAATAAATTAAATAAATAAATAAAATAAATAAATACATAATTTAAATTGAAATAAATAAATTAAATTAAATTAATTAAAATAAATAAATTAATTCATTAATTAATTAAAAGAAATGAATTAAATAAATGAATAAATAAAAATAAAATACATTTAATATGTAAATTAATTAATTAAAATAAAATAAGTCAAGATAAATAAATTAATAACTTCAAATGAAAAATTAAATTAAATAAATTAGAATAAAATAAATAAATATAAATAAGTTAACTAAAATAAATAAATGAATATAATAAATTAAATAAGAAAATAAAAATAAATTAAATAACTAAATTATAATAAAACAAACTTAAAATAAATAAAATCAAGAAATTAAAATAAAGTAAAATAACATAAATTATAATAAATACAATAAAATAAAATAAATTTAATCAATTAATAAATAAATTGAAATAAATAAGTTAAAATAAATTAATTAATTAAATATAAAATTAACTACATATATAAAATGAAATAAATTAGAATAAATTAAATAAATTAAATTAAAAAATTAAATAAAACAAATAAATGGAATTGAAATAAATAACAAAATAAAATAAGTAAAATAAAGTAAATAAATAAATACTTAAAAAAATAAAATAAATTCTATAAATCAATAAATTAAATTAAATAAATAAATAATTGAAATAAAATAAAATAAAACGAAATAAAATAAATTAAGGTAAATAGAGTAAATAAATAAATTATATTAAATATATGAAGTAAAATAAATTAAATGAAATACATAAATAAATGAAATAAATTTAATATAATATATAAAATAAAATAAAAAATTCAATCAGATAAATTAGAATAAACGAAATAAATTATATAAAATAATTGAATCAAATTAAATTAAATAAATAACATAACATAAAATAAGTTAAATATAATAGATAAATAAATAGAAGAAAAATAAAATAAATTATATACATAAATTGATTAAAATAAATAACTATAAGAATATACTAAATAAATAAATAAAATAAAAATAAATCAAATAAATAAAATAAAATATATAAATGAAATGAATTAAATTAAATAAGCAAATTAGATGAAATATATTAAATAAAATAAAATACATTTATTAAGTTAAATAAATAAATATACTTAATTAATTAAATAAATTAAAATAATAAAAAAATAATTAATTAATTAAATAAAATCAATTAAGTGAATAGATAAATAAACTACATAAATTAAAGTAAAATTAATTAAAGTAAATTAATAAACAAAAAATTAGAAAAATAAATAATTACAATAAATTGAATAAAATTATTTAAATGAATAATAAGAGTAAATAAGTAAATAAAATTAAAATAAATGAATTAAATAAAAATAAAATAAATTATGGAAATAAATAAATTAATTAAAATGAATTAAATTGAAATCAATATTGAAAGAACATCAAATAAATAAAATAAAATAAAGTAAATTAATTAATTAAATAAATTAAATTAAATATAATCAGTGAAATAAATTAAATAAAGGAATTAAATTAAAATAAATAAATAAAATGAAACAAAATATATAAAATAAATAAATTACTTTTATTATATTAAATTAAATAAATAAATGAAATAATTAAATAAATTCGATTAAAAGTAATAAATTAAATAAATAAATAACTAAATCAGTAAACTAAATTAATAAAATAGATTAATTAAATACAATAAATTAATTAAATGAAATTAATAAAAAATTAATTAATTAAATTAAATAAATGAATAAAAGTAAAATAAGTCAAATTAATAAATTGTAATAAAAGAAATAAAAATAAATAAATAAAATAAATTTAATAAAATGAATTAAAATAACAAATTAAAATAAAATAGAATAAATAAAATAAAATTAATTAATTAATTAATAATTAAATTAAAATGAATAAATAAATTAAATACAAAAATGAAATACATATATGAAGTAAAATAAATTAGAATAAATAAAATAAATTGAATTAAAATAAATAACAAAATAACATCAGTTGTTTGAAATAAATACATAAAATATAAATAAAATAAATTATGTAATTAAATAAATAACGAAAAGAATAAATAAAAGAAATTAATTTAGTTAAATAAATAAATTGAATAAAATAAAATAAATTGAAGGCAATAAAGTAAATAAATAAATTAATTACATCAATTAGATTAACTATATTAAGTAAAATAAATAAAATAAAATAAATAAATAAAATAAGTAATTAAATTAAATAAATCAATTAATAAAATAAATTATATTAATAAATAATTTAAATAAATTAAATTAAATAAAAATGAAATAAAATAAATATATAACTTTAGCTAAAATACGTTAAACATAATAAATAAATAAAACAAAATTAAAATAAATTATATAAATAAATTAAGTAAAAGAAAAAACTAAAAGAATATATAAAATAACTAAAATAAAATAATTGAAATAAAATAAAATAAACTGAAGTGAATAAAATTAATTAATTTAATTTAATTACATATATTAAGCAATATAAATTAAATAAATAAAATACTTTATCAAATAAAATAGATTAATTAAATAAAAAAAGAAATAAAATAAAATGTATTGAATTAAATAAATTACATAAATAAATTAAATTAAATTAATTAAAATAAGTAAATAAACAAAAAATAAGAAAAATAAATAAATGTTATAAATTGGATAAAATTATTTAAATATATTAAATAAAATAAATTACTAAATAAAATAATTACATTAAATTAATTAATGAAGATTAAATAAATTAGATTAAATCAATTAAATTATAATAAATAAATACAAATAAATAAAATGAATAAATTAAGTGATTAACTAATTAAAACAAAATAAATCTAAATCAAATAAATAAGTAAATTAATTAGTTATTTATTTAAAGAAATTGAATAAAATAAATTAAATAAATAAATAAGCTCAATAAATTCATAAAATTAATTAATTATAATAATAATAATAATAATAATAATAAAGCGCACAAATTGTGCATAAATGAAAGTCACTTGGATTGAACAAAGTTAATGACTGATAGCTGCCGATTCCCACAGACTAGGATATGGTATCTATCACATGTCTTGTTGCATAGGACACACCCACAGTTGTCGTCCGGTTCGTGGAAACACTGAATTCTGCATATCTTGTGGTGGTATCCATGAACCGCCAGCGATGTCACGAAGTGGCGGAGGTTCTGGTTCGTGTTTGTCCAGGTCCGGTTTATCATGGCCTCCGTTGTGTAGAAATCCTCCCAGATGTCTTCCCTCTTCCTTATCCTCTCGTCTAGTGCTTTCTTCCAGTTGGAAGTGGAGGGCAGATCGAGTTTTGTTCTGATTTCTTCTATCAAGAAGGTCTCGTGGGCGAGCACGTACACCAGCCTGGATAGAGTGTGTTTTGATACTCCTAGTGCAGTCTTCAAGAAGCGAGCCTTGACGTTCTCTAGGGTATGGAGGTCTTTCGTGCGCAGTTTGTCCCACGTTAGATCTAGTCCGTATGTAAGTATGGGGACTATCTTGGTGTGGAAGATGATCATCGCTGTTTTGAGAGATAGCTTGGTTAGTTCTCTGATGTCATGAATGGCTTTTGTGGCTGCTGTAGCTCTTTGCTTGGTGTGTACCCTGAATGAATTTGTTGTGGTCTGTAGGGTCAGACCGAGGTATTTGGCCTGGTTTACTGTTTGTAGAGGTTCTTGTTTCAGGAAGATTTTGTCTTGTTGAGATATCTTCCCCCCTTTCCTGAATATCATGTGTTCGGTTTTCTGCATGTTTTTCTCCAGCTCATTTTGGTCAGCCCACTTTTCCAGCGCGTAGGTTGCTTTTTGGAGTTCACTCCTGTCATGAGATCCCAGGACCATGTCGTCGGCATAGATATAGATTTATTTAATTGGGTTATATTACGACGCTGTATCAACATCTAGGTTATTTAGCGTCTGAATGATATGAAGGTGATAATGCCGGTGAAATGAGTCCGGGGTCCAGCACCGAAAGTTACCCAGCATTTGCTCGTATTGGGTTGAGGGAAAACCCCGGAAAAAACCTCAACCAGGTAACTTGCCCCGACCGGGATTCGAACCCGGGCCACCTGGTTTCACAGTCAGACGCGCTGACCGTTACTCCACAGGTGTGGACTAGATATAGATCTTGACATCTGTAGATTCTTCTCTTATTGATTTTACGACGTCGTGGGTGGCGATGTTAAATAATAGAGGACTGAGGGGGTCTCCCTGCAGCACTCCATTTGTTTGCGTGATGTTTGTTGACAAGGTTATACTGTCTGAGATCTGTACACTGTTACTACTCAGCATGTTGTGGATCAGGCATGTGAGGTCTTTATTTTCCATGGCTATGGACTCTAGTTTTGAGGAGATGATGCTCCTGTTCAGTTTATCGAATGCTTTTGAGAAATCGATGAATACTGCATGGAATTTTCCTCGAGGGTGTCGTAGAGCGGTATCTATGTCGTCCAGTAGGTTTCTGATGGCTTGGATTGTGTTTCTTCCCTTTCTGAACCCAAACTGCTCTTCTGGGATTGATTGTTCTATCTCTTCCGTAATCCTTTGTGTGATCAGCCTTGTCAGTATCTTCAGATGGTTATTTTCTAGGGCGATACCTCGATAAGAGTTAGGGTCGCATAGATCTCCTTTGCCTTTGTACATTACTTTAATTGTTGACGTTTTCCATGTTGTTGGAATGTTTCCCGTTCGCAGGCATGCATTCAGCAGGTTTGTTAGTGTTGGAAGTAGTATCTCGGCTGATGACTTGATGTGCTCGTTGAAGATGCCGTCGGGTCCGCAAGCTTTCCTGTCTTTGAGTTTTGATAGGGTAGCGCCTATCTCTTCAGAGGTGAAAGGATTTTGGGGACTGTTTGGCTCTACGGTCTTTATTGGGTATGCTTGTAAGGATCTTTTCTGGTTAAGAAGATCTGTGAAATGCTCTTCCCATATATCCATGTCTATTTTACTAACTGTTTTTGTTTTTCGGGGCTTTAGTGCTCTGTACGGGTTTTCTCTTGTTTCCTCCACCATCCTGATTGCTTCCGATTCGATGTAGTTATTTCGGGTGTTTCTGAGGAGAGTTTTGTATTGCTTTCTGAGAGCACTGTATGTAGTTAGGTCTTCACGAGAGTTACTGATCCTTGCCTTGTGCAGTGCCTGGATGACTCGCTTCCTTTCTAGGTAGCATGTTCGGTCGAACCACTTTTGAGATCTTCGTTTCTTTATTGGGGAAGTTGCACCTTTGATAATGTCCTCCATGATCTCGGCGGCAGCATCTATGTCGTTTTGTTCTATCTTCTCTTGTAGGTCCGTTATTTTTGTTTGCTGTTGTGAGAGAGAGTGGACGTCGAACTTTCTCGATCTGGGCTTAGTTATGCTACGTTCTTTTGTGAGGAAAGCTTGTTTTATACTGAAACTTGCTGTTACAGGAATGTGTTTCTTCAGGTGCGCCTCTTTTACTGAGTAACCTACTTTGTGGCTTGTCAAATTGATTTCTGAACCTTTGTAGAAAATTAGATCAATTGTACTGCTTCCATTGTGAGCAAGGTAAGTCTTGTCGTTTTATTGTTTATTAACGTAAAGCCTTCTTCTGCCAACAACTGCAGTAGTTCTCTGCTCCTGTTGTCGTTTACGTCCATTCTGCAATTCATGTCTCCGGCTATGATGGTGTTGCATCCAGGCGTTATCTTTGTGAGGGCTGTCATAATTGTGGCTATTGTGTCTTCTATCGGTGTGAGGGGTTTCATGTATATTCCTATTACGGCGAGTCTTTCGGTTTCGATAATTAAGTAGTCTTCGTCTCGTTCGGTTGTTAAGATTTTCCCAATTTTGGGTTTATAGTAGCATGCTAATCCTTGTGACGGTCTTCCTCTTGGAGCTTGTGTGGCGAGTATTTGTTCTGAGTAGAATCCCGGTATATCTATGGTGCTAGTCGCGAAGGTCTCGTTTAGGATCAGGATGTCGTACTTGTCTAGCCATTCGCTCGCGGTTATTTGGAGGGAGCTTCTTAGCCCCTCGACGTTCCATAACAATAGGTTAATTTTCGAGTCTTGCTCCCTGACTTTGGAGGCGAAAAAACCGATATCGTCTGACGATGGCTCCCTCTGGCCATGATGCCGGGTTTGTGATGTTAAAGTAGGTCTCTGAGAGGTATTCCTACCTTGAAGGCTTTTAGTGAGCCTCTCGTTTGGATTTCTTCGCACTCCAGTATTTCTGTTACGTTTAATTTCTTCAGATGTCTCACTAACTTCTCCTGGGTCGAGTTTTGGTGCAGGTGGCCTATATATAGCCATGCTCTGTGACATGCCGCTTCGAGCTCATTGTCGGGTGCTGCTGATGTTGCTTCCGAGGTATGCTTGGTGCCTACGATTGCTGGAGTCTGGATGAGTGGTGATTTGGGGCTACGTCTTCGATTTACGACTTCTGTCCATGTTGACTCGCCGCAGTTTGTAGCGCTGGAGTTGGTTTCCGTTCTATGCTGGGGCGGGTGAGGTCTTCCCCTCCCCCTATGTTCGGCCTGTGTGATTCTCTTTGTATACTGGTTTCGTCTTCATTTGTATCCATCTCCGTAGGATTCTGTGCCTGTTGTGTCGCGTTTTTTTATTTCTTCTTTTATCAGTTTTTTGACGCTGAGTGATAGCTTTTCCATCATTGCTTGGATCTGGTGATTTACTTTATCTGTGATTCTTTCTTCCATTGTCTCCACGCGGTTTTCGATACTGTTCTGTTTTCCTCCGCCAGGTGCCGTTAGTTGCTGGCATCTGCTTGATGTTTCATGATTTGGGCCGGTAGATGGCGCCACTTGTCCCTCTAGGGGACTGTCGTCTTCCACTTGTGTGATCTCCAATCGACCTTCCTTAACCTCGTTTTCATGTTTGGTCTTTTCTTTGCTGTTAATTTCTAAGACACTTTTCATTTTCGTAAAACAGTTTCTGATAATGCTTACAGCTTTCTGCATGTCTTCTCTTGAGTCCTTCTTCAGGAAGCCACCTGCTTCCGAAATATTTTCTATGATTTTGAGAGCGCTTTCAACACGTTCTTCTACCTCGTCCGCCATCTTGTTTGACTTAATTATATAAAACATATAAATTAAATTAATTAAAATAAAATAAGTAAACAAAAATTAATTAATTAATTAATTAAAATAAATGAATTAATATATTACATTAAATAAATAGAAAAAATAAATTAAATAAATTAAATAAATAAATTAAGTAAATTAATTAATTTAATTAAAGTAAATAAACTGAATTAAATAAATAAAAAATAAATAAACTAAATAAATTAATAAAATAAAATATATAAATTAAATAATTAAAAAATAAATTAAGTATAATATATAAAAATAAGGTGAAATAAAATAAAATAATTTAAATAAAATAAATAAATTAATTAATAATAAATAACTAAAAGAATACATAAAATAAATGAAATCTATTATTTTAAAGAAATTGCATAAAATAAATATAATTAAATAAATAACTAAATCAATAAATTAAAATTAAATAAATTAAAATAAATGAAGTGAAAATAAAAAATAATTGCAATAAAATGAAAAAAATTGTTTAAATAAATTAAATTTAATTAATTACTTAATCATTTAAAATAAAATAAGTTAAAATAAATAAATAATTGAAATAAAATAAAATAAATTGGAATAAAAGAATTTAAAATTAATTAAATAATTAGGAAAATTAATAAATTATTTATTTAAGGAAATTAAATGAAATAAAATTAAATAAAGAAATAAAATAAATAAATTAAATTAAATTAAATTAATTAAAATAAAATAAATTAAGAAAAATAAAACATAAATGCAATAAAATTGTTTGAGTAAATGAATTAATTAATCAATTGAAATAAATTAAGTTGAAATAAATAAATAAATAAATAACTTAAATTAAATTAAATAAATTAGAATAAAATAAATTGAAATTAATTAAATAAATAGGCAAATTAATTAATTATTTATTTAAGGGAATTAAATGAAATAAAATTAAATTAATAAATAAAATAATTAAATTAATTAAAATAAAATACATAAATAAGACAATATATCAATATAAAATTAATTAATTGAAAAAATAAATAAAATAAAATAAATGAATGAATTAATCAACTATTTATTTAAATAAATTGAATAAAATAAATTAAATCGGTAAGATAAATAAATAATTGAAATAAATAAATTAAATTATATTAATTAAAATAAATAAATAAATAAATAAATAAATAAACTCATTAATTAAAAAATGAATTAAATTAAATAAATTAAAAGAAATGAATTAAAATAAATAAATTAAATGAATAAATAGAAATAAAACACATTTAATAAATAAATCAGCTAAATAAATTAATAAAATAAATTAGTAACTTAAAATAAATAAATTAAATTAAATTAATTAAAATTAATGAATGAATAAATTAAATTAAATAATGAAATAAAAATAAATTAAATAACTAAATTATAATACAACAAAATTAAAATAAATAAAATCAATAAATTAAAATAAAGTAAAATAACATAAATTATAATAAATAAAATAAAATTAATTTAATCAATTAATAAATAATTAAATTGAAATAAATAAGTTAAAATAGATTAAATAACTAAATATAAAATTAACTAAATATATAAAATAAAAGTAAGTAAAAAAATAAATGAGAATAAATCAAATAAATTAAATTAAGAAATTAAATAAAACAAATAAATTGAATTGAAATAAATAACATAAAATAAAATAAGTTAAATAAAATAAATAAATAAAATAAAAATAAAATAAATTATATAAATCAATAAATTAAAATAAATAAATAAAATAAAATATAATAAAACGAAATAAAATAAATAAATGAAATACATAAATAAATAAAATAAATTACATTATCTTAATAAATAAAATAATTAAATAAAAAATAAATTCAGTAAGATACATAAGAATAAATGAAATACATTATATAAAAAATTGAGTAAAATAATTAAATTAAATTCAAATAAATTAAAATAAAATAAGTTAAATATAAAAAATAAACAAAATAAAAATGAAATAAATTATATGAATAAATTAATTAAAATAAATAACTATAAGAATATATAAAATGAAATAAAATAAATAAATGAAATAAAATCAAGTAATTAAAATAAATAAATAATTCATTAAATATTTAACCTAATATAAATGAAATAAATTAAATTAAATAAGGAAATTAGATAAAATATATTAAATAAAATAAAATAAATATACTACATTAAATAAATAAAATTAATTAAATAAATCGAATTAAATAAAAAATAAATTAATTGATTAAATAAAATCAATTAAATATATAGATAAATAAAATAAATAAATAAATTAAAGTAAAATAAATTAAACTAAATGAAGCAAAAAATAAGAAAAATAAATAAATGCAATAAATTGAATAAAATTATTTAAATGAATTATAACAATAACTAAGTAAATAAAATTAAAATAAATGAATTAAATAAAAATAAAATAATTTATATAAATAAATTAATTAAAATTAAATAATTTGAAATAAATCAGTAAAAGAATATATCAAGTAAATAAAATTAAATCACTTCAATTACATAAATAAATCAATGAAATAAAAGAGAATAAAATAAGTAAGTAAATAAATTAAATAAATTAAATTAAACATAATCAGTAAAATAAATTAATTGATTAATTAAACGATTAAATAAATCAATAAAATAAATAAAGAAATGAAACTAAAATGAATAAATTAAATAATTAACTAAATCAGCAAAATAAATTAATAAAATAATTAATTAAATAAAATTAATTAATTAAATTAAATTAATTAAAATACATAAATTAATTAATTTAATTAAATAAATGAATAAATTAAATGAAATAAATAAATAAAAATAAAATAAGCCAAATAAATAAATTATAATATAAGAAATTAAAATAAATAAATAAATAAAATAAATCGAATAAAGTGAATTAAAATAACATAAATTAAAGTAAATAAAATAGAATAAATATAATAAAATAAATTAAATAAATTAATAAATAATTAAAGTAAATAAATAAATTCAAATGAATAAATAAATTAAATACAACAATGAAATACATAAATAAAATAGAATAAATTAAAATGAAATAAATTAGAATAAATAAAATAAATTGAATTAAAATAAATAAGTTACATGAAATAAAATAAGTTAATTGAAATAAATAATTAAAATATAAATAAAATAAATTATATAAATAAATTAAAATAAATAACTAAAAGAATATGTCAAGTAAATAAAAGAAATTAATTTAGATAAATAAATAAAATAAAATAAAATAAATTGAAGGCAATAAAGTAAAATAACATAAATTATAATAAATAAAATAAAATTAATTTAATTAATTAATAAATAATTAAATTAAAATAAATAAGTTAAAATAAATCGATTAATTAAATATAAAATTAACTAAATATATAAAATGAAATTAAGTAAATTACAATAAATTAGAATAAATCATATTACATTAAACAATTAAATAAAACAAATAAATTGAATTAAAATAAACATTAAAATAAAATAAATAAATCAAATAAAAATAAAATAAATTATATAACTCAATAAATTGAAATAAATAACTAAAAGAATATATCAGATAAATAAATAGATTAATTAAATTAAATAAATAAATATGTGAAATAAAATAAAATAAAACGAAATAAAATAAATTAAAGTAAATACAGTAAATAAATAAATTAAATGAAATATATTAAGGAAAATACATTAAATAAATGAAATACATAAATAAATAAAATAAATTAATTATATATAATATATCAAATAAAATAAAATATATTATATTACTAAATGATATAATTAAATAAATTAAATTAAATAAAAAACAAATTCAATAAGATACATTAGAATAAATGAAATAAATTATATAAGAAAATGGAATAAAATAATTAAATTTAATTAAAATAAATTCATAACATAAAATAAAATAAGTTAAATATAATAAATAAATAAAAATACTTAAATTATATAAATAAATTAATTAAAAAATAACTATAAGAATATATAAAATAAATGAAATAAATAAATCAAATAAATAAAATATATATATGAAATAAAATAAAATAAAGTAATTAAAATAAATAAATTAATTAATTAAATAAGCAAATTAGATAAAATATATTAAATAAAATAAAATAAATATATTAAGTTTAATAACATAAATTAGTCGAATAAATCAAATTAAATAAAAAGTAAATTAATTAATTAAATAAAATCAATTAAAGAAATAGATAAATAAAATAAATTAATTAATTTAAAATAAATTAAACTAAATTAATACACAAAAAATAAGAAAAATAAATAAATAGAATAATTTGAATAAAATTATTGAAATGAATAATAAGAATAACTAAGTAAATAACATTAAAATTAGTGAATTAAATAAAAATAAAATAAATTATATAAATAAGTTAATTAATTAAAATTAAATAAATTGAAATAAATAAGGAAAACAATATATCAAGTAAATATAATGAAATCAATTCAATTACATAAATAAATGAAATAAAATGAAAGCAATAAATAAATAAATTAAATAAATTAAGTTAAATATAATTAGTAAAATAAATTAATTGATTAATTATACGATTAAATAAATCAATAAAATAAATAAAGAAGTTAAATTAAAATAAATAATTAAAATAATTAAATACATTCAATTAAAATGAATATATTAAATTAATAACTAAATCATCAAAACAAATTTATAACAGAGATTAATTAATTAAATTGAATAAATTAAAATAAATAAATTAATTTAATTTAATTGAAGAATAAATTTAATGAAATAAATAAAAAAAATAAAATAAGTCAAATAAATAAATAAATTATAATATAAGAAATTAAAATAAATAAATAAAATAAATCGAAGAAAATGAATTAAAATAACAAATTAAAATAATTAAAATATAATAAATAAAATAAAATAAATAAATAATTAAATTAAAATAAATATATTAAATACAAAAATCAAATACATAAATATAACAAAATAAATTGAATTAAAATAAATAAATAAGATAAAATAAAATAAGTTAATTGAAGTATATAAATAAAATATAAAATAAATTATTTAAATAACAAAATTAAAATAAATAACTAAAAGATTATATCAAATAAATAAAATAAATTAATTTGGTTAAATAAATAAGTAAATGAAATAAAATAAATAAAATGAAATAAAATAAATTGAAGGCAATAAAGTAACTAAATAAATTAATTATATCAATTATATTAAATATATTAAGTGCAATAAATTAAATTATTAAATACATAAATAAATAATATAAGTAAATAAATTAAATAAATCAATTAATAAATTTAATAAAATAAAATGAAATAAATAAATTAAATGATATGTATGAAATAAAATAAATAAAATAAAATAAAGTAAATTATATTATTAAATAAATAAATTAAATTAAAATAAATAAATAACATAAACTAAAATAAGTTAAACATAATAAATAAATAAAATAAATAAAAAATAAATTATAAAAAATAAATTAATTATAACAAAAACATAAAAGAATATATAAAATAAATTAAATATATTAAGCAATATAAATTGAAGAAATAAAATACATTATCAAATAAAATAGATTAATTAAATAAAAAATAAATAAAATAAAATGTATTGAATTAAATAAATAACATATATAAATTAAATTAATTAAATAAAGAATTAGTAGTATTTATTCCATATTTATAAACCCTATTTTACATATAGTATATTAGGGTTATATTTTAAACTAATCATAACAAATTGAAACTTACAGACTACCATACAATAAATATACACTTGTAAGAGTGTAACATATATAAATTAATTAGATTAATGCCTTGAAATTACAGTCGAAAAACATAGAGAATTTAACATGAATAGCATGTTGCACTTATAGATAATATTATGACACTTAGCTAATATACACACATACACACACACATACACACATACATACATACATACATAAATACATGCATACTTACGTATGTAGAGACATAACATATAGATACATACGGTGAATAAACATTAATTTGATTGAAGGCTTGAAATTATAATCGAAATACCTAGAGAATTTAACATGAATAGACATGTTGAACTTGTAGATCATATTAAGACATTTCGCTAAAATATGTACATTTGTAGACATAATATAACAACATGTAGACATATATTTATAAATATACACATGCATACATACATACATACATACACTCACACACAGATACATATATATTATATATATTATTTATATATATATATATATATATATATATATATATATATACACAGCAAGATGTACGTCAGTAACAGATAATTGGAAAGGATGAACAATATTAAATACCTTGGACATTCATTATCACTTACACATGACTATGATATACAAAATAAATTTACCAAATTTATAAAAACATAATGCATAATAAATACAATTTTAAAACCATCATTTATTTAGAGTTATACACGAATCGCAGTTAAAAAGAACTCTTGCCCGACAGTTTTAATCGCTGCCGAGATGGACTTCATGAGACACAAAATGGAACCACGAAAGAAATAATGATATACTGAAATAACTCAAAGTCGAATCAATATTACAATATGTTAATCATTTCAAAAGGATGGATAGAACAGATACCGAAACAAATCCTGCAGTACGCTCCTCGTGAAAGAAAATTTGTTGGTCGCCCTGCTAAGAGTTGGACTGACGTGAGACCTTAACAGACCATCTAGTCTAATACATGTTTTGGATTATCATGATGATAAAGATGAAATTATAACCTTGAATATATAAGATGTATGAATTTGACGAAACGTTTGTAGCAACAGTGCTTTTGAAAAACAGTGCATATTGGTTGCTCATAAGTTATTTTACAGTTTAGAGCATGGACAGTAAGGTATTGTCTTTGCATGTAAAATATAGGACATTCAAACAGTAGATGTTCAACCGACTGAATATCTCCACACGAGCACATCGATTCTTCTCCAGTCTTAATTTTGAATCTTTCAAAATAAGCTCCAAATTTACCATGACCTGATATAAATTGTGTACTAATAAAGTTTGGAGAGTAAATTTTGCATTTCAGTCGATCATATACCTGAGGAAAAAATAGGTTTTTGGTGACTGAACCTTTATCACTTGCAGACCAGTGTGAATTCCAATTAGAAGTAATATGTTCTTTCATTTTACATTTGATATATGAGATTGGGCACTTTATGTATGAATAGGGTATGTCTGCGGAAGCAGCTTCTTTCGCAAGTTCGTCTGCTCGTTCATTGCCTACAATACCTGTGTGTCCTCTAACCCAGGATAGGCATATGTGATTATTGTGATTTTTAAATTCAGACCTTATATCCAAAGCAATGGGGTGAAGATTCCTATTGTTTCTAACTGACAGAAGTGCTGCTTGTGAATCAGACAGTATGCAGGAGTTCGTTTTGTTGATAGTACTCCATCTTATTGCTTGAAGTATGGCAAATAGTTCAGCTTGGTACACACTGCATACTGGTGCTAATCGATATTTAGAATAAAATATTTCTGTACCATTATTAAAAGCGGTAAAAGCACAACCTACAAAACTCTTGCCATCTTCTCCCTGTGTTCGAGAACCATCTGTGTATATATACACATCGTGCTTGCAAAGGCATCTTGAATTTACAACAGGATGGAGATGATTTCTTGGATGACCCAATGAGAGAAAATTAGCAAATAAAGAATTAAATAAATTAATTCAGTAATACAAAATAAAATAAAATAAATAAATAAGAAAAAGAAAAATAAATAAGTCCAATAAATTGAATAAAATTAATAAATTAAGACTAAATAAATTAAAGTTATTAAATAAAAATAAATAAATTAGATTCAATAATTTAAATTATAATACATAAATACAGATAAATAAAATGAATAAATAAATTAATTAAAACAAAATAAATTAATATAAATTAAATAAGTAACTTAATTAGTTATTTTTTTAAGCAAATTGAATGAAATAAATTAAATCAATAAATAAAATAAATAAATTAAATTAAGATTAATAAATTGAACAAATAAATTAATAAGCTCAATAAATTCGTAAAATAAATAAATACAAAAAACTAAGTCAATAAATATAAATGATATAAATAAATAAAATAAAATAAATGAATGAATTAATCAACTATTGATTTAAAGAAATTGAATAAAATAAATTAAATAAATAAATAAGATAAATAAATACATAAATTAAATTGAAATAAATAAATTAAATTAAAATATTAATTAAAATAAATAAATTAATTAATTAATTAATTAAAAGAAAGGGATTAATATAAACAAATTAAAAGAAATGAATTAAAATAAATAAATTAAATGAATAAATAAAATTAAAATACATTTAATATGTAAATTAATTAATTAAAATAAAATAAGTCAAGATAAATCAATTAAAATAAATACAATAAATAAATAAATGAGCTAAATAAATTAATAACTTAAAATGAATAAATTAAATTAAATAAATTGAAATAAAATAAATAAATATAAATAAATTAATTAAAATAAAGTAAAATAACATAAATTATAATATATATAATAAAATAAAATTAATTTAATCAATTAATAAATAATTAAACTGAAATAAATTATATTAAATATATTAAGTAAAATAAATTAAATGAAATACATAAATAAATGAAATAAATTAATTAAATATAATATATAAAATAAAATAAATTATATTTTATTAGTATATAAAATAATTAAATACATTAAATTAAATAAAAAATAAATTCAATAAGATAAATTAGAATAAATGAAATAAATTATATAAAGTAATTAAATCAAATTAAATTAAATAAATAACATAAAATAAAATAAGTTAAATATAATAAATAAATAAATAGAATAAAAATAAAATAAATTATATAAATCAATTAATTAAAATAAATAACTATAAGAATATACAAAATAAATAATTAAAATAAAATAAATCAAATAAATAAAATAAAATAAATAAATGAAAAAAAATAAAATCAAGTAATTAAAATAAATGAATTAATTAAATATTTAAACTAATATAAATGAAATAAATTAAATTAAATAAGCAAATTAGATAAAATATATTAAATAAAATAAAATACATTTATTAAGTTAAATAAATAAAATTAATTAAATATATCAAAATAATAAACAATTAATTAATTAATTAAATAAAATCAATTAAGTGAATAGATAAATAAAATACATAAATTAAAGTAAAATAAATTAAACTAAATTAATAAACAAAAAATAAGAAAAATAAATAATTGCATTAAATTGAATAAAATTATTTAAATGAATAATAAGAATAAGTAAATAAAATTAAAATAAATGAATTAAATAAAAATAAAATAAATTATATAAATAAATTAATTAATTAAAATTAAATAAATTGAAATGAATATTAAAAGAACATATCGAATAAATAAAATAAAATAAAGTAAATTAATTAATTAATTAAATAAATTAAATTAAATATAATCAGTAAAATAAATAAAATAAATAAATTGATTAATTAAATGATTAATTAAATCAATAAAATAAATAAAGGATTTAAATTAAAATAAATAAATAAAATGAAACAAGATAAATAAAATAAATAAATTACTTAAATTATATTAAATTAAATAAATAGATAAAATAATTAAATAATTTCAATTAAAAGGAATAAATTAAATAAATAAATAAATAACTAAATCAGTAAATTAATTAATTAAATTAAATAAATGATTAAATTAAATGAAATAAATGTAATAAAAGTAAAATAAGTCAAATGAATAAATTATAATAAAGGAAATAAAAATAAATAAATAAAATTAATTTAATAAAATGATTTAAAATAAAATAGAATAAATAAAATAATATAAATTAAATTAATTAATTAATAATTAAATTAAAATAAATAAATTAAAATGAATAAATAAATTAAATACAAAAATGAAATACCTAAATGAAATAAAATAAATTAGAATAAATAAAATAAATTGAATTAAAAGAAATAACAAAATAAAATAAGTTAATTGAAATAAATAAATAGAATATAAATAAAATAAATTATGTAAGTAAATAAATCGAATAAAATAAAATAAAATGAAATAAAATAAATTGAAGGCAATAAAGTAACGAAATAAATCAATTATATAAATTAGATTAAATATATTAAGTAAAATAAATTAAATAAAATAAATAAATAAAATAAGTAATTAAATTAAATAAATAAATTAATAAAATTAACATCTATTAAATGAAGTAAAAAATAAAATAAATTATATAAATAAATAATTTAAATACATTAAATTAAAGAAAAAATGAAATAAAATAAATGAATTAAATAAAATAAATAAGTTAAATTAAATAAATATATTAAATTAAAATAAATATATAACGTAAACTAAAATACGTTAAACATAATAAATAAATAAAACAAAAAACAAAATAAACTATTTAAATAAATTAAGTAAAAGAAAAAGCTAAAAGAATATTTATTTATTTATTTATTTATTTTATTTATTATTAATACTTGTGTGCTGAACAACAGCCAGAGGCCAATTATAGTTCAGCACAATACACAAACAGAAGATACAAAGGTGCAAAACAAAAATAAATAAGATCATAAATAACAAAAACATACAAGAATAAAACATACATGAATATATAAAATAACTAAAATAAAATAAAGTGAATAAAATTAATTAATTAAATTAAATTACATATATTAAGCAATATAAATTAAAGAAATAAAGTACATTATCAAATAAAATATATTAATTAAATAAAAAAATAAATAAAATAAAATGTTTTGAATTAAATAAATGACATAAATAAATTAAATTAAATAAATTAAAATAAGTAAATAAACAAAAAAATAAGAAAAATAAAGAAATGCAATAAATTGAATAAAATTATTTAAATAAATTAAATCAAATACATTATTAAATTAAATTAATTAATGAAGATTAAATAAATTAGATTAAATCAATTAAATTATAATAAATCAATACAAATAAATAAAATTAATAAATTAAGTAATTAACTAATTAAAACAAAATAAATCTAAATCAAATAATTAAGTACATTAGTTATTTATTTAAAGAAATTGAATAAAATAAATAAAATAAATAAGCTCAATAAATTCATAAAATAAATTAATTATATAAAACATATAAAATACATTAAATTAATTAAAATAAAATAAGTAAACAAAAATGAATTAATTAATTAATTAAAATAAATGAATTAATATGTTACATTAAATAAATAGAAAAAATAAATTATATAAATTAAATAATTAGAAAATAAATTAAGTATAATATATAAAAATAAGATGAAATAAAATAAAATAATTTAAATAAAATAAATTAATTGATAATAAATAACTAAAAGAATACATAAAATAAATAAATAAAAATAAATAAAATAAAATAAATTAATTGAATAAAAAATTAATTAAACGAAATCTGTTATTTAAAAGAAATTGCATAAAATAAATATAATTAAATAAATTAAAATAAATGAAGTGAAAATAAAAAATAAATGCAATAAATTGAAAAAAATTGTTTAAATAAATTAAATTTAATTAATTACTTAATCATTTAAAATAAAATAAGTTAAAATAAATAAATAACTGAAATTAAATAAAATAAATTGGAATAAAACAAATTGAAATTAATTAAATAAGTAGGAAAATTAATCAATTATTTATTTAAGGAAATTAAATGAAATAAAATTAAATAAAAAAATAAAATAAATAAATAAAATTAAATTAATTAAAATAAAATAAATTAAGAAAAATAAAATATAAATGCAATAAAATTGTTTAAATATATTAATTAATCAATTAAAATAAAATAAGTTGACATAAATAAATAATTAACTTAAATTAAATGAAATAAATTAGAATAAAATAAATTGAAATTAATTAAATAAATAGGCAATTTAATTAATTATTTATTTAAGAAAATTAAATTAATAAATAAAATAATTAAATTAAACTAACTGAAATAAAACACAAAAATAAGTCAATAAATCAAAATAAAATAAATTAATTGAAAAAATAAATAAAATAAAATAAATTAAATCAATAAGATAAATAAATAATTAAATCAAATTGAAATAAATAAATAAAATTATATTATTAAAATAAATAAATAAATTCATTAATTAAAAAAATGAATTAAAATAAATAAATTAAAAGAAATGAATTAAAATAAATCAATTAAATGAATAAATAAAAATAAAATACATTTACTAAATTAATTAATTAATTAAAACAAAATAAGTCAATATAAATAAATTAAAATAAATAAAATAAATGAATTAAAATAAAGTAAAATAACATAAATTATAATAAATGAAATAAAATTAATCAATTAATAAATAACTAAATTGAAATAAATAAGTTGAAATAGATTAAATAACTAAATATAAAATTAACTAAATATATAAAATAAAATTAAGTAAAATAAAATAAATTAGAATAAATCAAATAAACTAAATTAAAAAATTAAATAAAACAAATAAATTGAATTGAAATAAATAACAAAATAAAATAAGTTAAATAAAATAAATAAATAAATAAAATTAAAATAAAGTAAATTATATAAATCAATAAATTAAAATAAATAACTAAAACAATATATCAGATAAATAAATACATTAATTAAATTAAATAAATAAATAAAATAAAATAAAACGAAATAAAATAAATAAATGAAATATGTAAATAAATAAAATAAATTGCATTATATTAGTAAATAAAATAATTAAATAAATTAAATTAAATAAAAAATAAATTCAATAAGATACAATAGAATAAATGACATAAATTATATAAAAAATTGCATAAAATAATTAAATAAATTAAAATAAATTAATAACATAAAATAAAATAAGTTAAATATAAAAAATAAATAAATAAATAAAATAAAAATGTAATAAATTATATAAATAAATTAATTAAAATAAATAACTGTAAAAATACATAAAATAAATGAAATAAAATAAATCAAATAAATAAAATAAAATATATAAATGAAATAAAATAAAATCAAGTAATTAAAATAAATAATCTAATTAAATATTTAAACCAATATAAATGAAATAAATTAAATTAAATTAATATATTAAGTTAAATAAATAAACTTAATTAGTCGAATAAATCAAATTAAATAAAAAGTAAATTAATTAATTAAATAAAATCAATTAAATGAATAGATAAATAAAATAAGTAAATAAATTAAAGTACAATAAATTAAACTAAATTAATAAACAAAATATAAGAAAAATAAATAAGTACGATAAAGTGAATAAAATTACTTAAATGAATAATAAGAATAACTAAGTAAATAACATTAAAATATATGAATTAAATATAAATAAAATAAATTATATAAATAAATAAATTAATTAAAATTAAATAAATTGAAATAAATAAGGAAAAGAATATATCAAGAAAATAAAATAAAATCAATTCAATTACCTAAATAAATAAATGAAATGAAATAAATTATAGGCAATAAATAAATAAATTAAATAAATTAAGTTAAATATGATCAGTAAAATAAATTGATTAATTAAACGATTAAATAAATCAATAAAATAAATAAAGAAATTAAATTAAAATAAATAAATAAAATAATTAAATAAATTCAATTAAAATGAATAAAATAAATTAATAACTAAATCAGCAAAATAAATTAATAAATGAGGTTAATTTAATTAAATTAATGAATAAATTTAATGAAATAAATAAAAATAAAATAATTCAAGTAAATAAATAATAATATAAGAAATTAAAATAAATAAATGAAATAAAATTAATAAATAATTAAATTAAAATAAATAAATACAAAAATGAAATACATAAATATAATAAAATAAATTAAAATAAAATAAATTGGAATAAATAAAATAAATTGAATTAAAATAAATAAATAACATAAAATAAAATAAGTTAATTGAAATAAATAAATAAAATATAAAATAAATTATATAAATAACTAAATTAAAATAAATAAATAAAAGATTATATAAAAAAATTAAGGAAATTCATTTAGTTAATTAAATAGATAAATGAAATAAAATAAATATAATGAAATAAAATAAATTGAAGGCAATAAAGTAACTAAATAAATTAATTATATCAATTAAATTAAATATGTTAAGTAAAATAAACTAAATTAATAAAATACATAAATAAATAATATAAGTAAATAAATTAAATAAATCAAGTAATAAATTTAATAAAATAAAATAAAATTAATTAATTAAATAACGTCTATGAAATAAAATATATAAAGTAAATTAAATGAAATAAAAAATAAAATAAATTAATTAAATTACATATATAAATTAAATTAAAATAAATAAATAACATGAACTAAAATAAGTTAAACATAATAAATAAATAAAATAAATATAAAATAAATTATAAAAAATAAATTAATTAAAACAAAAACTAAAAGAATATATAAAATGAATAAAATATAATAACTGAAATAAAATAAAATAAACTAAAGTGAATAAAATTAATTAATAAAATTAAATATATTAAGCAATATAAATTAAAGAAATGAAATACATTATCAAATAAAATAGATTAATTAAATAAAAAATTAATTAATTAAAATGTATTGAATTAAATAAATAACATATATAAATTAAATTAATTAAATAAAAAATTAAATAAATTAATTCAGTAAAAGAAAGTAAAATAAAATATATAATGAAACAAAAAAAGAAAAATAAAAAAGTGCAATAAATTGAATAAAATTATTTAAATAAATAAAATAAAATACATTATTAAATAAAGTTAATCAATTATTAAAATAATTAAATTTAATTAAATAAAAATAAATAAATTAGTTTCAATAAATTAAGCTATAATAAATAAATACAATAGATAAAATTAATAAATTAAGTAATTAATTAAAAGAAAATAAATTAATATAAATTAAATAAATAAGTAACTTAATTAGTTACTTTTTTAAACAAATTGAATGAAATAAATTAAATCAATAAATAAAATAAATACATTAAATTAAGATTAATAAATTAAACAAATAAATTAATAAGCTGAATAAATTCGTAAAATAAATAAATACAAAAAAATAAGTCTATAAATATAAATGAATAAATACATTAATTATAATAAATTATGAGATATAAAATTAATGATATAAATAAATAAAATAAAATAAATGAATTAATCAACTATTGATTTAAAGAAATTGAATAAAATAAATTAAATAAATAAATAAATTAAATAAGTACATAAATTAATTTGAAATAAATTAATTAAGTTAAATTAATTAAAATAAATAAATTAATTCATTAATTAATTATAATAAATGGATTAAAATAAACAAATTAAAAGAAATGACTTACATTAAAAGAAATGAATTGAAATAAATAAATTAAATGAATAAATAAAAATAAAATACAATTAATATGTAAATTAATTAATTAAAATAATATAAGTCAAGATAAATAAATTAAAATAAATACAATAAATAAATAAAGCAGCTAAATAAATTAATAACTTAAAATTAATAAATTAAATTAAATAAATTAAAATAAAATAAATAAATATAATTGAATTAATTAAAATAAATAAATGAATAAAATAAATTAAATAAGAAAATAAAAATAAATTAAATAACTAAATTATAATAAAACAAACTTAAAATAAATAAAATCAATAAATTAAAATAAAGTAAAATAATATAAATTATAATAAATATAATAAAATAAAATTAATTTAATCAATTAATATATATTTAAATTCAAATAAATAAGTTAAAATAAATTAATTTATTAAATATAAAATTAACTACATATATAAAATGAAATAAATTGGAATAAATTAAATAAATTAAATTAAAGAATTAAATAAAACAAATAAATGGAAATGAAATAAATAACATAAAATAAAATAAGTAAAATAAAGTAAATAAATAAATACTTGAAATAAAAATTAAATAAATACTTAAAATAAAAATAAAATAAATTATATAAATCAATAAATTAAATTACATAAACAAATAATAGAAATAAAATAAAATAAAACGAAATAAAATATGTAAAGGTAAATACAGTAAATAAATAAATTATATTAAATATATTAATTAAAATAAATTAAATGAAATATACAAATAAATGAAATAAATTAATTAAATATAATACATAAAATAAAATAAAATCAATTACAATATATTACTAAATAAAATAATTAAATAAATTAAATTTAAAAAAAAAAAATTCATTAAGATAAATTAGAATAAATGAAATAAATTATATAAAATAATTAAATTAAATTAAATGAGTAACGTAAAATAAAATAAGTTAAATATAATAAATAAATAGAATAAAAATAAAATAAATTATATAAATAAATTAATTAAAATAAATAACTATAAGAATATACAAAATAAATAAATAAAATAAAATAAATCAAATAAATAAAATAAAATAAATAAATGAAAAGAATAAAATGGAATCAAGTAATTAAAATAAATGAATTAATTTAGTATTTAAACTTATATAAATTAATTAAATTAAATTAAATAAGCAAATTAGATAAAATATATTAAATAAAATAAAATATATTTACTAAGTTAAATAAATAAATAAAATTAATTAATTAAATAAGTCAAAATAATAAAAAATTAATTAATTAATTAATTAAAAAAAATTAAGTGAATACATAAAGAAAATACATAAATTAAAGTAAAATAAATTAAACTAACTTAATAAACAAAAAATAAGAAAAATAAATAATTACAATAAATTGAATAAAATTATTAAATGAATAATAAGAATAAGTAAGTAAAATTAAAATAAATGAATTAAATAAAAATAAAATAAATTATATAAGTAAATTAATTAATTAAAATTAATTAAATTGAAATGAATATTAAAAGAACATATCAAATATATAAAATAAAATAAAGTAAATAAATTAATTAAATAAATTAAATTAAATATAATCAGTAAAATAATTAAAATAAATTAATTGATTAATTGAACGATTAATTAAATCAATAAAATAAATAGAGGAATTAAATTAAAATAAATAAAAAAATGAAACAAAATAAATAATATAAATAAATTACTAAAATTAAATTAAATTAAATAAATAAATAAATAAAATAATTAAATAAATTCAATTAAAAGGAATAAATTAAATAAATAAATAACTATAAATCAGTAAACTAATTTAATAAAATAGATTAATTAAATGCAATAAATTAATTAAATTAAATTAATAAAAAATTAATTAATTAAATTAAATTAATAAATAAATTAAAAGAAATAAATTAATAAAAGTAAAATAAGTCAAATTAATAAATTATAATAAAAGAAATAAAAATGAATAAATAAAATAAATTTAATAAAATGAATTAAAATAACAAATTAAAATGAAATAGAATAAATAAATAAAATAAATGAAATCAATTAATTAATAATTAAATTAAAAGAAATAAATTAAAATGAATAAATAAATTGAATACAAAAATGAAATACATAAATGAAATAAAATAAATTAGAATAAATAAAATAATTTGAATTAAAATAAATAACAAAATAAAATAAGTTAATCGAGTTAAATAAATAAAATATAAATAAAATAAATTATGTAAATAAATAAATAACCAAACGAATATATCAAATAAATAAAAGAAATTAATTTAGTAAAATAAATGAATTGAATGTAATAAAATAAAATAAAAAAAAAATAAAATAAATTATATTAATAAATAATTTAAATAAATTAAATTAAATAACAAATGAAATAAAATAAATCAATAAAATAACTAAATTATAATAAAACAAAATTAAAATAAATAAAATCAATGAATTAAAATAAAGTAAAATAACATAAATTATAATAAATAAAATAAAATAAATTTAATCAATTAATAAATAATTAAATTGAAATAAATAAGTTAAAATAAATCAGTTAATTAAATATAAAATTAACTAAATATATAAAATAAAATAAAGTGAAATAAAATAAATTAGAATAAGTCAAATTAAATTAAACAATTAATTAAAACAAATAAATTGAATTGATATAAATATCAAAAGAAAATAAGTTAAATAAAATAAATTATATAAATCAATAAATTAAAATAAATAACTAAAAGAATCTATTATAAATAAATACATTAATTAAGTTAAATAAATAAATAAGTGAAATAAAATAAATTAAAATGGAATAAAATAAATTAAAGTAAGTACAGTAAGTAACTAATTAAATTAGATATATTAAGCAAAATAAATTAAATAAATGAAATACATAAATAAATAAAATAAACTAATTATATATAATATATAATATAAAATACATTATATTACTAAATAAAATAATTAAATACATTAAATTAAATTAAAAATAAATTCAATAAGATACATTTCAATAAATGAAATAAAAAAAAATAAAAATAAAAAATTGAATAAAATAATTAAATTAAATTAAAATAAATTCCTAACGTAAAATAAAATAAGTTAAATATAACAAATAAATAAATAAAAATAACATAAATTATATAAATAAATTAATTAAAAAAGTAAGTATAATAATATATAAAATAAATGAAAGAAAATAAATCAAATAAATAAAATAATATATATAAATGAAATGAAATAAAATCAAGTAATTAAAATAAATAAATTAATTAAATATTTAAACTAATATAAATTAAATTATTTAAATTAAATAAATAAATATGATAAAATATATTAAATAAAATAAAATAAACATATTAATTTAAATAAATAAATAAAATTAATTAGTGGTATAAATCAAATTGAATAAAAGTAAATTGATTAACTAAATAAAAACAATTAAATAAATAGATAAATAAAATAAATTAATTAATTAAAGTAAAATAAATTAAACTAAATTAATAAACAAAAAATAAGAAAAATAAATACAATAAATTGAATAAAATTATTTAAGTGAATAATAAGAATAACTATGTAAGTAAAATAAAAATAAATGAATTGAATAAAAATAAAATAAATTATATAAATAAATTAATAAATTAAAATTAAATAAATTGAAATAAATAAGTAAAAGAATATATCAAGTAAATAAAATAAAATCAATTCAATTACATAAATAAATAAATAAAATAATATAAAATAAAGGCAATAAATAAGTTAAATATATTAAATTAAGTATAATCAGTAAAATAAATTAATTGATTAATTAAACGATTAAATAAATCAATAAAATGAATAAAAAAATTAAATTAAAATAAAGAAATAAAATAATAAAATAATTTCAATTAAAATGAATAAAATAAATTAATAACTAAATCAGCAACATATATTAATAAAAGAGATTAATTAAATAAAATTAATTAATTAAATTAAATTAATTAAAATAAATTAATTAATTAAATTAAATAAATGAATAAATTTAATGAAATAAATAAATAAAAATAAAATAAGTTAAATAAATTATAATATAAGACATTGAAATAAGTAAATAAATAAAATAAATCGAATAAAATGAATTAAAATAACATAAAATAAAATAATTAAAATGGAATAAATAAAATAAAATTATTAAATAATTAAATTAAAATAAATAAATTAAATACAAAAATGAAATAAATAAATATAATAAAATAAATTAAAATAAAATAAATTGGAATAAGTAAAATAAATTGAATTAAAATAAATAAATAACATAAAATAAAAAAAGTTAATTGAAATAAATAAATAAAATATAAAATAAATTATATAACTAACTAAATTAAAATAAATAAATAAAAGATTATATCAAATAAAAAAATAAATTAATTTAGTTAAATAAACAAATGAAATAAAATAAATAAAATGAAATGAAATAAATTGAAGGCAATAAAGTAACTAAATGAATTAATTATATCAATTAAATTAAATATATTTAGTAAAATAAATTAATTTAATAAAATACATAAATAAAATAAAATAATACACGTCAAGAAATTAAATAAATCAAGTAATAAATTTAATAAAATAAAGTAAATAAATAAATTAAATAATTTAAATTGAATAAAAAATAAAATAAATTAATTAAATTAAATTAATAAATTAAACTAAAATAAGTTAAACCTAATAAATAAATAAAATAAATATAAAATAAATTACAAAAAATTAGTTAATTAAAACAAAAAACTAAAAGAATACATAAAATAAATAAAATAACTGAAATAAAATAAAATATACTAAAGTGAATAAAATTAATTAATTAATTTAATTTAATATATTAAGGAATATAAATTAAAAAAATAAAATACATTATCAAATAAAATAGATTAATTAAATAAAAAATAAATAAAATAAAATGTATTGAATTAAATAAATAACATATATAAATTAAATTAATTAAATAAAAAATTAAATAAATTCATTCAGTAATACAACATAAAATAAAATAAATAAATAAAGAAAAAAAAGAAAAATTAATAAGTGCAATAAATTGAATAAAATTATTTAAATAAATAAAATAAAATCCATTATTAAATCAAATTAATTTATCAATAAAATAATTAAATTAAATTAAATTAATAAATTAAGATTAAATAAGTTAAAGCAATTGAATAAAATTAAATAAATTAGATTCAATAAATTTAATTATAATAAAAAATGAATAAATTAAGTAATTAATTAAAACAAAATAAATTAATATAAGTTAAATAAATAAGTAACTTAATTAGTGATTTTATTAAACAAAATGAATAAAATAAATTAAATCAATATATAAAATAAATACATTAAATTAAGATTAATAAATTAAATAAATAAATTAATAAGCTCAATAAATTCGTAAAATAAATAAATACAAAAAAATAATTCAATAAATATAAATGAATAAATACATTAATTATAATAAATTATGAGATATAAAATAAATGATAAAAATAAATGAAATAAAAGGAATGAATGAATTAATCAACTATTTATTTAAAGAAATTGAATAAAATAAATTAAATAAATAAATAAGATAATTAATTAATTAAATTGAAATAAATATGTTAAAAAAAATTAATCAAAATAAATAAATTCATTAATTCGTTAATTAAAAGAAATGAATTAAAGTAAATAAATTAAAAGAAATGAATTGAAATAAATCAATTAAATGAATAAATAAAAATAAAATACATTTAATAAATAAATTAATTAAAATAAAATAGGTCAAGATAAATAAATTGAAATAAATAAAATAAATAAATAAATCAGCTAAATAATTTAATAACTTAAAATGAATAAATTAAAATAATTAAAATAACATAAATAAATAAATATAAATAAATAAATTAAAATAAATAAATGAATATGTTAAATAAAAGAAGAAAATAAAAATTAATTAAATAACTAAAATATAATAAAACAAAATTAAAATAAAGTAAAATAACATAAATTATAATATATAAAATAAAATAAAACTAATTTAATCATTTAATAATTAATTAAATTGAAATAAATAAGTTAAAATAAATTAATTAAATATAAAATTAAATAAATATATAAAATAAATATATAAAATAAAATAAAGTAAAATAAAATAAATTAGAAAAGATCAAATAAATTTAAAAAAAATTAAATAAAACAAATAAATTGAATTGAAATAAATAACATAAAATAAGTTAAATAAAATAAATTATATAAATCAATAAATTAAAATAAATATCTGAAAAAATATATCGGATAAAAACATAGATTAATTAAATTATATAAATAAATAAGTTAAATAAAATAAAATAATACGAAATAAAATAAATTAAAGTAAATACAGTAAATAAATAAATTATATTAAATATATTAGGTAAAATAGACTAAATAAATGAAATACATAAATAAATAAAATAAATTAATTAAATATAATATATAAAATGAAATGAAATACATTATATTAGTAAATAAAATAATTAAATAAATTAAATTAAATTAAAATAAATTCAATATGGTACATTAGAATAAATAACATAAATTATATAAGAATTGAATAAAATAATTAAATTAAAATAAATAAAAAACATAAAATAAAATAAGTTAAATATATTAAATAAATAAATATAATAAAAATAATATAAATAACTATAAGAATATATAAAATAAGTAAATAAAATAAATCAAATAAATAAAATAAATAAATGAAATAAAATAAAATAAAGTAATTAAAATAAATAAATTGATTAATTAAATATTTAAACTCATATAAATGAAAGAAATTAAATTAAATAAGGAAATTAGATAAAAAAATATTAAATAAAATAAAATGAATATATTAAGTTAAATAAATCAATAGAATTAATTAATTAAATAAATCGAATTAAATAAAAATTAATTAATTAATTAAATGAAATCAATTACATAAATAGATAAATAAATAAATTAATTAAAATTAAATAAATTGAAATAATTAAAAGAATACATCAAATAAAATCAATTCAATTACATAAATAAATCAGAAAAATAAATTAAATAAATTAAATACATAAAGAAATCAAATAAATTAATTGATTAATTAAATCAATAAAATTAATTAATTAATTAAATTAAAATAAATAAATAAAATAATTAAATACATTGAATTAAAATGAATAAACTAAATAAATAAATAATTAAATCAGCAAAATAAATTAATAAAATAGATTAATTAAATAAAATTAATTAATTTAATTTAGTAAATTAAAATAAATAAATAAATTAATTAAATTAAATAAATGAATTAATTAAATTAAATTCATAAATAAATTAAATGAAATAAATAAATTCTAATAAAGGAAATGAAAATAAATAAGTAAATAAAATAAATCTAATAAAGTGAATTAAAATAATATAAGATAAAATAAATAAAATGGAATAAATAAAATAAAATTAATTAATTAATAATGAAATTAAATTAAATAAATAAAAATGAATAAATAAATTAAATATAAAAATGAAATACATATATAAAATAAAATAAAATAATTTAGAATAAATAAAATTAATTGAATTAAAATAAATAATAAAATAATTAATTGAAATAAATAAATGAAATATAAATAAAATAAATTATGTAAATAAATTAATTAAAATAAATAACCAAAAGAATATATCACATAAATGAAAGAAATTAATTTAGTTAAAAAAATAAGTAAATAAAATAAAATAAAACAAAATAAATTGAAGGCAATAAGTAAATAAATTAAATAAATCAATTAATAAAATTAATAAAATAAAATAAAGTAAATTAAATAACATCTATTAAATAAAATAAAATAAAGTAAATAAATGAATTAAATGAATTAAATTAAATAAACAATGAAATAAAATAAATAAATAAAATAAATTAATTAATTACATAATTAAATTAAATTAAAATAAATAAATAACATAAACTAAAAGAATATATATAAAATAAATAAAATAAATGAAATGAAATAAAATAAAATAAACTAAAGTGAATAAAATTAATAAATAAAATTAAATTAAATATATTAAGCAATATAAATTAAAGAAAAATATACATTATCAATTAAAATAGATTAATTGAATAAAAATATATAAAATAATATGTATTGAATTAAATAAATAACATAAATAAATTAATTCATTAAAATAGAATAAATAAAAATAAATAAATAAACAAAAAATAAGGAAAATAAATAAATCCAATAAATTGAATAAAATTATTTAAATAAATTAAATAACATACATTAATAAATAATAAAAAACATTAATAAAATAATTAAATTACATTTAATTAATTAATTAAGACTAAATAAATTAAAGTAATTAAATAAATAAAATTAAAATAAATAAATTAGATTAAATAAATTAAATTATAATAAATAAATACAAATAAATAAAACGAATAAATTACGTAATTAATTAATTAAAACAAAATAAATTAATATAAATTAAATAAATAAGTAAATTAATTAGTTATTTATTTAAAGAAATTGAATAAAATAAGTTAAATGAATAAATGAAAATATATGCATTATATTAAAATTAATAAATTAAATAAATAAATAAATAAGGTGAATAAATTCTAAAAATAAATTATATAAAATATATAAGATAAATTAAATTAATTAAAATAAAATAAGTAAATAAAAATTAATTAATTAATTAAAATAAATGAATTAATATATTAAATTAAATAATTTAAATATATAAATAAAATAAATAAATAAATTTAATTCAAGTAGATAAATTGATTAAAAAATAAAAAATAAAAAAACTAAATAAATTAATAAAATAAAATAAATAAATTATAAAAATTAAATAATTATAAAAGAAATTCAATATAATATATAAAAATAACATGACATATAATAAGTTAATTAAAATAAATTGTATAAGAAAATTAATTAATAATAAATAACTTTAAGAATACATAAAATAAGTAAAAAAACTGAATTAAAATAAATAAAATAAAATATAAATTACATAAAATAAATAATAAATATAGTTAAATAAATAACTAAATCAATAAATGAAAATTAAATAAATTAAAATAAATGAAGTGAAAATAAAAAATAAATGCAATAAAATTGTTTAAATAAATTAAATTAAATTAATTAATCAATTAAAATAAAATAAGTTGAAATGAATAAATAAATAACTTATATTAAATCAAATAAATTAGAATAAAATAAATTAAATTTAATTAAGTAAATAGGTAAATTAATGAATTACTTATTTAAGGAAATTAAATGAAATAAAATTAAATTAATAAATAAAATAATGAAATTAAATTAACTACAATGAAATACATAAATAAGTCAATAAATAGAAATTAATAAATACATTAATTATAATAAATTGTATAAATAAATATTTATTTAAAGAAATTGAATGAAATAAATTAAATAAATAAATCAGATAAATAAATAATTAAGTTAAATTAAATTAATTAAAATAAATTAATTCATTAATTAAAACAAATGAATTAAAATAAATAAATTAAAAGAAATATATTAAAATAAATAAATTAATTAAATGAATAAATAAAAATAAAATAAACTAAAAAATTAAAATAAAATAAGTCATGATAAATAAATAAAATATATAAATAAAACAGCTAAAAAAATAATAAAATAAATTAATAACACAAAATAAATATATAAATTAAAATAAAATAAATGAATATAAATTAATTAAAATAAATAAATGATTAAATTAAATTAAATAAGAAAATAAAAATCAATTAAGTAACTAAATTATAACAAAACAAAATTAAAATAAAAAAACCAATAATTAAAAAAAGTAAAATAACAGAAATTATAATAGATAAAATAAAATATAATTATTGTAATCAATTAATAAATAATTAAATTGAAGTAAATAAGTTAAAATAAATTAATTACTTAAATATAAAATTAACTACATACTTAAAATAAAATAATCTAAAATAAAATAAATTAGAATAAATTAAATAAATTAAATTAAAAAATTAAATGAAACAAATAAATTGAATTGAAATAAATAACATAAAATAAACTAAATTATATACATCAAAAAATTAAAATAAATAACTAAAGGAATATATCAGATAATTAAAATAGATTAATTAAATTAAGTAAATAAATAAGTGAAATAAAATAAAATAAAACGAAATAAATTGAAGTAAATACAGTAAATAAATAAATTAAATAAATTAAATTAAATATATTAAGTAAAATGAATAAAATAAATGAAGTACATAAATAAATGAAATATATTAAATAAATTAAAATAAATTCCATTTAAAATAAGTAAAAAATAAATTCAAAAAGATACATTAGAAAAAAATAAAATAAATTATATTAAAAAATTGAATAAAATAATTAAATTAAATTGAAATAAATAAATAACATAACTAAAAAATAAATTAAATATAATAAATAAATAAATAAAATAAATTATATAAATAAATTAATTAAAATAAATAACTATAAGAATATATAAAATAAATGATATAAAATAAATAAAACCAAGTAATTAAATTAAATAACCAAATTAGATAAAATATATTAAATAAAATAAATTTATTCAGTTAAATAAATAAATAAAATTAATTAATTAAATAAATCATATTAAATAAAAAATAAATCAATTAAATAAAATAAAGTAAAATAAAGTAAACTAAATTAATAAACAAAAAATAAGAAAAATAAATAAATACAATAAATTTAATAAAATTATTTAAATGAATAATAAGAATAACTAAGTAAATAGATTAAATAAATTAAATAAAAATAAATTAAATTATATAAATAAATAGATTAATTAAAATTATATAATTTGGAGTAAAAGAATATATCAAATAAATAAAATAAATTAATTGATTAATTAAACGATTAAATAAATCAATAAAATAAATAAAGACATTAAAATAAAATAAATAAATAAAATAATTAAATAAATTCAATTAAAATGATTAAATTAAATAAATAAATAACTAAATCAGCAAAATAAATTAGTAAAATAGATTAATTAAATAAAATAAAAGAATTAAATTAATGAATAAATTAAATGAAATAATTAAAAATAAAATAAGTCAAATAAATAAATTATAATAAAAGAAAATAAAATAAATCAATAAATCGAATAAAATGAATTAAAAGAGATAAATTAAAATAAATAAAATAGAATAAATAAAATAAAATTAATTAAATAAATTTCTAAATAATTTAACTAAAATAAATAAATTGAAATGAATAAATAAATTAAATTAATTGAAATAAAATACATAAGACAATAAATAAACATAAATAAATACATTAATTATATTCAATTATAATAAGTAAATAAATATATTCATTGAAAAAATAAATAAAATAAAATAAATTAATTGAATAAAAAATTAATTAAATGAAATCTATGAATATAAATAAATTACATAAAATAAATATATTAAATGAAATAAATAAATAAATCGATAAATTAAAATAATATAAATTATGTAAAAATAAAAAATAAATGCAATATAATTGTTTAAATGAATTAAATTAAATTAATTAATTAATCAATTAAAATAAAATAAGTTAATATAAATAAATAACTTAAATGAAATGAAATGAATTGGAGTAAAATAAATTAAAATTAATTGAATAAATATATAAATTAATTGATTATTTATTGAAGGAAATTAAATGAAATAAAATGAATCAAAATAAAATACTCAAATAAGTAAATAAATAAAAATGAATAGATACATTAATTATAATAAATTATGAGGTATAAAATAAATTATGTAAATAAATAAAAGTAAAATAAATTAATTGAAAAAATAAATAAAATAAAATAAATGAATTAATTAATCAACTATTTATTTAAAGAAATTGAATAAAATAAATTAAATAAGATAAATAAATAAATTGAAATAAATAAATAAAATGAACTAAAGTTAATAAATTAATTCATTAATTAAAAGAAATGAATTTAAAAAATTAATTAATTAATTAAAATTAATGTATAAATAAAAATAAAATACATTTAATAAACGAGTTAATTAATTAAAGTAAAATAAGTCAAGATAAATAACATAATTAAATTATTTATTTATTTAAAGAAATACAATAAAATATATAAATAATTAAATAAAATAAATAACTGAAATAAAATAAATAAAATTAAAATAAATAATTTAAATAAATAAACAAAATAAAATAAATAAGTAAATAAAAATTACAATAAAATAATTTAAAGTAAAATAATTAAAAAATTAATAAATTCATTAATAAAATAAAATAAATTGAATAAATAAAACATCTAAATCAATTAAGTCCATTTTAATAAATATATTAATTAAAATTAAATATATTAAATTAAAGTAAGAAAATTAAATTAACTATATTGAAATAAAGTAAATCAATAAATATAAATAAATAAATTTATTAACTGAAATAAATTAATTAATTAATTTTATGATCAAATTAATAAATAATAAAATAGATTAAATAAATTAAAATAACACAAATTAAAGTAACTAAATAAAGAAATAAAATAAATAAAAAATATAAATGAAATTAAAATAAATTAAAATCAATAAAATAAAATAAATAAAATAATTAATTACTCAAAGATATTGAATAAAATATATGGAATCATATAAATAAATAAATTTAATAAAAATGAATAAATAAAATAAAATAAAAAACAAATAAATTAAATCAATTATATAAAATAAATTAAATCAAATAAATAATATAAATAAATAACACATGAAATAAATTAAAATAAAAAAATTAAATACAATACATTAAAATAAAATAAATAAATTAAAATTAGTCACTTAAAATAAGTAAATAAATAAAATAGACTAAATAAACAAATTAAATATATAAATGAAAATAAATTAAAGTGAAAGAAAATGAAATAAATATAATAAATTAAATAAATTAATTAATAAATAATTAAATTAAAATAAATAATCTAAAATAAATAAAGAAATAAAATAAATTAAATTAAAAATTGAACATAAATATTTGAATTACAATGAATAAATTAAATTAAATAAGTTAATTAAAATAAAATAAAAAATTAATAAAATAAAATAAATTATATAAATAAAAAATAAAATAAGTTAAAATTAAATAAATTAACGTAAATAATATAAATGAAATAAATTAAAGTAAATAATACAAATAAATTAATTAATAAAATATGTAAATAAAATAAAATACATAAATGAAATAATATAAAGAAATTAATAAAATATTTAAATTATATAAAATAAATAAATAAAAATTAAAATAAAATAATTTAAAATAAATTAAATTAATAAATTAATTAAGTAATTAAAATGATTTGAATAAATAAAATAATTAAATACACTAAATTAAATTAAATTAATTAAATAATTCATATTAATTATATTAAAATAAATTAATTAAGTTACAATGAATAAATAAATTAATTAAATAAATTAAAATAAAATAAATAAAACTAAATTAATTAATTAAAATAGATAAATAAATTAATTACTTAAATTAATAAATAAAAATAAAATAAGCATAATAAATAAATTAAAATAGATAAATAAATAAATCAATTAATTAATTTAAAGAAATTGAATAAAATAAATTAAAAAAATAATAACATGTACAAATAAATTCAATTGAAATAAATAAAATTAAGAAAATAAATAAAATAAATAACATAAATTAAAATAGAATAAATTAGAATAAATAAAATAAATCAAAATAATGTAAAATATAATCAATAAAATAAAGTAAAAAAATAAAATAAAATAAATGAATAATAAAATAATTTAAAATAAATTAAAATTAATAAATAAAAATATAACATAAAAATAAATTAAAGTAAATAAAATGAATAGATAAATTAATGAAATAAATTAAATTCAATATATTAAGTAATATAAATTAAATAAATAAAATAGATTATTAAATAGTATAAAAATTAGTAAATTAATCAATCAAATAACATAAATTAAAAATATATTGAATTAAAGAAGTTAAATAAAATAAACAAATTACATTAAATTAATAAATAGAATAAACAAATTAATCAAATTAAATGAAATAAAAAATAAACAAATAAAATAAATGAAATAAGTTGAATAAAATCAATGAAATAAATACACTAAAAAATAAAAAAATTACTAAATACAATAAATTGAATAAAATTAATTAAATAAATAAAATAACTGAATAAATAATATTAAAATTAATTAATTAAACAAAGTAAGTTAAAATAAATAAATAAAATTAATTAAACAAAGTAAGTTAAAATAAATAAATAAAATTAATTAAAATAAATTAATATAAATAAAATTAATTAAGGGATATAAATAAAGTGAAATAAACTAAATATGGATTAATGAAATAGATGAAAATAAGTAAATATATTGAATTAAAACAAACAAATAAATTAAATGAATTAATTAAAATAAATAGAATAAAATAAATTAAAATAAATAAAATAGAATAAATAAATAAAATATTTAATAAAAAAATAAAATTAATAAATGAAATTAAAATAAATGAATTAATTAAAATAGAGTAATTGAGAATAAATACATACAAATAAAAACAATTAATATAAAGTTAATTAATAAAATAAACTAATTAATTAAAATAATTAAATATAAATAAATAAATAAATATATAAATTTACCGATAATGACCCTAAGTTACTCCAAATTACTCTAAGTTACCCAAAATTACCCCAGGTTATGCCAAAATTAACCCAAGTTATCCCAAATTACCCTAAGTTACCCCAAATTACACCAAATTACCTCCAATTCCCCGAAGTTACCCCAAATTACCCCAAATTACCGCAAGTTACCCCATATTACCCCCAAGTTATCCCAAATTACTACACGTTACCCCAAATTACCCCACGTAACTCCAAATTACACATAGGCTACCCCCAAATTACACCAAATTACCCCATGTTATCACAAATTAAACCATGTTAACCAAAATTACACGAAATTATCCCAAGATACCATAAGTTACCCCAAAGTTACCCCAAATTACCCCAAAGTTACCCCAAATTATCACACGTTACCCCAAATTACTCTAATTTACCCCAAATAACCCCACGTTACCCAAATTTACCCAGAATTATCCCAAGATGCCCCAAGTTAGCCCAAATTACCCAAGACACAACTTACACATAGTTACCCCAAATTACCCCATGTTACTCCAAATTACTACAAGTTACCCCAAATTACCCAGAATTAACCCATATTACCCAGAAATTATAAATAATTACAAGTTGTTCCAAATTACCCCAAGTTACACAAAGTTACCCCAAATTACACCAAGATGCTCCAAGTTATCCCAAATTACCCCATTTCACAACAAATTATCCAAAGTTACACCAAGTTACCCCAAGATACTCCAAGTCCCCGAAATTACCCCAAGTGACAACAAATTACCCAATGTTATCCCAAATTACACCATGTTACTCCAAATTACCCCAACTTACACCAAATTACCACAAATTACCCCAAGATACCTCAAGAAAACAAATATAATAAAAATTGAAAAAAAAACTCTCGAAAAGAAATGTTTAAAAAAAGATGAAAAAAAGAAACAAAAAAAATTTAAAAGAAATCATGAAAAAAAATAAAAAAGGAACAAAATTGAAAAAAAATGTCTATCAGAAAAAGAAAAAAAAATAACAATAGGAGAAAAAAATAAGTAAAAAAATGAAAAATTATAGAAAAAATATTTTCAACATTTAAAATCAAAAATAAGTTTTTTTTATTTGATTTCAATTTTTATTTTTGTTATTCTTTTCATTTTTCAAAACTTCTTTTAATTTTGTTTAATTTATAGATTTTTTTCGTTTCATTTTGTGAAACTTTTTTTTTCATTTTTTGGTTTGTTTTCATTTTTTTTTTTTTTCAATTTTTGTATAACTTTTCAAAGTATTTTTTTTATATTTTTTTCTTATTTTCAATTTTTTTTTCTTATTTTTGGCAGACTTTTTTTAAATTCTGTTTCTTCTTATTTTTTTTCAGGATTTCTTTTAATTTTTTTTCGGTTCCTATTTTCAACTTTTTTTTTTAAACATTGTTTTTAAAATATTTTTCAATTTTTTTTTCCTTATTTTTGTTTTCTTCTATGCTCTTTTTTTAATTTTTCAATTTTTTTATACTTTCAATTCTCTCTTTTATTGTTTTTACTTCGTTTAATTTTCTTGTCAGAGAATTTGTTTCTGAAGTATTACATTTTTTAAATTTTTTTTAACTTTTTTTTTAAGAATTATTTTTTAAAAATCTCTTTGTTGATTTTTTCCTTTTTTTCATTTTTTTATTTTTTTTTTTTCAAAATTTTTATTGAAAACAATTCTTTATTTTCATTTTTCCGTTTTTTTTTATTCTTTTAACCGATCAATTTTTGCAATTTTTTTCAATTTTTCTTATTTTGACATACTTTTTTAAAACTTTTCAATAATTTGTTTATTAAATTAATTTTTTGTTCAAAAGCAAAGTTTTTTTTTTTTTTGTCTTTTATTTTCAAAAGTTAATACTTGAAAAAATTAAGGGTAGGCCTATTTATAGTTTTTATGGTGATTTGAGTTACGTGATTTGAGCTGGGGTTGTAACGTGAACTAACTTCGGAGAACGTTTATTGTGGGGTAGTTTGGGGTGGGGTAACGTCGAGAAAATTTGAGGTAACTTGGTGTAAATTGGGGTAACTTGGGTGTAATTCGGGTAACGTAATGTAATTTCAGGTAACTTAGGGTAACTTTTTGTAATTTGGGGTAATTTGTGTTAATTTGGGGTAACTTGGTGTAATTTGTGGTAACGGGGTAATTTGGCGTAACTTGGGGTAATTTGGGATAGCATGGGGTAATTTGGGGTTATTTCAGGTATCTTGGGGTAATTTGGGGTATCTTGGGACAATTTGTGGTAACTTGCGATAATTTGGAGTAAGTTGGTGAAATTTGGGGTGACCTGGGGTAAGTTGTATCTTGGAGTAATGTAGTGTAACTTGGAATGATTTTGGTTTACAGGGTAATTTGTGGTAATTTGGGGTAACTTTGGGTAATTTCGGTTAATCTGGGGAAACTTAGGGTAACTGGGGTCATTTGTAGTAAAATGGGGTAACTTGGGGGTAATTTGGGGTAACATGGGGTAACTTGGGGTATCTTTGTGTATTTTGTTGTGACTTAGGGTAATTTGGGGTAATTTGGAGTATTTTGGTGTAACTTTGGGTAATATGTTGTGACTTGGGGTAATATGGGGTATCTTAGGGTATCTTGGGGTAATGTGGGGTAACTTTGCGTAATTTGGGGTAACTTGGTGTAATTTTTTATAATTTGGGGAAATTTGGGTAACTTTGTATAATTTGTGGTAAATTTTTGTGTAATTTGTGGTAACTTGGGGAAATTTGGGCGTAAATTTTAATTTGGGGTAACTTGGTGAAATTTGGAGTAACATGGGGTAATTTACGGTAACTTTGGGTAATTTGTTGTGACTTGGGGTAATTTGGGGTCGCATGGGTCATCTTGGGGTAATTTGGAGTAAATTTGGGTAACGTTGGATAATTTGGGGTAACTTGGATTATTTTGGGGTAATTTGGGGTAACTTGGATTATTTTGGGGTAATTTGGGGTAACTTTGGGTAATATGTTGTGACTTGGGGTAATTTGGGGTAACTTTGAGTATCTTGAGGTAACTTTGGGTAATTTGGGGTAACTTTGGGTAATTTGGTGTAATTTTTTATAATTTGGGGAAATTTGGGTAACTTTATGTAATTTGTGGTAACTTTGGGAAATTTGGGCGTAACTTGTAATTTGGGGTAACTTGGTGAAATTTGGCGTAACATGGGGTAATTTAGGGTAGCTTTGGGTAAGTTATTGTGACTTGGAGTAACATGGGGCATCTTGGGGTAATTTGGGTAACGTGGGGTAATATGGGATAACTTGGAGTAATTTGGGTTAACTTGAGATAATTTGGGGTAACTTGGGGTAATTTAGGGTAAGTTGGGGTAATTTGGAGTAATTTTGGGTTACTTGGTGTAATTTGTGATAACTTGGTGTAATTTGGGTTAATTTTGCGTAACTTGTGGGTAATTTGCAGTTACTTGGTATAATTTTGGGTAATTTGGGTTAACTTGGTGTGATTTGGGGTAACATGCTGTAATTTGGGGTAACTTGGGGTAATTTGGTGTAGCTTGTGGTAATTTGTAGTAATTTGGTATAACTGGGGTAACAGTGTAATTTGTGGTAACGTGGGGTAATTTGGTGTAACTTGGGGGTAATTTGGAGTAACATAGGGTAATTTGAGGTAACTTGGGGTAATTTGGGGTATCTTGGGATAATTTGGGGTAACGTGGGATAATTTTGAGTAAGTTGGTGAAATTTGGGGTAACCTGGGGTATCTCGTATCTTGGAGTAATGTAGGGTAACTTGGAGTGATTTTGGTTTACAGGGTAATTTGTGGTAATTTGGGGAACTTAGCGTCATTTGGGGTAACTTGGGGTAATTTCGGTTAATCTGGGGAAAGTTAGGGTAACTGGGGTCATTTGTGGTAAAATGGGGTAACTTGTGGGTAATTTGGAGAAACATGGGGTAACATGAGGTAACTTGGGGTAACATGGGTTAATTTGGGGTATCTTTGTGTATTTTGTTGTGACTTGGGGTAATTTGGGGTAAATTGGAGTATTTTGGGGTAATTTTTGGGTAACTTTGGGTTATATGTTGTGACTTGGGTAATATGGGGTAACTTAGGGCATCTTGGGGTTGTGGGGTAACTTTGGGTAACTTGGGATAATGTGGGGCAACTTGGTGTAATTTTTATAATTTGGGGAAATTTGGATAACTTTGTATAATTTGTGGTAAATTTTTGTGTAATTTGTGGTAACTTGGGGAAATTTGGGCGTAAATTTTAATTTGGGGTAACTTGGTGAAATTTGGAGTAACATGGGGTAATTTAGGTAACTTTGGGTAAGTTGTTGTGACTTGGGATAATTTGGGGTCGCATGGGTCATCTTGGGGTAATTTGGAGTAAATTTGGGTAACGTTGGATAATTTGGGGTAGCTTTGAGTATTTTTGGGGTAATTTGGGGTAACTTTGGGTAATATGTTGTGACTTGGGGTAATTTGGGGTAACTTGGAGTATCTTGGGGTAACTTTGGGTAACTTAGTGTAATTTGGGGTAGCTTTGGGTAATTTGGGGTAACTTGGTGTAATTTTTTATAATTTGGGGAAATTTGGGTAACTTTGGGAAATTTGAGCGTAACTTGTAATTTGGGGTAACTTGGTGAAATTTGGAGTAATATGGGGTAATTTAGGGTAACTTTGGGTAAGTTGTTGTGACTTGGGGTAACATGGGGCATCTTGGGGTAATTTGGGTAACGTGGGGTAATATGGGGTAACTTGGAGTAATTTGGGTTAACTTGAGATAATTTGGGGTAACTTAGGGTAACTTGGGGTAATTTTGGGTTACTTGGTGTAATTTGTAATAACTTGGGGTAATTTGGGTTAATTTGGTCTTAACGTGAGGGTAATTTGCAGTTACTTGGTATAATTTTGGGTAATTTGTGTTAACTTGGTGTAATTTGGGGTAACAAGCTGTAATTTGGGGTAACGTGGGGTAATTTGGTGTAACTTGTGGTAATTTGTAGTAATTTGAGATAACTGGGGTAACAGTGTAATTTGCGGTAACGTGGGGTAATTTGGTGTAACTTGGGGGTAATTTGGAGTAACATGGGGTAATTTGAGGTAACTTGGGGTAAATTGGGTTAATTTGGAGTAAGTTGATGTAATATGGGGTAACCTGGGGTAACTTGGAGTAATGTAGGATAATTTGGAGTAATGTATTGTAACTTGGAGTAATTTGGGGTAACTGGGGGTAATTTGTGGTAATTTGGGGAACTTTGTGTAATTTGGGTTACTTGGGGTAATTTCGGTTAATCTGGGGACACTTAGGGTAACTGGGGTCATTTGTGGTAAAATGGGGTAATGTGGAGTATTTTGGGGTAACTTGGGGGTAACTTGGAGTACCTTGGGGTAATTTGACGTAATTTATAAGAACCATATTTAATTTGGGGTAATTCAGGGGAATTTATGGTAAGTTAAGCTAATTTTTTTAAATTTATTGTAACTTACAGTTACTTTGTGTAATTTAGGGGAACTTAGGTTAACATAAGATAATTTTGAGGTACATTGGGAAATTGGGTAATTCAGGATAATTTAGGGTAACTTGGGGTACTTTAGCGGAACTTAGGGTGAGTTGGTGATAATTGGGGCAAAATGTGGTAGGTTATTTAAATTTAATTAATTCGCTTATATAGTTATTTACTTATTTTGATCAATTACATTATTTATTTACTTGATTGATTTAATTCCTTCCAGTAAACCACTACAGGTTGCCATCGACAAAGAGTACCATGATACAATGCCTTGAGGCTTAGTGATAAATTGTTGTTAGAGTGAAAAATAAACAATTTGAATTATATTGAAACACATGATATTAAACGAAGTAACGTCAAGGAGATGCGAATTAGTCCTGGTCCATATGTATGATGCCTGAAAATAGCTATTGAGCCTTTGAGTGCTGCAATTGTCAGGGGCGAAGCTGCAGGGTAATCTGTGAGCCTTAGATTACCCATTGGATTTTGCAGAAATAAGCGCATTTATATTTTCCTGTTTTCATTGGTATAGGTAAATGAAATCTCTAGTTTTCGGTCTAGTTACGGAAGGATTGACGCCAGCTCCTCGGCGCGGAACCAGCACGTAACTACTGTGTGGCTACTCGCTGATACTGCTTTAAACCAGGCTCACGGCAGCAGCTAGAGAAAGCATATGCGCATGCGCCAAGCGGAGTGCTTGCATACGTCACTAATGCTAGACAGCTCTGTGAAGAGCCTAGACTCAGCAGCACCAATCTCAGAGTCTGCTTCTGCTACAAACGTCCCGAAATTCAGCTACAAATACCAAAATGAAGCCACACACATTCAGAGAGTAATAAACAGAATCCACGACCAATGCTATAGTTATAATGTTGGAAGGCGGATGTGTTGGAAATGTCATTCATTAATTTAGGCCCAGTTCATTTTTGTTGCATAGGCGACTCCCAATAAAGACACTGTCAGGTGTCGGCGAATTCATGAATCCAAGAATTGACCGTTAAACAATGGGCGCTATTCACATAACAGGAAAAGAAAACTGAATATACCAAAGCTTTCCTTGCCATAAATAATGGTCGCTGTGTCCGGAATTCAGCCCTACCTTAAATTTTCTGTTATGTTTTCGTAATTTTTTGCGGAAGCGAGAAACTTCTTATGGCTATTAGAGTGTGAGAAAATAAAATTTGATAGAAGAACGTGTTTACACATAAAATTGAGAGTATTCACAAATAGTCATTCGATCGAATCTCATTCGGCTACATTTTGCCATTGGACTTACTTACTTACAAATGGCTTTTAAGGAACCCGAAGGTTCATTGCCGCCCTCACATAAGCCCGCCAGCGGTCCCTATCCTGTGCAAGATTAATCCAGTCTCTATCATCATACCCCACCTCCCTCAAATCCATTTTAATATTATCCTCCCATCTACGTCTCGGCCTCCCTAAAGGTCTTTTTCCCTCCGGTCTCCCAACTAACACTCTATATGCATTTCTGGATTCGCCCATACGTGCTACATGCCCTGCCCATCTCAAACGTCTGGATTTAATGTTCCTAATTATGTCAGGTGAAGAATACAATGCGTGCAGTTCTGTGTTGTGTAACTTTCTCCAATCTCCTGTAACTTCATCCCGCTTAGCCCCAAATATTTTCCTTAGCACCTTATTCTCAAACACCCTGAACCTATGTTCCTCTCTCAGAGTGAGAGTCCAAGTTTCACAACCATACAGAAGAACCGGTAATATAACTGTTTTATAAATTCTAATTTTCAGATTTTTCGACAGCAAACTGGATGATAAGAGCTTCTCAACCGAATAATAACACGCATTTCCCATATTTATTCTGCGTTTAATTTCCTCCCGAGTATCATTTATATTTGTTACTGTTGCTCCAAGATATTTGAATTTTTCCACCTCTTCGAAGGATAAATCTCCAATTTTTATATTTCCATTTCGTACAATATTCTGGTCACGAGACATAATCATATACTTTGTCTTTTCGGGATTTACTTCCAAACCGATCGCTCTACTTGCTTCAAGTAAAATTTCCGTGTTTTCCCTAATCGTTTGTGTATTTTCTCCTAACATATTCACGTCATCCGCATAGACAAGAAGCTGATGTAACCCGTTCAATTCCAAACCCTGTCTGTTATCCTGAACTTTCCTAATGGCATATTCTAAAGCGAAGTTAAAAAGTAAAGGTGATAGTGCATCTCCCTGCTTTAGCCCGCAGTGAATTGGAAAAGCATCAGATAGAAACTGACCTATACGGACTCTGCTGTATGTTTCACTGAGACACATTTTAATTAATCGAACTAGTTTCTTGGGAATACCAAATTCAATAAGAATATCATATAATACTTCCCTCTTAACCGAGTCATAAGCCTTTTTGAAATCTATGAATAACTGATGTACTGTACTCTTATACTCCCATTTTTTCTCCATTATCTGTTGAATACAAAAAATCTGATCAATAGTCGATCTATTACGCCGAAAACCGCACTGACGATCCCCAATAATTTCATCTACGTACGGAGTTAATCTTCTCAAAAGAATATTGGACAAAATTTTGTACGACGTCAACAAAAGTGATATTCCTCGAAAGTTACCACAGTTGGTTTTGTCCCCCTTTTAAAAATAGGTACAATTATGGACTCCTTCCATTGTTCAGGTACAATTTCCTTTTCCCATATAGCAAGTACAAGTTTATAAATTTCGCTATATAATGCACTCCCACCCTCTTGTATTAATTCTGCTCTATATAGCTAAAAGCTACGTTTACCGAAATCGGCCACGGTTGGCAACTCTGCAGTCTGTCAGTGTGTGAGAAATAATAGGGCAATATTCATTTTTCGTCGGTCTGTTTCCGTAAAGTGCAGATGTGTTCATTATTATCATGTATCATTCATTATCCACTTACGTTTGTATTCAAATAATCACCTGTGGGTTCGGTATTTCGGTACTACGAATACACTTATAGTATAGAATTCGAATTAGATTAACTACTAAAACGAATGTGAAATTGAAAAAAATATATTTAACGGTTGGTAAAGAATACTACGTGAAAACGAACTTTTTCTGACACATTTCGACGCAGGAGCATGACTATTGGTTAGCAGCAGCGTCTTTAAATAACGACGCGGTGGTGAAGTGAGAGCGGTATTCCAGTGCATGTTTGTGAGTTTAAAAACATGGATCACAAACGTTTATTCTGACGAAACAAAGCATTTGCCTGCAGGTTTTTTTCTGAAATATTTTTTGAACAATGGCCTAGAAAAAATCTATCAAGAAACAGTGCGGCTCATAAGACTGATTCTCACCTTCCCTGTATCTACTGCGTCGAGTGAACGAAGTATGAGTGCATTGAAGAGAGTTAAGACATTTTTAAGGAACTCCATGTCAGATTCTAGACTGAGCAATTTGAGTAGGCCTACTCTGGCTATTGAGAAGGGTTTGTTAAACAGTCTTTTCAGGGATGACATCTTCAAAGAACGCATCATCGACATCTATGCAGAGCAAAAAACACCCCGACTGGAGTTTATCTACAATATATATATATATAACTTTAGAATACCCAGTTGCATGAATGTAGCTTCGCCACTGGCAATTGTTAGATCTCTTAAAATATTTTTATGCAGGCCAAAAGATTTACAGAAGTCGACTAGGAACCGGGGTATGGTCCCACGGGCTCCTATCATTAGTCCCGTAATGACGAGGGATTCCAGATGGTATTTGTCCTTATAAAAACTGATGGAAGGTTCATATATATTCCTTTTTTCCTCATGTACTTCTTCTGGCTGGTGTTCGTGCGATTGGAATCTCACAGTAGGGTCTATGATGTAACCTTCAAGAGAGGGGGGTTTAAATGCAATTATGTCGATTCTTCGATTACTGCCCTCACTGGATATGCCGTGTACTTCTTCATATACTGAATAGCCTTTGTTCCTTAAGGCAGTTGCTATTATAGATCTTACTGTATGATGCCGCGTATTTCGTAGAAGTTCACCGTGTGGACAGGCCCCCAGGACATGGGCAAGGGTTTCAACCTCCCTGTCGCAACGTCGACAGAGGTTACTGTCCGAAGACCTGCCAGGTACACTACGCACAGCTGATACTTTCGCATTCATCTTGATCGCTTCCCTCCACTCACTACAGGAAAGACCCTTGTGATTCCGGATCCACTTATTGGCCGGGGTATATTGTTGGTATCAGAGCACGCCTGTGCCTTTATGTTTTTCTGGCTCCAGTTCTCAAACGCTTTTTATCTTTGTACTTGCCGTACCTTTGCATATCTACAGTGCCGTATTTGTCTAAAATATTTTGTTATTCGAGAATTTTGAGTGCTGTGAGACTCGATGTAATTTCTTGGGTTAATTGCCTTGTAGCATGTAGGAAGGAATTATTTGATTTAAGCAATATCTTACATACATTTATATGTTGTAAGTATAATTCCCATGCTGAATAGAATAAACCTAATCTCTTGAATTTTGTGTCTGTATACAACATATCTGTAGGAAGATCATTAGGCAGTTGCAGTATTTATTTCAGCACACCCCTTATCATAATATCTGCATCCACTATGAATTTATTAGAAATTTTTTTTTGGAGGCACTGTCTGAAATGGATATATTAGACTGAGACAGATTGAGGTGTTAATGATGTATTTTTGATACGCTTGTAAGTGTGGTGAAGAAATAAGCAATTCTACATTTTGTTCTTAGTTTAGACAATGTTGAAAGAGGATCAAAATTAATCTCGTCATAGAAATTGACTCCTAGATAGCGAATGAAATCACCTTTTTGCAAACCAGCTATTTCATTTCCAGACGAGATGTGGAAATTTTCTTCAAACAGCTGACCCTTTTTAATACACATGCCTTTACACTTGTTAATGTTAATATCTAGTCCGATTTCATGGAATTGTTGAACTGCGTGATTGAAGAGTGTTAAAGAGGATTTTTTGTCTTTACCAATGATAACAATATCATCTGCGAAGCCCATTACAGTTAATTGATCTTCAGATGGACTTAAGGTATGTGAATACCTCTTTTTGTAAAATGTTTATTACAAATGGTACACTTTATTATGTTTGAAGAATTAACAAAAGATGTGGATGTACATGGATTAACGTCAATTTCATTCATGACAACATTATAATACTGGTTGCCAATGTAAACAGTTCTTTCATGTGGTTATCAATATTCTATATAGAAGAAATAAATATATAAAACTTACATTAATTTTATTCTAATGTATTTAATTTTATCAACTTGTTTATTGATTTACTTATTTACAATTAATTAAATTAAATTTAACTTCATTTAATTTATATATTTATTCATTTATTTAAATTTTTAAATTTAATGTTATTTTATTTATTTATTTAATTTATTTGATTTATTTATTTTTATTTTATTTATGTATGCACTTATTTATATATAACTTAATTAATTAATTAATTTACTTATTTATTTGAATTTAAATTAACTCTATTTATTTATATTCAATTTTATTTATTTATTTTACTAATATTTTATTTATTTATTTATATTTAATTAATTAATTTATATTTAAGTTGTTTAATTCATTTATTTATATATTTATCTTATTTATTTATTTACATTTAATTTGTTTAATTAATAAATTATTTTATTTATTTGTTTATTTATTTTATTTTATTTATTTATTTACTTATTTAAATTTAATTTAATGTAATTTATTTATTAATTTATATTTAATCTATTTAATTTATTTATTTATGGAACCACCTCACGTACTCTAATCTCAAACGGCTGGAGAGAGTCAAAGCAGCCTACCTGAAAAGAACGCTCTGCATCTCAAAATACACGCAAAGCAGAATAGCATATATCTTAGCAGACACAACCTACTTCATAGGGGACCTGATGGCAACTCACAGCCTGGTACCAACACCACAGAGCATCAGATTCCTGGAAGACAGGCGACAAACAGCAACAGACATTAACCATAGACTCCTCAGCACCCCAGCGATGACGAACAGCGAATGGAAGGAAGCCAACTACCACCTGCGCCATCTGTACACGAGAGTAGCAGCCCATGGACTACATCACCGAATATGCCTCACCAAGGGATAGCATAGCCCACCGACGGATGTCAGTGCACCGTATGTGGAGGACCCTGTGATACGTATCACATCATCGAATGCAAAGAAAGAACATTGACACTGTCCCACTATGCAAGCAATGCTAACTTTACTTAATCGTACTTATGTACACAGTGTGTTCAATAAATATATTATTATTATAAATCATTTATCTAATTTATTTATATTTCATTTTTTTATTTATTCATCTATTTTATTTATTTATTTAAATTTAATTTCATTCTATTTAATCATTTATTTATATTTAATTTATTTAATCAATTAATTTATTTATTTATTTATATTTAATTAGGTTATTTATTTACTTATTTATCTATGTAGTATATTTATATTTTATTTATTTATATTTATTAACTTTATTTATTTATTCATTTATTTAATTAATTTAATTTATTTATTCACTTAAATTTAATTTAATTGAATTTACTTATTTATTTACATTTAATTTATTTATATACTTATTTATTTAAAGTTTATTTTATTTATTTATCTTTAGTATATTTAATTATATTTAACTTATTTAATTTATTTATATATTTATTTATTTATCAAATTTATTTATATTTAATTAATTCATTTATTTATATATTTTATTTATATTTTACTTCCATTTAATTTACTTAATTTATTTTGATATATTTTTTTCATTTATTTATTTATATTTCATTTATTGAATTAATAGATTTAAATTTAATTAATTAATTTATATATATATATATTATTTATTTGATTGGTTTATTTATATATTTATTTATTTATTCATTTATTTAATTAATTTAATTATTTATTCATTTATATTTTATTTATATATTTATATATAATTATTCATTTATATTTTATTTATTTATTTATATTTAATATACTTAATTTACTTATATATCTAAGTAATTTGTTTTCAATTAATTTATTTATTTATGTATTTATTTGGTTATTTATTTCTTTAATATATAGAATTAATTTATTTTGGTATATTTAGTTACTTATTTAATTTATGTATATATATTGTTTTTTAATTTATTTATTTATTTATTTACATATTTATTTTCGTTTGCTTATTTTAATTAATTTATTTAATTTGTTTAATTTTGTTAATTTATTTATTGTATTTTAATTTATTTTATTCTATTTATTTTGTTAATTAATTAATTTATTTTATTCAATATCATTTATTTACTTATTTTATTTTATTTATGTTATTTAATGTATTTATTTTAATTTAATTAATTAATTTTTTAAAAATTATTTATATATTTATTAATTTTATTTACTCTAATTTCTTTTATTTTAAGTTATTTTATTTTAATATATTTTAATTAAATAATTATATTTAATTTATTTTATTTATTATATTTACTTAATTTGTGTATTTATTTTATTTTAATCATTTATTTACTCTATTTTTATTTATTTATTTTTACTTAAAATTTATCTATTTTTTACTTCTTATTCATTTATCTTATTTTATTTATTACAACTTTATTTATTTAATTTACCTTATTTTAATTTATTGTATTCTATTTATGCTTATTTATTTATTTATTTTCATATATTTAATTATTTTATTTAACTTATTTCAATTTCAATATTATTTAATTTAATTTACGTATTTAATTTATTTCTTTAAATCTATTTAAATATTAATTTTATTTCAATTTGTTTTATTTATTTTATTTTAATTATCTAGATAATTTAATCATTTATTTTATTCAACTTAATTTATTTATTTATTCATTTTTATTTATTTATTCTTCTATTTTATTAATTAATATAATTATTTATTCTATTTTATTTATTTTAATTTATTTTATTTTATTGATTATATTTAATTTGTATCATTTATTCTAATTATTTTAATTAAATCATTTTAGTTTATTTATTTTTATTTATTTAAATTTATTTATTTATTTTAGTTTATTTCTTTATTTTAATTAAATTCATTTACTTATTTTACTTTACATTTTATTAATTTACTTCATTTATTTATATTTTAATTAAATTTATTCATTTATTTTAATTTATTTCATTTCAATTTATTTAAATAATTTTATTCAATTTATAGTATTTATTTATCTTATTTTTAAGTTTCATTTTTATTCAATTTATTTTATTTTAAGTTCTTTATTTAATTTATTTCATTTTATTTAATATACTTTATTTAATTTTGTTTATTTTATTCATTTTATTTATGTTATTAACTTACTTATTTTATTTACATATTTAATTTGTCTTAATATCTTTAATTTAATATATTTAAATAATTTATTTATTCTATTTACTTTAATGTATTTTTTATTTGATTTTAGTTTATTTATTTCATTTCATTTATTTTCATTAATTTAATTTCAATTTATTTATTTATATAATTTATTTTATTATTTTATTTATTTTAATTTAATTATTTATATTTTATTTGTTTTAATTTAATTTATTTACTTATTTTATTTATTTATTTTATTTTTATTTACTCAAGTTATTTTTTTTCTTTATTGTGCTAAAATAGCATGTTTGACTACTTAATTTATTTATTTTATTTCATTTATTATTTACTTTATTTATTTATTTGATTTATATATATGTACTTTAATTTACTATATTATAAGCTATTTATTTAATTTATTTAATTTAATTCAATTAATTAATTTAATTATTTAATTAATTTATTTATTTTATTTATTCATTTTATTTCTTGATTTATTTAATTTAGTTAATTAACTGAATTTAATTCAGTAATATATTTATTTTATTTTAATTTATTTAATTAATTTATTTATTTAATTATTTTAGTTTATTCATTCATTTAATTAATTTAATTAAATTTATTTAGTTTATTTAATTAAGTAATTTAATTATATATTTATTTCATTTTTTATTCAAATTATTTAATTTAAATTATTTAATTTACTCATTTATTTATTTTATCTATTTATTTAATTTAATTTATTTAATTATTTAATTTATTTATTTTATTTTATTTATTTAATTGATTTACTTTATTGATTTAATTTAATTTATTTTTTTATCTATTTTTTAATTTAATTTATTTTATTCATTTAATTACTTTAATTTATTTAATATAATTTAATATATTTATTTTATCTATTTAATACCTTATTTAATTAATTTATTTAGTTTTACTTATTTATTTAATTTAATTTATTTAATTCAAATTTTTAAATTCAATACATTAATTCATTTCATTTCATTTATTCATTTATTTTATTCTTTCTTAATCTACTTATTTTACTTTATTGATTTATTTATTTTATTTAGATTATTATTTTTTATTTTAATTCATTAATTTTATTTATTTATATATTTAAATTATTTAATTTAATTTACATAATTTATTTAATATAATTTATTTAGTTTATTTTATTTATTTACTTATTTGTTTATTTAATTAATTTATTTATTTAATTTGCTTATTTATTTTATTTATTTATTTATTTTAATTCATTCAATTATATTTATTTAAATTATTTTATTTTATTTATTTAATTCACTCATTTATTTATTTATTTATTTTATTTATTTAGTTTATTTCATTTATTTACTTATTTGTTCAGTTATTTAATTTATTTAATTAATTTTATTCACTTTTTTATTTTTTCAATTTATTTATTTTATTTTATTCATTTATTTCATTTAAGTTATTTAATATATTTAATTTATGTAATATATTTATTTCATTTTAAATTTATTTATACTTTATTTTATTTTAATTATTTATTTATATTTAATTTTATTTTAATTATTTATTTATTTACTTATTCATTTATATATTTATTTATTTGTATTTAATTTCATTCAATTTTATTTATTGATTTATATTTAATTTTATTTAATTAATTTATTTACAATTTAATTTTATTTCTTTATATTTAATTATTTTCTTTGATTTATTTATTTATATTTAATTTGATTCATTTATTTATTTTATATGTATTTTTGTTTATTTATTTATATTTAATTGTTTTTATTTTATTTATTAATTGATTTATTTATTTATATTTAATTTCATTTAATTTATCTATTTTTGGATTTATTTATATTCAATTTTGTCTTAATAACCTTTTTGTTTATATTTGTGTTAAATTTATTTATTTATATTTAATTTTATTTAATTGATTTATTGATTTGATTTAATTTCTTCCCGTAACCACTACAGGTTGCCATCGACAAAGAGTACCACGACAGACAGACAGACAGACAGACAGACAGACACATAGATAGTTTATTTTATTTTAATTTATTTAATTAATTCATTCATTTAATTAATTTATTTATTTAATTCATGTACTTAATTAATTTAATCAAATTTATTTTATTCTTTATTCAATTTATTTATTTAATCTATTTAATTTAAATTATTTAATTTACTTATTTATTTTATTTATTTAATTTATTTAATTTATTTATTTCATTTATTTTTTTAATTTAATTTATTTTATTTATTTAATTTATTAGTTTAATTTATTTATTTAATTTATTTAATATAATTTATTTATTCATTTATTTGTTTATTTTACTTTATTTATTTAATTTATCTAATTATTTAATTTAATTTATTTACATATTTATTAATTTTATTTTATTTAATGTATTTATTTGATCTATTTAATAATTTATTTAATTAATTTATTTACTTATTTATTTAATTTTATTTAGTTACTTATTTAATTTAATTTATTTAATTTAATTTATTTAATTCAATTTATTTAATTCAATACATTAATTAATTTATTTATTTTTTTAATTTTATTAATTAATTTCATTTTATTTATTTAGAACACTTTAAAAATGTGGACATATTCCAGGAACTAAAAATGGATCCTATAGTTAATATTGTTCAACAATATCGACTTCAGTGGAAAAAACATGTCGAAAGGATGGATCGCACTAGATGGCCTAAACAGATTCTTACTTATGTACCAAGAGGAGTGTCATTTACAGCAATGGTGAATAGCATGTCTGACCTTGAAACGAGAGGTCCCGGGTTCAAATCCTGTTTGGGACAAGTTAACTGTTTGAAATTTTTTACAGGGTTTTCTCTCAACCCAATAAGAACAAAAGCTGGGTAGCTTTCGGCACTGGACTTGTAGCCTACTCATTTCGCTGGCATTACCACCTTCATCTCACTCAGATGCTAGATAACGATCGCAGCTGATAAAGCATCTTCAATTAAAAGTTATTTATAATTTTTATTGTAATTATTTACAAGACTATAAACAGTGAGTTCATTATGTCCCTTTTCACACTGCGTATTGTGATATTTCTCTCTGTGATATTAACATTTTATATAATGAAAAATAAAATTAGTTAGAATCAGTGTCTGCAGCTTCACGCACGTGCTGGTCCCTTTCAATTGGTTTCGGGGGACTTTAAATTGTTACAGCACCAAAATAAGTACGGATTTAGAAAACTGGAACATTGCTCTTGAATGTCGCTTCATGTGTGCAAAGAATACTGTGATGAAACCGACGGCTTTTATGTGACAATCAATTGCAGAAAACCACAAGACTCTGAACATCATCTCCTTCAAGCTGCTGGTGCATGGTGATGTGGTAAGGAACCCTCCACACCGTTGTCTGACTAATATCAGATTCCCTAGCAATTCTCCTGATCGAGTCGTGAGGATTGACAAGAATGGCAGCAATGACATCAGCAGATCTCTCGTCTGTCACATCTATTTTGACTGGTTAGGCTGCAGCTGTCCAGTTGCTGTACATGAAAGTATGCTACTTTGTATTGTATATATTTGTATAGTTTTGGCCGATGAATTGTATATGCTTTAAATTGAATAGTAATCTATATAGCTCTACTGATAAATTGTTTGTATTTGTAATTTGAAGTAGTTTGCATGATATGTATTATCAATTTCTGTATATCACAACTGGTTGAATTGTTTATGCCTTAAATTTAATTAACTTGTTTTGTATTATACATATAGCTCAACTTATGAATGATCGTTTGCGTTTGTAAATTTAATAATCTGATTGGCTATGTATTGTATACTTTTAGTAGAGCCATCGATGTAGCTCAGTCGGCAGACTCGCTGGGCTGCTGATCTGGAGCTGCGTTCGGGCTTGGGTTGGATCCCCCTTTGGTCTTTGGTTTCTTCCGAGGTTTTCCCCAGCTGTGGGACTGAAGCTGGAAGGTCTATGGCGAGTCCTTGGCATCAACCCCTTTGATTTGATTACCCCCCTTTGATTTGATTACCTGGTTGGGTTTTTCCGAGGTTTCCCCCACCAAAAGGCAAATCCCGGGTAATATTTTGGCGAGTCCTCGGACCTCATCTCATCTCACTACATCTCGCCAAAATGTAAAAAAAAAATGTAAAAAATTGTACAAAATTGTAAAAATTGTAGAAAATTACTAAATTGTAAAACTATAAAAATTTGTAGAAATTGTAATTGTAATATTGTAAAATGTTGACTTGTTCCACATCTTAAAGCTTCATTGCTCATGTAAGATCTATGGAATAAAATAAATGAATGAATGAATGAACGAGCACAAGACTGACGAGCACTTTGCGGTTATAGACGCTGGGCAGCCCGGAAGCTTCTACGAGATTCGCCCACTATCACCAACATAACAAAACCTTCTTGAGTTGTGTAAACCATTACTGTTTGTAGTACATAGTAGGTATTTGTAATCATTCTTAACTTTTAGATATTTATTTTATTAGTCACAAAAGTAATTGCATAACTTGAAAAATGTACTTACGTAGGTATAGAGAAAACAAAATACTTTCTTCTTAATGTAGGCCTACATTGTTGGGCAATTCCATCTGAGCTTATTACCTGGCTAAGTGCACTGGCCGTACTGTATTGTGGTGACTAAAGGAAATGCTGCTGTGCGAACAAAGGGAAGGGGTAGTTTACTTGTATTCACCCCTCGACGGTGCTGCCGGCCACCAGGTCTATACTCAGCCAGGTAATTGTGCGTGTGTAGGCCTACTGTGTTAACATTAAATGAAATAATCTTGTTTATATTTTTTTCTTGTAACATTTCTCAATATTAACGTAGCTTCTCGTACGTTTCCTTATGGGAAGATCAGGAATTGGTAAAAACGTTTCTTACGTATGAAAGCTGTTTGTTTTCAAGAGCTCTATCAAATGCTATGCTATTTCACCCGACTCCCATTTGAAATTATAAAGTGATACGCCACTAACCCTACTTCCTGTTAGGGCTGATTGCTGAAATCAAGCTCAAGTGAAAGTTCACATGTGGTTTAGTTTAAATATTTTTGTCTCGGAAAATTTTAATGCACTAGTTTTCAATCACCCTGTATAAGTACATTTTAATACTAAACATGTTTCTGTATCCCAAAACAATGAATTTTGATCCCTTCTACAAGAGTAAAAATTAAAGAATATTTTTAAATAGCATAATTCTGAAAGAAGAATGTATGATGTAATGTGGAAGAATAAATTAAGCGAGTCTGATTAAATTTACGTACTGTAGCAGAAGAAATTAAAATTAACGAAAGAATACAATTTAAAGACGAAATACCAGCACTGTACTCGTGGGACTACAGATCCAAATTTCTATGACTAGAAATTGTAAATCCTTAATTGTATGACATTACATTGCTTCTACTCACTGTTATGCATAATGTGATTTTATAGCAGTAAAAAAGCTGAAAAAGTAATAAACTTTGGAAATTTAGTTATAAATCTGTTGAATTCTAACAAAACTCTAGCAAAGTCACATAAAATAATCAGTAATCGATTTATTAGTTCGCATTTCTAGTTACATTAGTCATCCAAATTAATCTGAATTAAAATGAAAAGTTTACAAGTAAATATGATGAAAGTACAATAATAATTTTTATGCGAGATCGTGCGTATTTGCTTGGTATCCGCACAAAACCAAACCACGGAAAGTCTAAAATTCCACATTCAGTATTCCCAACCTAACACACATAATAATTTCCCTCTTCTTACCGCTTAAGTGACATATTGATTTTACTGCTTAGGCTTTTAACATATTATTTTTAGAGACGTTCAATATAGTAATAATTATAAATTGGAAACTTACCACTGCAATTTCACCTAAATTGCACTGTTAATTTTTTTTTAAATATTTACAAAAATTAAGTAAACTCTACAACTCCACTAAAGTTACTGCATTCGTGATGCATGTAACATTAAGGAAGCAGTTTGTTTTAAGTTCGCATTTATAGACTGTGAGAAAAAAAAAGACAGATGTATATCACGGCCTGCTGGAGTATAGTAAACACAGAAAACATTTTAAAGCAACAATGTTGAAGATAGATATTTTTGTTTTGTAAATTTGCCGTCATTGAACAGAAACCAAGATGGAGATTTCATTGCAACTAATTAGAAATTCCTCTTTCAGGTATGTAATAAACGATCTTCGCACAAAATAATGTACGATACACCAGCGGTATGTTTTCTTTCAATTCTCGGAAATTCTCGGAAACTTTTCCTCGAACATGAAAACTTCAACATACCGCTCTTGTAACGCATATTACTGTTACAGTCCATATGTACATTATTCTTAATAAAGCAGTCTGCATTGTTATATAATCAAGATCATACATCATACATCCACTGGTTTAGTTGCACGTGAACGCATCACAATGCCATTCCGAAAAATAAAAGTGTATGCATATCGGAACGTGAGGATGCCAAACTTGACACCCAGTACGAGTTCATTTGGCGATTGCAAAATTGATCAGCATAGTTCCTGCAAATATTCCTTCCAACTAAATCACTGCATGCTTCAATACTTACTGGTATTGTGATGCTGACATTTCAGTTCGCACTTCCAGTACCTCGAAAATTGTGATTTGTGTATTTCCTAGTAAAATACTGCTGTAAAATACTTGAACAAACAGGCACCAAAACCTTTGATAATGTACTATTTCGTTATTAGAATTTCATACTTCCAACTAGTAAAACAGCGTTGGAAATAATTTACAAAACTAATATGTGATTTTCGACACACGACAATATTTCACTACATGTGTGAATTACAATATGATGTACATTAGCAATACCTTTTCCAGTCTTTATCTAAGCGAATTCAACGTTTCTCTTACTGGTATGAAATTTAGTGCATCTTTTCCAAAAATATAATATTTTCAAAAAGAGGAATGTGTGTGAAGAAAACTATGAATCACTATATTACTGAGATAATGTATTAATCAGACAGTGCAGAGGATTTTACTGAACGTTAAGCATATGTCAGTTGCAGGGGGGTCTCTCCCTCTGCATGCCAAGGACATAACGTCTTGTCACTGTGTAGGGACCGAAAATCCGCTGTCTGGTCGCGACATACAGACGGAATGATCAAATGATATGAAATCTAAAAATATTATGATAACAGTTATAATGAGAACTGATGTGAATGAAATTAATAATGTATAGTCAGTGGCGACTTGCTTTATTGAACATATAGCAGAGCATCATCTCCTTAAATCGAATCAATCTTACTAATGTTAATAGAATACACACCAATTTATGCTACACATTACGTGAGTCTTTGAAAGACACTAGAAGAGCAAGTGCAATTGTGTAGTTCTCTCAGAGGCTCAGTTCAAATGTGCCATATTCTTCTATTCCAGCCCCTAAGCAGAACAGAATGAATGTTACCTACTGACATTAAGCGGATGATGATTCAACACCAGACATTTAATTCCTTGGTCATGTTAGGATGGCACCAGACCATCACTTGACACAAACATAAGATAAAGAATACATTCCAGGTTATTGTGCAACTAGTTCAGAGTTGATATCCATAGTGATATTCCCCAGATACAGCGAAAAAAACAAACACAATAATAATGATGATAATAATAATATGAATTTATTTTTGTCGCTGATATGGTACACAGGTATTGAGTACAACAGGTTCCTGAATAAGGATTGCAGCTGTTTGAGTTTTAAAATTTCTAATTGTTCAACAAGAGTTCGCAAAACAATCCAAACTATTGAAATTATGAATTGAATATATACAAATTGTCGTTTTTCTGTTATTATTATTATTATTATTATTATTATTATTATTATTATTACTAGCCATACCCATGCGCTCCGCTGCACCCGTTAGAAATAAATATAAAATAATTACATAATTAAAATACGACATTTGATCCAGGGAACATTCGTGTTTGATTGAAGGATAAATCGTTTAATATGTTACTTAATTTAAATTGCATCCAAATAATTAAAATGCGATCATTTTGGTCCAGAGACACTCACTTGGTGCAATGACAATTCCTTTAACATGTTTCTAATTTTTATTACATGCAACCATAGTTTAATGAAGATTGACATCATTTAGATTTAATGTGTATATTTTATTTTACTTGTTATAGGTTTCCATTGAATTATGGTAATAACTTAATTTTAACCCTTGTTTTCTACGTATTCAGTAAATGGCGCTTGGCCCACTATGGTACTGAACCCTTCAAATAACTTAAATTATATTATATAATATTACATATTATATTATATTATATCAGAAGTTACTGTAATAACATTATAGCATTATGTCCATCTAGAGAAACTACACTTTCCAGTGGTGAAATAATAATTAATTATACAAATCGGTTAATTTAGCTTCCGATATTACTTCATACAAACACAGAAACATTCTCTGTAGGCTATCTTTCATAGCTTTCGATTGTTGCTGTCCAAGGCCCCTTATAGTCTAAATCATTTGTTTTTTAATTCATTACACGGCCTTAGATGGCAGTTTTTTTATTTTAAAACTCATTTATCTCATTAAATATCAGTCCTATCAAAATTTTTCAAGGAATAAAACTTATCGCAAATTATTTTTAAAGAAACTTTTGTTATGTAACACTTTTCACAAAAATCAATAATAAGCGAGATATTTCGATTTATTTAATTCAGGCCCCCTTATAACCCCCCTTTTAAATAATGTATTTTGAATGCCATATAGCCTAAAATCTAAGTTACAACGAACTTAATTTATATTCCAATTTTCATCGAAATTCGTTCAGCCATTATCGCGTGAAAAGGTAACAAACATACAGACAGACATACAAACAAAAATTTCAAAAAAGCGATTTTCGGTTTCAGGGTGGTTAATTATATATGTTAGGACCAATTATTTTTGGAAAATCGAAAATTACCAGAAAAATTTCGGCTACAGATTTATTATTAGTAATAGATTATTATTATTATTATTGATGCACTACCGAATTTCTGACCACAAGATGCCACTGACAAAGAATTTATCATAGCAGTAAACACAATTTAAGAAACACATTACCGGTACTATCAATTTCTCAAATTCCATAATGACAAGAGATTCCATATGAATGTGAAATGTTTCAGAAATACGTTAAACATAATGAATATGAAGCTTTAATGAGGAAATTGCTTCAGGAAAAAATGTCAAAATTTATGAATGGGAGTAGCCCCTAATGTTATCAGTCTTATACAGAAGTGTATGTATGAATGAATTTGAGGAACCTTATTTCAAAATAAACTTTACCCTCTGAATCTCTTTTCGGCTGTTCAAATGTGAAAGTTATTCTTGGTGCTAGGGGATATGTTACAATTCTGGCTGACAAGAACAGACACTTTTTTCACAGAAAGATGATGGACAATTTTATTGAGAACCCTAGGACCAACTTTTCCAACACTGTCTTTGTCCTTCACAGATTTTATTTTAACCCATTATGAGTTTGTGGTAACACAAAATTACACCATTGGAAACATTTTTCAAGCTCCCTTTCAAAATTCTGTACATTTTTGCAAAATTATCCACGGATCTAAGTAAAAGAGATTTCAAGCTTTAAAATGATGTATTGCACAATTGTCTTTCACTCACTTTATGTCTGGTCTCTTCTGACTGGCTTCACCCCTAGCCAAAAGTGCCGTCGTTTTGGTAGTGCAGGTTATTTGGGTGCTGGATATGAAGGATTTTACTGTATATAGATACAAGCTTAGATTAGATTAGGATAGATGGGATGGATTGGATATATCAGACAGACAAGCAGATATAGATACAGATATAGGTGGACGGGCAGGCAGGCAGGCAGGCAGATAACAAGAGAGAGGGGAAAGTGAGTGAAGAGTTCTATACTAAGTTTAGTTAATATCTAAAAGATACATTATGTTGCAATATTTAGTTTTATTCATAACACCGTTCTGCATGGATTTTGTTGTTTTGAAATAAATGAACGTTTCTGATTCACAATTTCACACTGATTGCAAAAATGAAATCCGTTTTCGTGTACCACGTCAGAATATTTTACAATTCAAAATTTTATGTTTTCAATATTTTTCGTAATATAGTAATATTACAGTGTGCTTGTCGTTTGTTAAAAAGGCACAACAGCTTATAATTTAAACTTTATTACTTAAAATGTGACATAATATATTTTATTATGTTTGTATTTGATATTTATTAAAATCTACTGACTGTATCCGCCCTTAGGGGATGTACAAAATTGTACCCTTTCCCTTAAAATGAACCGAAGTTAAGACATCCGTTGTTTATTCTTGGAGATTTTTATCTGTCTGCACTCAACGTTATCTATAGACAGGATGTTGAAATGTTTAGTGTCTCAGGTCATAACAAAATTGTGAAGGAAATATTTACTCTTAGAGATTGCTATTGAAACTAACAATGAATTAGAGAAATGACATAGGGTCCCTGTATATATATTTATTTATGGAAGTGCAATCCAGCTTATGAGGCTACAGATTTCCTTACTGAGACAATAAACCTATCCACTTTTAAAAGTTTTAAAATTAGAGGTTCAATTTTGTGTTGTTGGTTGTCGTGTAAAAGTGAAGTGTGTAAGTTCTCATTTTTCTGCGAGAGTACGACATAATAGTGTTGTTTCATAGAAATGTCGAAACGTGGTTGTGTAAATGTTCCAAATTTGTTTTGCTATATATATGTGGGTCATATACGTTAGTAAAACAGAGACAGAATATAACAGCTTTTGTAAAGAATACTTACTTTCAATATTTTGGCATTAAGTTAGGAGACCAGGACAAATCCTGGTGCCCCCATAAAGTATGTCGTAGTTGTGTTGAAGAGTTGAGAAGTTGGAAAAATGGAAAAAGGAATTCATTGCCCTATGATTTGGAGGGAACCTACAAATCATGGAGACGATTGTTATTTTTGTACAGTTAAGGTAGCTGGATATACTGCTAAAAACATTCCCTCTGCCATTCGGCCCGTACCTCATGGTCCTGATATTCCCATTCCGCTACCCCCTGAATCAGATACATTGCCATCTGGTTCCAGAAGCACTGAAACTGAATCTCCATGCATCATACTTATGAACCAGGTAATACTGGTGATGATAGATGTTTTAATCAAAGTGAGCTTAATGATTTAGTGAGGGATTTAAATTTGCCTAAAGAATCAGCAGAACTATTAGGTTCTGAGTTAAAAGAAAAGAAAGTATTGGCTGAAGGTACATATTTTTCATGGTACTGGCATCGTCAGAAGGAACTTGTCCCTTTTTTTTTTGCTGAAGAAGAAAATTTAGTGTATTTCCAAGACACCCTTGCCGTCTTAAAATTTTATAACATAAACTATAATTCCAAAGAGTGGAGGTTCTTCATAGATTCTTCTCAGAAAAGTCTTAAACATGTTTTGCTTCATAATGGAAACATTGCGGACTATTGCTGGATATTAAAAAGGGACTGCTCTGCACAACATGCGAGGAGGTCAAGGAGGACAAAATTTGAAGTGCAATATTGAGGTAAGGTTATGAAAGTGCTTATAATTAATAATTAATATTAATTAATGACAAATTAGTGACAAATAGCAAATTGTGGCCTAGTTTTTCTCACAAAAGTCTTGTTGAAAATAATTTTTATGACGTTTCACAAAGCTATAATTTCATTTCTAGTTATTTATGAACTGTCTGAAAACCTGACGTGATGGGGGAAAATGGAGATTATTTTCGAATTCAGCACAAAAAATCAGTTTAGAATCGCCTATCAGATTGAAAACAACAGAAAATAAGTTCTGAAATGCAGAGCTGTGTAATCATTCTTATAACTTTCAACATGTCTTAATGAATTCCTCACGATTTGTCAATAATTATGCAGCACATTTATCGTCTTGGATAATCGGAAGTAAGACATTATAAAATTGCAGCTGTACTTTTTTTTATTTATTACAATTACAGTATTCTGTTAAATACAAAGTTCCATTCTTTTACACATTTCAATCCTCTTCAAAACTGTGAAAAGGAATACTTCAGGAACAGATTGAACATCTCTGTTCCACCCATCACGGGCTGTCCAACCATCAGACGGCTTGTAGGCGACTGCAAGTCATCTCGTTTTCCTGCAAAAATGAAAGTATTCATAATTATACAATTAACATTAATATATTGTATGTGGTAAAAACATCAGTACAATACAGTAACTTCTAGTACCGATGATAATCAAGGAAATAATTAATTGTAGAAACTATTAACAGATTATGATGGTTAATAATTGGTAGGCCCACTTTGTACTTCAGATAGAGATACAGCAGAACCTCTATTATCCGTGCTAATGAAGGGAGTGACTCAATGGTTAATCCATATCATAAAATTTAAGAGACATGATGAGAACCGATAAGCTAATACAGTGAATTGGATCCGTCTATGCTTATCTACATAACAAATAATAAAGTTTTCGCGCAGGCTTCTGCGGCTGGTGTACATGGTGTGTGGATAAGCTTCGGGGCTTCCACCGCGTTGTTTTGGTGTTGGTGGCGGTTATTTGTCACATTTTATTAGCTTGAACGTCTTCGGCTCCAAGGAGCCATCTTCAGAAAATTATGCCTGAGAAAACATATAAATAAGGACGATGAAAGAGTAATGGAACAGAGAAAAATTCTCTCCGGCGCCGGGATTTGAACCCGGGTTTTCAGCTCTACGTGCTGATGCTTTATCCACTAAGCCACACCGGATACAACTCCGACGCCGGTTAGAATCGTCTCAGATTAAGCTCCAACTCTTGGGTTCCCTCTAGTGGCCGCCCTCTGCACTACGTCATAAATGTCTATGAATGCAGGACCGAAGTCCACACATGTGCTGAGGTGCACTCGATAGGAGTGACTAGTTGGCCAGGATCCGACGGAATAAGCGCCGTCCAGTGTGGCTTAGTGGATAAAGCATCAGCATGTAGAGCTGAAAACCCGGGTTCAAATCCCGGTGCCGGAGAGAATTTTTCTCCGTTCCATTACTCTTTCATCGTATGATGACGCAGAATATCTGCATGGAAATATCATATGTACTTCGGTACATTAAAATAATATATATAAATAAGGGTTGGTACATACGTGTTATGTGATACAATGTGAGCAATAAGCAAGTTATGAGCCTCTGCTATAAACAATTATGAACTCCAAAGTGATTAAAAAGTAGTTAAAATAGGATAAAAGCTTATATAAGCTGTGATCAATAAAATTTTAAAATAGAAAATGTTGTTCTGATTATAATTTGCTGAACCATCTCAGACAAAGGCTCCAGTATGTTGTCTTGAATGGAGACAATTCAACTGTAATACGGAATAAAATGTGGACCAAAATAATACATGCATAATAGGAAATTACAAACTAATAACAATGTTGAATCCTATACAAGCTTAATATAATAACATTAATATAATATCTGGTTACAAGCTTCGCGTACCGAATTATGGACGGAACAGTTGCTATTAATCTGAGTAATGTTTATGAAATGATTTAAGCGGGGTTTAATAAGTTATAAAATAATTATTAATATGTCTAAACAGCGTTATCTTGGGTTATAATAAATGAACAAACTTACAATCGTGTGTGTGGTAACGGTGGTTCCGAAGTCTATGATGGTAGAGAGCCAACTGTTGGGTGCACTTCGTAACAGGTATTACTAAGCTTAGGTAACAGCTGATGGTGGAAGGGGGGGGGGAGGTTGGTTATAGGCTGACAAGCAGGCACGTGGGTTGTGTATTCAGATTGAAAAGTGGGATACGCAGATTGGGACCTTGTTCATTCAAAAGCGATATGCCTAAATTACATGCCCAGGCTATATGAAAGTGCTCGGCTGCATTGATGTATGTGCTAGGGAGAATAATGTGCAAAGCCTCATTTATATTGGTTAATTCATGGCCTCACTCCATCAGATGGGTGCCGAACTTAGACTTTCTCCTGTTATGCTTAAAGTCAGCAACATGTTCGCTGTACCTTGTTCTAAAGTTTCTACGAGTCTGGCCAATGTATTTATGTGAGCAGTTCTTGCATTACAACATGTATATGCCTCCACTTTGATTTTATCACTGGTGTTGAGCTTATCTGGAATGATGTTACAGTAGAACCCCGATTATCCGTCACCCTATTAACCGATTGATGGATTATCCGACTGACTTTCTCTCTCGCTCTTTTTTTTTTTTTTGATGTAGAAAAAATATGAAGTACTGTATGCACATTATATTAGTACGAATTTTTTCTGCAGAGTGTTTTCTTTACAAACCTTTACCCTTATACAGTATGGTCTACTCTTAAAGGGGCCGTACTGTCTAACTTTTATGCAAAATGTTTTCTACAGGTGTCAAAAGAAAACGTGTTGTACTACGAAAAAAGTACAAGTAATTTAATGGTTTGTAAAAAGAGAAACTGTGGTTCATCTCGCATCAGAATAAGAAATAGGAATTACAACTGTGCAAGATTTAATGAAAAAATATATATAAAGTGTATAAAGTATGTAAATCTACAACATGAGACCTGTAGGCCTACTATTCCTATCTTTTTACAGACAACCGTCATAAGGAGTTTTGTCGTTGAAAATCAGACTTAAATTCAGTGGCGTAGCATGAAATTTTGAGCAGGGGAAGCTAACTCAAGTTGTCTTTCATGCAATATGAGAAAACGTATTACAAAAATATAGCCTTAAAATAAATAGTAGTCAATGTCAAGTCAGCAGTCGAAGATTGGTTGGAACATCGTAAGTAACACCAATAAGGCATGACCTCAAATGATACGTAATAAAATACGATTTCACGGTTTACACATATCTCTTAACAAATAGACACGTATACATATAACATTAGCTCACTCCCTGTCATACTTAGAGAAATCACAATATTAGTATCATTACGTAAGTATGCGTCTGTCTTTTGGTTGTGTCCTTCATTGACAGCAAGGAAGTCGGTCATTTGTTTTTTAAATCACACTTTTGTTCATAAGTCACTCTTGATAATAGAATTGTCTTAAAAAAATTCAAGTAAATTAGTGTCAGGAACTCTTATTTCGCTCATTATTTATTATATCAGCCACAATGCACACTAACACTTCAACTGAACACAATTGACGAAAAGGGATAACTCGGAAACTACTTATTTTCAATGTCAAAGCTAGCTTCTTGCGAGCCTTGCGACCAGGGTAGTTTAGTTAGAAAGGGATGGAAAATCTGCGGGGTGGATTAACAGAAGAAACCAGTCTGCTTGGAAGCTGGTGTGTGAAGGCTTCTTGTTTACTGCTGCATCACAAATCATCCTGAGCTGCCGCATCACAATATTTAACGCGTAAATATAAATTCTATTAAAATTAATAAATAATTTTCTCCATAAACTGCAGGTTTATTATGAAATTATTATTAACTGGGGAAGCTAAGCTTTTTAGCTTACATTGACGCTATGCCACTGCTTAAATTAATGAACGTCTGATCTGTTATCTAGAATGTTAAAACAGAAGACCACAGAGGAAATTCCGAAACTGTATTAATCTATGCACTTAATTTATGAAAACCTTATATGGTACGGATTATCCGATTTTTTCGATTAACCGTTCATTCCACCCCCTTCATTACCACGGATAATAGAGATTCTACTGTATTTAATTTGTTATTTGAGCAGAAAGCTATGCCAATGCCATGGTTTTTTTTTTAAATTACTGACTTGGTTAGAAACTTTACCGAAATATGTCATACTAACCCATTCTTTTTTTTTGGTAGTAGGGGGGAAAGAGAGAGAGGGGGGATAGAGGGGGAGGGGAGAGGGAGGGCGGGGGAGGGGAAGGGATAGGGTGCGAGGGTGAGAGAGAGTGTGTGTTGGATAATCCGCTGATCAGTTAATAGGGTGACGAATAATCGAGGTTATACTGTAAACATGAGCTAATTACTGTACTTCTGAGCATTGTAACACGCTTCTTTTTCATGTGGTTCTTGAAAATTTATTTCTTGCTCTTGATTAGGTCCGAAGTAAATTTTATGAATAAGAAAACTATGACTTTGTAAAAAAAAACAATAATAATAATAATAATAATAATAATAATAATAATAATAATAATACACATATAACCAAATCCCTTTAACACTTTTCGGGGAATTAGGAGGGGTGAGGAGTGTCAGGGAAAGATTTAAGGGAAGGAAAGCTAAAGGGGGAAATATTAAAGTGAAGTTTTACATTCTATTCACCATAGAATACGATTTAAAGCAGCAAATATTGCAGGAAAGCGTAAGAACAATGAAATAATGACCCACAGAAATCTCAGACGTTACATTATTTCACTCCAAAAGTGTAGGAATGTATAGTTGAACTGTAATGGGTATTAAAATATTGGCTTGCCTCGTGTCACAGCCCTTCTCAGAAAGTTCACCGACGCCTCAAAAGACATTTGCTGCAGAGGAGATACATTGTGTTCCATTTCTTTTCTGCTGAATGGATCATATTTCCCACTGACAGTCATGTAGTCTGCCACCAGAAGCAAGTGTCGTGGATCAACAGTGATGCCATACACTTGGAACACATCTTGGATTTCCTTAAAATAAATATACAATTTAACAACAGAGTATAACAACATTATTTATTTTTTGGAAAAAAAAAATACAGAAAAATAAACTAAGCTATTTCAATTTGCGTACCTTCACTATTACTCTTCTAGCTGCTTCTATTCCGAAAGTCTCTGCCATTTTGTGGACATCATTTGTATAGAGTCGGTTGAGATCAAGAAGTTTATGAAATTTATACATTTCCTGAAAATTAAAAACATTATCATACAAAATCAGTAATCAGTTAGAAAAAAATAAGACTTTTTTGCTTGTAATAAATATAACCTCAGTACATTACAATACTCGTATTACGGTACCAATCTGAAATATATGATAAAACGTTAACAGATGGTTAAGACCGTCAGATTTTTGTACTGGAAACCTGAGCACAAATCCCAGCAGAACTTATGGTAGATAAAAGCAGTGTCGGGGCAGGTTTTCTCGAAATATTTCTCATCTCCCTGCCATCATTTCATAATCTCTCGATAAAATTATCATTAATATCAGTGTGAAAAGTAAAATGAAATTAGTATACTATATTACTTTCACGAAACATCAATCCTATAGTAAATCTAAATGTTCCATACAAATTCACAGAGTTGCTAATTTGTGTCATTCAGGTTTGCTGTAGTGAACTGTAATCTCACATGTCATTTTTTTGTTAAATATTTACCTATATGACCAGCCTTCCTCTTGCAGGAATACATGTTGAAATGGATGGGCAAATATTAAACAATTCGATGGCTTTCTTCATATTATCTTGTTTTGCGATGCTTCATCATCTGCTATGGTTATCTAGCATCTGAGTGAGGTGAAGATGATAATGCCAGCAAAATGAATCCAAGGTTACCCAGCATTTGCTCTTAATGGGTTGGGGGAAAACTCTGGAAAAAACCTCAGTCAGGTAACTTGTTCCAATTGGGATTTGAACCAGGGCCCACTCGTTTTTTCCAGGGTTTTCCCTCAACCCATTAAGAGCAAATGTTGGGTAACCTTGGATTCATTTCGCTGGCATTATCATCTTCACTTCACCCAGATGCTAGATAACCATAGCAGGTGATGAAGTATCATAAAAAAGATAATATGAAGAAAGCCATAGAATTTTTTAATATATGCCCATCCATTACTCCACAGTGGTGGACATATTGTCTTTCTTACATGCACTTTGAAACAATATGATTCAAAATATTTTACAATAAAATTTTCTCGTAGTGTATAAATAACCATCTCTTATTTACTGACTTTGGTAGAGCTTACAGCAGCATTAAATAAATTTTATTTGGATAGCCTGTACGAATATGGTGCCTCTCACAATTATTGTTATTAGAGACACTCAAATTTCGCGACTCTCGAAAATTTAAAAACATTTCAAAATGATGGGAAACGTATTTTTAAGTAATTTGTAATATATTTACATGTATTTCGACACATCCGCGATTTTTTTTAAATTTGTCTCTATCAGCAAATTTCTACTTTTACTCGAGAAATTGAATAGCACTAGCAAAAAATCGTAAATTAAAGTCGTTATTCCCCTGCTTTTTTTCTTCCTCCCCCCCCACATTCAGCAATTTATTAACAAATCAATCAATCAATCAATCAATCAATCAATCTTCTTAATGTATCCAGCTGTTTGCTGACAACATAAAGTCCAATATAGTCCACTGTAGTCTATTCAGTTGTTGTTTTTCACGAGAAATAAGGGGTATTTTGATTGGTGTTCATTATAGATGCCTGTTGCTAGTAGCCAGAGTTGGAGTGTAGTCAATATATACTCAAAATATATATGCTGCAGGGGTTTATGGATGGAAGTATAGAAGAATGTGTTCCAGGTCTTCATTTTTATTATTACACCACAGACAAGTAGGATTATCAGAAATGTGAAATCGGTGTAGGTACAATTGAGTGACAATGTGACCTGTTCTGGCTCTTGTTAAAAATGTTTGAACATGTCTGGGCAAGTTTTTGTACATTTCCAGGTCATTTGGTTTCTTTTGTACAGAATGTAAAATTTTTCCTTTATCAGAAGAGAGCCAATTGTTGATCCATAGGTTTGTAAAATGATACTTTACTGAAGCAAAAGCACTGGATAGAGATATCACTTGAAGAGGTCTTGGTTGCAAATATGTTGCCTGTTTTGCAATATTATCGACTTTCTCATTTCCAGGTATACCACAATGACTAGGTATCCATTGAAATGTTATTTCCTTTTGGAGTTCTTTTAGTTTACTTAGTTGTTTCTGAATTGGAATAATTCTATGTGCTTATAGGTTTGGTACATATTTAATTATATTAAATATAGCCCCTTGGAGTCGGTAAGTATGGAAATAGATTTTTCAGGAATTTGAGTGACACACTGAAGAGCAGCATCAATAGCTAGCAATTCAGTGTCAAGACTGGAGGAGGATGAACATGGTATGAAATAACTTTCTTGATATTTTGGAATATAATACCCTGCTCCTGATGTCCCATTATTAGGATTTAGAGATCCATCTGTATAAATTTGAAGGTGATCCTTATTTATGTGCTGCAGAGTAGTTTGATGGAATCTAACTTAAGAATGTATGGAGGATCATTTTTGGAATGATTTCCTGGAATTTGTATGCTATGTTCTGGAATCTGGAAGTACCAAAACAAGTATGTTGCCGCTATTAACAAAGTATCACGCGAATATAGATAAAATGCCACAATGACCCAAGCAAATTAGCGCTGACCATTCCGTTGGTGATGTAACAACGATATCTGTGAATACCTGAACGTGAGCGCTATTTTCATGATGGTGTAACGAAAATATACGAAAATACCCAAATGTATAAAACCACGTCTCACCTCGCACGCGCATTATCTCCATATCTCCACGCACTCCAGTTCCATTCCAGCAGTATAAGGAGAAGATTGATGTAGTACATTCATTTGAGAAACATTCATTATGCCACCGAAACTCAGTTTAGATGAACGGATCAAACAATTCTCCCAAGATGGAATGAAGAGGTCTGGAAATAATATTATAATGCTGTGCAATAAGCGAGTGCATGGAAAGCTACTATTTCTTTTTCCCCTTGCATACTATTAGAACAGTAAACAATACCTGTTGCCATACTGAGCTCTTTTAATTCAGGTATAGATGATCACAGAACCCAAGAATTTTCCTTTTCACCCAAGAAATTTAGGTGATTTTATTCAAGAAATTTGAGGATCCCTAACAATTATGTATGATTAAAGTTTGCATAGAAGATTCAAGATGTAAAATTAAAATCTATCATTATACGAGTATTACCCTCCAATAGTCGTCCTCAGTGGTCTAGTGAGTAACATGCTTGCCACTGGAACCGAGGTTTGTAGGTTCAAATCCAGCTGAGAATAATGGATATTTAAGGATGATAAAAATCTCTACTATGGCTTCCTTCAGAAGGAAAGCAAAGCTGTGGGCCCCACATCATAAATCTTTGATGAGTCTCAGTCCGTTGCATCTCCAAATACTTTATGCCATATTTGTATGGACAGCCCACATGTCTACGTCCTCTTGGTTTGTTTTGTAGTCTGTCATCTTTTATACAGTACATGTGGTTCATCCATTACCTTTTTGGAGTATTGGTGTTGTTTGGTCAACTGTCTGAACCTCACAAGTGATACCAAGAAAGCACCACTTATGAGGCAACTAGGCCAGAAGATAATGGGGTAGGATAGCCAGTTCCTTTCACCCTCCATCGCATATATCGCCCACAAGCTACATATTACACTAGTCAGACTTCAGATGTATACAAATAATTGTTCTTTCTCTGACACATATCGTCAAGTGAGATGTACTATTTTATAATAGACGTACATATCAGCCAGAACCTCAATCAGAGGATTTGGAGTATCTGAGTATTAATAATCTCCCCATGACTCACAGGTTATCAACCTGTTGCAGGAATAGTCCGCAGAAGGGACTGCCTCCTCTCTGCTTGCAGCCAGCTGCCGAATTATTAACCCTAATCAGAGAATGGCCTCTTTCACCTCAGTTTAATCATAGAGTCATTGAGGGCTTCCCCCTTGTTATCCCAGTCATGGGATCACGTAACAGGGGCCCTTAGATTTAAAGTAAGATTGCCAGATGTCCCAGTTTCCCAGAGACAGTCCCTGAATTTTGCTTCTTGTCCCTGGATTTAATAATTTTCTCCCAGATATCCCCTGATTTTCATTGTTAATTATTATTGATGTGGTTTAATGATCCTTGCACATTGCTATGATAAATTTTGCTAATGCAACTTTGCTGCTTTTTCATGATGCCGTAATTAAAACTGAAGGTCAAGAAGTAACTGCACTTGCGTCAAGAAGATACATTTATTCAACTACAGTAAAATCCTTCATAACCGGCAATATCAAAACAACATCACTAGACATGGCTAGACCAAAAAAAAAAAAAAAAATAGGTTTTAGTTTCGTTTAAATGGTGAAGGAAATAGTTCATTCAACATCAGTCTTCTCTAGTGTCAATATGGCACCAGTTGCGTCCTAGTTAAAATCGAGGGCTGCAGTTGACGAGTGATGGTAAAGCAGTGATTTGGCAAGTGTGTAACAAACATATCGCATGTTCTATGAAATCCCAGCTTGAACTACATGTACAAAGTGGTCAGCATAGAAAAAACCAACAAGAAGAAACAAATACTTTGAACACAGATGAAGAATCCTTCACCTTCAAGTAATCCTTTTAATAGAGACTTATGCAGTGCGATCATTGCAGCCAATATTCCATGGTATAAACTTGAAGTGTCTGAATTCACATCTTTCCTGCAAGCAACATGTTCCTCATCAATCAACACTATGCAAGAATTGTCTGCAAGTCTGCTATGAGCAGTGTACAACACACAGGAAATGCTTTCATAAGGGTTGCTGTTGATTAAATTAAATTATAGTTTATTTAATGATGCTTGCAACTGCATAGGTTATATCAGCATTGCCGGTGAGCTGAAATTTTGTCTCGCAGGAGTTCTTTTACATGCCAGTAAATCTACTGACATGAGCCTGTCGCATTTAACCCATATATGCCTGAAATATTCTTTTAGAATTTTTGTGTATTTTTCAAATCTCATTTAATGCAGTATATAACTGAAGTATTTGTATGGTGTCGAAACATTCTAGTTGTAACTAGTTGAGCTAGAAACAGGTGTCCTTTTAAAAGGACAGTAGGCATATGAGCATAAATTTTGAGGAATAATTGTATACTATGCGTACATGAAAGGAAACAATGTAATTGTTGTAATTTACAATTATTATTATTATTATTACTATTATTATTATTATTATTATTATTATTAACAAATTATTAAGTTGTTACTTTATTACAGTTTATTTATTATTACTACTAATATTATTCTGAAGAATGATGCATTGTAGCTAAATTCGTTTTAACTCTAGAATGCTTTCGTCATTGAATAGTACTGTATTGCTATTGATACGTAAAAATAAGTAATAGACGAAAAGAGTGTTGAAGTTTCGAGGAGGAGTTATATTGGGAGAGAAGTGACGATACAGATAATGAAGCAATTGCTGTGGCAATGTCGAAAGACAGGTTTCAGTTCATTTCTAAAATCTACATTTTTATGATAATGGCAATTTAGATAGAAAATAAGACGTCTTCTAAAAATACTAAATGAAAAACAATAGAAACTTATGTCCGTTCAATACCTCCCTACAGAACATCACCAGTCCTCTACTTGTAAACATATCTTGCTGTGTAAATCTGGCTTTCAGGTATATCTCCCTGTGAAGCAGACTTGAATAATTTCAAAGAAAAAATTGTTCCGGAGCTGGGTATCAATCCCAGGACCTTTGGCTTAGCGCACCAACGCTCTGCCGACTAGCTACCCAGCAACTACACCCGACACTGTCTCAACTTTTTCCTTCATATCCACACACCTCAGTGGGCTGACAAGATGCCAGAAACCCAATTTTGAGTGCACACGAACTCTGTGTGGCATTTGTAGGCTGCATTATAGTGACATGTCTGTATTTGAGGTGAAATTTCGCCCGTAGCATAATTTTCAAACGTAGATAGCATTTTATGCAGGGAAAATCCACTAAAATTGAAAAAGCGAAACAATTTCAAAATATATGAGGATTATGCCTACTGTCCTTTTAAAAGGACACATAAGTTTTCGTCATTGTCATGTCGCAATGAATAGATATTTGGAACGCATTGTGGTTTCACGTTATATTTATGTTTATTAGGAGTCATTTGATCTACAACAATTTGTAAAATAATTCCGAACTGCAAAAATATTTAACATTCTTATCTGATTTGCGTCTCGGATGCCATAGCTGAAATAAACGAACAATTCTCACGTCCACATCTCAAACTCAACGGTGAGCAGAACTCTCATTACCAGTCTTACCACACCTAGCAAGCCTCTAATTAAGACCAGTAATAGTGACACCTGTGAAAAAGCAAATGCATTAACTGTAGAGAGGGTAATTTGAAACATTGACCACTGTCCTTTTAATAGGACAGTAGGCATATCTGGGTTAAACACTCTTAAGTGCCATCGACCTGGGCTGGGATCGAACCCGCAACCTCGAGCAGAGAAGGCTAGTGCTATACCGACTATGCTATTGGCGCCGACTGGTTGCTGTTGATGAAACAACAAATTCTAAGAGTCGATTTATTGTGAATCTTGTGGTGGGGAAGCTAGAACCTGACAGTGCCTCAAAGCTGTTAGAGAGCTGGACTATACAAATCACTCAACTATTGCGAGATTTGCGAAAGATGGCTTAAAAGTTCTGTGGCCGACTGGAAGGCAAGAGGAGAAGGTACTATAGTCGCGACGCTGTTATTCCCAGCGTGACTCCTCCTCTTTCCTTACGTCTTTGGAAGTGAAGGCTAGGCAGGTAGGTAGTATCATTTGCCATTTTTGTTCTTTCGTTGCCAAGCTACCAGACGAGGAATCTATTTGCCACACCGTTAAACATTATCATGTCGTAGCTCCAATGATAATAAATCAAACACACTGTAATTCAGCAAATAATTGAGTGGCAAATAATGTCCTCATGTGCTTTCTGCAAACGCCAACAAAAGAGCCAAAATGGCGGGCGATTATATTAAGTATTTATCGAGCCTTAGGAAATGCATAACGTCATCATCAGCGAATAATAAGATGCACACGTTTAAATGTAGCCGACCTGCAACGTGATTGGCTGCCGGAAATAAGAGCGACAGGACTATAGTGATGTATTCCGATATGCTTAAAGCTGCAATGGCTCTTAAAGTGTTTACCCCAATGTGCTTGAGCCATAGACTGCAACGTGTTGCTGAAGATATCAGAGCTAAATTTACACAAGTAAACAGATTAATTTCAGTGACAAAATAAAGTTTTTCTAAAAGCCTCACAACAAGTGCTACCTTACAAACAGTAATTGCCAGAGATACTACTGCCCCCAGAACCAGTGTTAACGAGGTGGATAGAAGCAGTTAACTTCTATAGTGAGCATCTAGATGCTGTAAAGACTGTTGTAGATTCTTTTGATCCTGAAAGTGCCGCATCTATTTGTGAATCCCAGACTGCCTTCAGTGACTCCAAAGTGGTCTCCTCAATTGCCTACATCAGGGGCAACTTCAGCTGGCTTCCAGAAAGAATCAAATGTCTAGAAACATCGGGACTTACTCTGCAAGATTCTATTGGTGTCATAGAGGATGCTAAGTGCTGTGCATGAAGAAACTGTTGCAAGTGTATTGAGTAAATTGCAAAGTTTTGAAAAGAAACCCCACGTATTTAACATTTTACAGTGTGTGCCAGAGACCTGCATCAGAGCGAGCGCGGGATATCGTTATCAGTCCAGGAAGGCACTGACGGAATGAATAGCGATCATCTACGAATATTTCCGATAAATCACGAAGTAAAGAAACACACCGAGTGATCGGGTCTGAGGACGAGCGCTCGGTGTTCATGAATGCTCTTCCTGTAGCAGTAGGTGAATTGTAGGCTTGTCTGATAGTACGTTTCATCAAAACGAATGTTGAAGATGATTCAATAGTATCGACGTCGATCTCAAGCAGAGGCTCGGACACCGTCTCTGTTGATGGTAAAAGATTACAAGACACGATGTCAAAAGTATATACCGAAAATAAAATTAAATCAGCAGAGTCAGAGTAGTGGAAAAAGAGGGAAAGCAGTTACTAGCTCTGCTTGGACTAAATTCGGAGAAGTAAGGGATAAGATTACCTTAAAGTACATAGGATTGTCCACACCTGTGGAGTAACAGTCAGCGCGAAACCAGGTGGCCCGGGTTCGAATCCTGGTCGGGGCAAGTTACCTGGTTGACGTTTTTTCCGGGGTTTTCCCTCAACCCAATACGAGCAAATGCTGGGTAACTTTCGGTGCTGGATCCCGGACTCATTTCACTGGCATTATCACCTTCATTTGATTCAGACGCTAAATAACCTAAGCATCGTAAAATAACCTACTAAAATAAAAAATAAAAATATTCCCAAGTTAGTATGAGTAAAGTTCATACTACGTCCGAGATGAAACAAAATATATCGCTACTAATTTATTATTTGCATTTCATACATCGATAGACATTTTTAGTTACCACGTATTAAATGTAATTTGTCTGTTTTATATACGTTTTATAGTAATATAACCAAACATTTCATTTGCATTTACAGTAATTATCACGATTAATTGTTAAACTAAGTAGGAATGAAATATATTTATACAGAAAATCATTTCAGGCTATTTCAATCTAAACAAAGAAAAATGTGTAATTAATTAAATTTCCACTAAATATATAATTGTTGAGAACAATCGAATGATTTCTATAATGATTATTCCATTGTAGGATTAAATCATTCGAATGCATGGATGAATTGTTCAATAACATTGCAGTATGTTGATTACTCTTTCTATATGTAGGTCTAGTCTGAGAGCAGCGCTCTTTTTTTCTTATCGCCATGTAGGTCAGGTGTTTAATTTAATGAAGATCAGGGTCAGATTCTGGGGCTGTTAGAAGAGTCAGTACGCAACACCCACACAGAACATTCGAAGCTTATCATTCTATTGCTGCGTCATATGATTCTGAACTCGAAGCTCTTATCATCATCATAAAATGGAACATATTCTGTTATGCAAGTACATATTTTGTATAACTTCATACAGCTTGTTGTGGTGGTAAGCAAAGCCAATGAATAATCGAGTGATATTGTGAATATTTCTATTATTTCGAATGGTTTTGATAATCAAATAATTCGAATGAATTCATTCTATTTTTACCAATGCTGTACTACGTAGTACTGCAGCATACTGCTTCGCTTACAGTGGTTGAAGCGAGCGCTCGCTCTGACAGAGGAGCGATCCCCCGGGCGAGCTCAAGCGAGCGGAGGCCAAACCCGAGCTCGAGCGATTACACACGAAGAGCATTCGGTAAAACCGATCTCAGATATCGTTAAGCATCGCTCTCTTGCAGGTCTCTGGTGTGTGCCGAATTCCAAATGGAGATGATGTTGATCCACCCAAGGACATTTCTCCAGGTGAAATTCCTCTCCTAAAATTTGCCCCAGCTACATCATGTGACGTAGAAAGATCTTTCTCTGCATATAACAACATTCTGAGTGACTAATGTCTTTCAATGACCCCAGAGAACATAGAAGAATACATTATTGTTCACTGTGCTACAAAATTTAATGTACGAGGGGGATCCAGGAAATAACGACCGTTTTGTTGTAATAATTAAAAAAATATACTTATTTGAAAAAACAAAGTATGTTACATAACTGAAGCTTCCTTTACTTCTCTACTTAATCACCACCTACATTTAAACATTTGTCGTATCTGTTCACTAGCTTTAGAATTCCCGTGTTATACTCCTCTGCCGCCAGTTCATTAAGCCAGGTGTTCACTGTCTTCTTCAACTCTTCATCACTTCCAAAACGCGTACCACCAGAAAGTCTTTCAGCTTAGTGAAAAGGTGAAAATCGCTAGGAGCAAGGTCTGGACTATAGGGCGGATGATCAAAGATTTCCCAACCGAATTGATCCAGCAATTCTCGAGTTGAAGCAGCAGTGTGCGGGCGGGCGTTGTCGTGAAGAAGCACAACTCCTCTCAAAAGCATTCCTCGCCTCTTGTTTTGGATGGCTCGCCGTAGTTTTCGTAAAGTCTCACAATAACGATTTGCATTGATCGTAGTGCCTTTTGGCATGAAATCCAGCAAAAGAACACCTTTGCGATCCCAAAAGACAGTAGCCATGACTTTTTGTGTTGAGAGAGTCTGTTTGAATTTTCTCGGTTTCTTGGGTGATGAGGGATGATGCCACTGACGTGATTGGCGCTTGGTCTCTGGGGTGTTGTGAGACACCCAGGTCTCATCACTTGAATGAAAAGAGAATCCAATACAAGAATAGTGGTTGTCTCATGTGAAAAAAAAATTACACTTAAGAAGAACAATGAAAAAGCACTATCACATAAACCTTAAAGCAGGACGGACGTCAAGTGGTCTTTAAAACAATGCCAGGATGTGAAGGCAATTAAAGAAATAATAGAAGAAAGTTAACGAAGAATTTACACTATAAAAAATTAAATAGGTAAATAAAACTAGTATCAAGATGTCTAAAATAAATCGTATATGAGTAAAAATAATGACCAATTCGAAGAAATTAGTGCCTGTTATAAAACGCATGAACCTTTGATGTTACATTTCGAGAAGAATGGATTGATCTCCAGCCTCATGATGTTAACAATAAGACATCTAAACAAGGATAAGGCCTCTTGGAAGCATTTGAATGCACTTTACTGCATAGCTGGAAGGGGGAGAAGACGGACACATAACAATAGTAATAATAATAATAATAATAATAATAATAATAATAATAAAAAAAGGTAAAGGTATCCCCGTAACATGCCATGAAGGCACTTGGGGGGCATGGAGGTAGAGCCCCATGCTTTCCATGACCTCGGCACTAGAATGAGGTGGTGTGGTCGGCACCACGCTCTGACCGCCTTTTACCCCGGGGAAAGACCCGGTACTCAATTTTATAGGAGGCTGAGTGAACCTCGGGGCCGTTCTGAAAGTTTGGCAACGAGAAAAAATCCTGTCACCACCTGGGATCGAACCCCGGACCTTCCAGTCTGTAGCCAGCTGCTCTACCAACTGATAATAATAATAATAATAATAATAATAATAATAATAATAATAATAATAATAATAATAATTTATTTAACCTGGCAGAGTTAAGGCCAGACGGCCTTCTCTAACACTCAACCAGGAGAAGCATGATTATTAAAGGAAAATACAACGTCAATTCTATCTATAACTCAGTATGTCATTTGAAAAACACACAAATTTACTAATTTAAGCATATCCCATAAACATCACTACAATTTTTACAGTACCTGAAAATTTATTCCCTCAGTCTTCAAAGTAAGCCGTTGAGTTTCTTGGTTCACATATGTAATTGCACGCTTGATTAGGGGCACTTCCCAGATGACGGACTTCTCAGAAACTTCAGTCAACAGGTTTGTTAAATCAATTCTTTTGTATTTCACTGGTAAATGCAAAGAATAAATTCATTACAATTGGCTGAAATAAAATTTACATTATTATCTAAGAATTACATATGAACAGCTGCGTGGAAAAAACTTGCAAGCACCAAATTTAAAGTTTTACAGGAACATAAAAAACACATCATGCGTTTTTTCAACAACCTCCTAGATTCTACTGCCTATACTGGAGGTTGTACTTCCATTTTCAAGCAACAGAGTTCGCTACAGTATAAAACAGAGTATGTGAAACTTGTTTCTATTAAATACTGTATTAGGAAAAAAAGTCGCAATGTTTTTCCATTCTGGTATTCATATAGAAAATTTTCAAATAATTTTTCTGTTACATTTTTTTATATGATAGGTAATTCTTTATTTTAAAGTCCCTTTTCAAAAACAGATATTATTCAGAGATGTCAGAATAATGACAATGGCAATATTAATTGAATAAAACAAATGTAATACTTACAGCAAACTTCACTCTACACCAGAGTTCCTCTTCAGAGTCATAATCATAGTCAGTCACAGTAGCTATTGAGCAGACTACTGCCTTCCGTCTGGCCTCATATTCCGCTGATACTTTGGCCTCTCTCTCTCTAAACTTGAGCAAAGAGACATAAAATGCTATTTTCATATTGTTTGTAAAGGTATATTGTAATTTGTTTTTTAACAGTCTTCCTTATATAATCTATTTTTATGTTTAAAGAATAAATGTGTCACATGCAAATATAAAACATAATAAGCACACGAAAAAATACATGCATCCAAACCAAGTTATAATGTAATGTAATATATTAACATTAATGAAGGTCTTGCTCTGATGGTATTTTATAGATTGACAAATCGAACTGAAACCCTGACCGATTTACTACGTGAGCGCTGGCTGTCTTGGGGAGGAGCAAGTGAGAAAGCACGGGGGGAAGGGAGAGAGCACTATGCACTATGTACTTGCAGGTCCACTCACAGTTTGTCAAACCTGCTAACAAAAGCATTAAAAGGTTGACTAATTGCCTGCAATGCTAGCATAATGGAACCTTCCTAGCCGACAGTCAAGGCAAAAATGAAGAATCCGTTATTGTGGTAATACTGGAGAGTGGTTCTTCTATTCGTCGCGACACCCTCTCAGATATTTACTTGGTGATTGGTGACTGAATGACGAGGAGCGAGGGAGAGAGAAAAAAGAAAGAGAGAGATTCCAGAAGTTGGCGTGTTTTACGGGGTTTCACTTGAGGTTGTCAAACTATACATTTAAATTTTTAATATAAAAACACAAAGAATTTCTTTTTTGTCCAATGGCAGGGCTCTTAACATGTCGTTATTTGTCCTGGCTTTACAAGTGTGCTCATAGATGTCACTAGTGCCGAAAAGCATAGACCACTTAGCTCATCAGAGACTATCCAGAGTGCACCATCGGTGCACTTGTAATGAATGATGACAATGGTGAATTGTTGGGATGTCACCAGATTGAAATCCAATGCTTTTCTATCTCTGGGGACATTTGAAATCCTGTACCTAATGCTAAATACATTTGAACAAATAAGAAACACTGCAGGTGTTTTCAAAGCATGGACTGCAGGATGAGGCCACTTTGAGCAATTTTTGAAATAAGTATTTTTTAAGCAAGTTGCTTAGTAGTATCACTTTTACTGTGAGTTTGTTAGCATTAAGTCTGAAATTAAGCATTTTCAGGACTATGTTTATATGAAAGTTTTTCAATATTTTGTTGTTAGGAATATAATATGTCCCCAAAATATTTGACAGCAATTTGCATACACTCTGTATAATATTGTGCAGTATAACATAGATGTGACAGCCTATGAGGGCAAAGGCCTGCCAGCCAAATGCTGGCTGCCTTAGCAGAGGTGAATGTGTACAGATACGGAATTAAAAAATGGGCCGAGTCTTGGTAACAGTCCTCCTCTATGTAGACAACAAGCTTCGCAACACTGTCCACAAGTAGCATACATTTAGGCGCTCTTGTTTACTGCACATCTGGAACTTGGTAAAATTAGATGGCCCAAATTTTGTTTCTGGATCTATACAACTTTCAGCTGTTTTTTATTTGCTCTGGAGGTCTTGTTTTGAACCTCGCAGAGTGAGGGTGACTGTTGAGTATTGGTGGAATGGTGATAATTATGAGGGAAAATGGGGGGAACCCCCTTGCACCTGCTTTGTCCACCACAAATTTCTTTACGTCTCAGATGGGATCGTAATCGGGTTGCTACAGTGGAAGACACAAGGCCACACATGTTTGGCTTAATATAATATATTAAAGTTATATGCATAATAAGAGGATTAATATCACAAAGATTTTGATTCTCATATGTTCTATTTCTTATTTTTCTAGGAAGTATACTAGTATTATAAGACTCAACTGTTCAAACCTTGATATCTTGTAGTGCAGTGGTTCCCAACCTTTTCCAATGATGTATCACTATTTTCAATTTAGGATATTAGCTCTACCACCAACCAAATTTATTATGGGAAAATGTCACGTATTGTTCTTAGGGTCATAATTTCATTTCCTACGCTACTATACCAATAACTGCTTTATTTAGGCATGTTTAATTAAGAAACAGTCCCTCTTCGAACTTAATCAATGGAATGCTCTATAAAATACACAGAAAAATGCATATAGGTCTAGCCCTACTTGTTACATAATGGTAAATGATTAAATACTAAAAAATTACATCATAAACACGTAGTATCCCTGCTGATGCTAACTAAAATAAACAAACACAGTTTCAGTGTGGAGATCATGCTTGTTAGCAGAACAGAACTTCTTATGCCAGGTTTCAATTGAGTTAATTTCAGTCTTAAATCAGGTTCAACATTCGGCTTATTCCTGTAATTACTTTTAAAATAAATTAAAGGAAAAAAAAACCACATTCACAAAAGTACGCAGTTGTGAACACCATAAAAAGTTTTACAGCCATTTCTGAGATGATAGAATATTAATTTCCTGTTGCCAACCAAATAAGGATTCTGGCAAGGTATCGTCAACAGAAAATGGGTCACTGAAGTCACATATTATTGAAATCATTTAACTTAACTGTTCATTGTTTGAAACTTTGAAAGCAGGTATATATTTTTATATTTTATGATAATTCAAATATTTATTTCACACTATGTTGAAGTGTCACCCAGCAGGGACTCATATATCACCAGTGGTCGAGAACTCGAGTTACCAGATATCTGCTACAGAACAGGGCATATCAAAAGTCCGGTAACACTTTCAATATTTTATTACACAAAAACTACAAATGATAGCACTTTCAAGCACACGTCAGTTTAAAGCCAAACTCTCAAATACTACCGCATAGTTGCATAATTTACCGACAGTTGGCGTTAGTTACAACAATGACGAATACTGGCGCTGAGCGAGCTTTCTGCGTGTTACAATTTAATACAAACAAGAGTGCTACCGATGTGCAACGGAAATTCCGGACCGAGTATGGAAAAGAAGCACCAAGTAGGAAGGTAATTTACCATTGCTATCGTAAATTTGAAACCACGGGTTGTTTGTGTCTGCAAAAGAGGAGTGGCCGTCTCAGGGTGAGTGAAGTGAACATTGAGCAAGTCAGAGAAGCATTCGTGAGGAAATCAGTCCATAGAGTGTCCCGTGAGCTTCAACTTCCTTCAATGACTGTGGCTATGGAAGCATACACACTGCAGCTTCTGCATGTGCTAAATGAGGATGACAAACGCAAGCGCTACGAGTTTTCTTGCCAGCTACAACAGGCAGCAGATGACGATGACTTATTCAGCCGCTTAATTTTCAGCGATGAAGCGACATTCCATACAAGTGGGAAAATTAACAAGCACAACTGTCGTGTTTGGGGTACATAGAAACCTCACAGAATCATTGAACATGAGCGTGATTCACCAAAGGTGAATGTTTTCTGCGCGTTGTCACAATGAAAACTGTAAGGACCTTTTTTCTTCATTGAGGCTACTGTGACTGGACATTCATATCTGGACATGTTGGAGCAATGGTTGGTGCCTCAACTTAGACAAGATCTCGATGACGATTTTATCTTTCAGCAAGAAGGAGCTCCGCCACATTTCCACAACGCAGTTCGTGCTTACCTGAATACGGAGATGTCTGATCGTTGGATAGGACGTGCTGGAGTAAGGGACAGATGTTTCATGACATGGCCACCAAGGTCACCCGATATGACTGCATGTGACTTTTTTCTATGGGGGTACCTAAAGGACCGTGTGTTTGTACTGCCTTTGCCACGTGATTTAGAGGAACTAAAAACCAGAATTCGAGAAGCTGCTGCCACGGTCACAGAGGATATGTTGAAAAGGGTATGGGAAGAGTTTGATTATCGTTTGGACATCTGCCGAGTCACTTGTGGTTCACACATTGAATCTCTCTGTAAGGTGTAAACAGAACTTTGAGAGTTTGACTTTAAACTGTGTTTGTACCGCCTTTGCCATGTGATTTAGAGGAACTAAAAACCAGAATTCGAGAAGCTGCTGCCACGGTCACAGAGGATATGTTGAAAAGGGTATTGGAAGAGTTTCATTATCGTTTGGACATCTGCCGAGTCACTCGTGGTTCACACATTGAATCTCTGTAAGGTGTAAACAGAACTTTGAGAGTTTGACTTTAAAATTACGTGTGTTTGAAAGTGCTATCATTAGTAGTTTTTGTGTAATAAAATATTGAAAGTGCTACCGGACTTTTGATATGCCCTGTATATTTGAATCATGTAATTTTATTTTATCATTCAGCAACATTAATTTTATGTGTCCATGTTCATATACAATCTAGTTTTAAATATTTTAATATGTAATCAACATGTATAATGTTTCCACACGAAGTATTCATATTCTTGTATTGTTAGGTGTTCTGAAGATGGCAGCTTATGCCGAAAATGTTTATAACTGTAAATGTTGTAATATTTTGCTAATTATAGTATTGTGATTTTGACGGACATACCTGTACAATTATTCTGTACTTCTGCTTGATACAATATTCACACATTTCAAGATTTAATGTAAAATGCTTTGAGATAACATGAAATCTCAATTATCGATATTCTCAGCTACAGAGCAAAATAATTTGAAGTATGTACAACATAAGCACAAAATGAAAACTGCTTCTATATGCAGAAAACTTCAGTTACGGAGCTTGCATACACAAACACAGACATAAATACCCACATATGTATATGGAAATTAATTATACTTACTGCATCGGAGAACAATTCATGATCTTCTTGTTCATTATCACTTCCATGTTCCCATTCATTTGAATATTCTCTCTTTATCTTAATTTCATCTTCATTTTCATCATTTTCAGCCTCTTCATTTTCAACTGTAAAATAGTTGTGGAACTACGTATTATGTATATTATTATGATATGATATAACATGATATATGATATGATATGGTTTATTCTCACATTAATTTCTCTGGTCCTGCTGGCCCTTTGCATTTCTATATTTGGGCCAGATCTCCGGTTGGGAGCTGGAAGAAGTCTTAATATATTGCAATGGAATGCAGGTGGCCTAAGTTAGATGAAGAAAACAGAATTGTCGAAAATATTAAATGATGAAAAACTCGACTCTTTTGTATAGTAGAGGCTAATATATTATCAGAAAATAATATAAAACACTATGAGATAAAAGATTACACAATTAATATGCTTCCAAAATCTACACAAGTGGCCAGTGGGATATTAGTTTCAACACTATTGATTTTAATTTATTGTGGTGGCAGGCCGAACATTCTAGTTGTGTCTGGCCGCATCTCGGGAGAAGGAAGGCATGGGAAAGTGGAACACGCGACACAGAACATTCCAGAAAATCGTGATAAATAAATAAAACCGTGGGTGCCGACGGAGGCCAGTGTGTGTGAATCAGTAGCGAGAGGGGAGTCAGCCTTGGCAGCGAGTGAGGTGGACCTGAGTTCGAGTTAGTCTTCGGAGCAGTTAGTCAGTAGTAGAGAGAGCCAGCCTTGGGTAGCGAGTGAGGTGGACCTGAGTTCGAGTTAGTCTTCGGAGCAGTTAGTCAGTAGTAGAGAGAACCAGCCTTGGGCAGCGAGTGAGGTGGACCTGAGTTCGAGTTAGTCTTCGGAGCAGTTAGTCAGTAGTAGAAAGAGCCAGCCTTGGCAAGCGAGTGAGGTGGACCTGAGTTCGAGTTAGTCTTCAGAGCAGTTAGTCAGTAGTGAGAGAGAGCCAGCCTTGGCCAGCGAGTGAGGTGGACCTGAGTTCGAGTTAGTCTTCGGAGCAGTTAGTCAGTAGTAGAGAGAGCCAGCCTTGGCCAGCGAGTGAGGTGGACCTGAGTTCGAGTTAGTCTTCAGAGCAGTTAGTCAGTAGTAGAGAGAGCCAGCCTTGGCCAGCGAGTAAGGTGGACCTGAGTTCGAGTTAGTCTTCGGAGCAGTTAGTCAGTAGTAGAGAGAGCCAGCCTTGGCCAGCGACTGAGGTGGACCTGAGTTCGAGTTAGTCTTCAGAGCAGTTAGTCAGTAGTAGAGAGAGCCAGCCTTGGGCAGCGAGTGAGGTGGACCTGAGTTCGAGTTAGTCTTCAGAGCAGTTAGTCAGTAGTAGAGAGAGCCAGCCTTGGCCAGCGAGTGAGGTGGACCTGAGTTCGAGTTAGTCTTCGGAGCAGTTAAGTCAGTAGCAGAGAGAGCCAGTCTTGGCCAGCGAGTGAGGTGGACCTGAGTTCGAGTTAGTCTTCAGAGCAGTTAGTCAGTAGTGAGAGAGAGTCAGCCTTGGGCAGCGAGTGAGGTGGACCTGAGTTCGAGTTAGTCTTCAGAGCAGTTAGTCAGTAGTGAGAGAGAGCCAGCCTTGGGCAGCGAGTGAGGTGGACCTGAGTTCGAGTTAGTCTTCGGAGCAGTTAGTCAGTAGTGAGAGAGAGCCAGCCTTGGCCAGCGAGTGAGGTGGACCTGAGTTCGAGTTAGTCTTCGCAGCAGTTAGTCAGTAGTGAGAGAGAACCAGCCTAGGGCAGCGAGTGAGGTGGACCTGAGTTCGAGTTAGTCTTCGGAGCAGTTAGTCAGTAGTGAGAGAGAGTCACCCTTGGGCAGCGAGTGAGGTGGACCTGAGTTCGAGTTAGTCTTCGCAGCAGTTAGTCAGTAGTGAGAGAGAGCCAGCCTTGGCCAGCGAGTGAGGTGGACCTGAGTTCGAGTTAGTCTTCGCAGCAGTTAGTCAGTAGTGAGAGAGAGCCAGCCTTGGCCAGCGAGTGAGGTGGACCTGAGTTCGAGTTAGTCTTCGCAGCAGTTAGTCAGTAGTGAGAGAGAGCCAGCCTTGGCCAGCGAGTGAGGTGGACCTGAGTTCGAGTTAGTCTTCGGAGCAGTTAGTCAGTAGTGAGAGAGAGTCACCCTTGGGCAGCGAGTGAGGTGGGGATGTTCAAGACCAGTATTGAATACAACTTATAAAACATATATAAAACCACAAATTCTTTATGAACGTGAAAACTAACTTACAGCATCAACAAAAACATTGACAAATTAGAAGTGACATAAGATAATGCTATGATATTAATTACTGGTGCAGTTAAATCTACCTCAGTAACAGCAATGCAAATAATAACAAAGCACTATCCCATAAAAGAGAAGATACATAAAAGATCACTGTTGCAACATGAAAGAATGGTAAGGTTACCACATGACACATACTCGACAAGCTACCAATTCAGGTTCAGAAAATTGAAAACGCGAAATGGGTTTGTAGAGGCAATCCAGGAACTTATACTTATATTTAATTTTAATTTAAAACCAGAAAAGTCCCTATTACATAAATCACCATTACAATGTGACAGTATAAATTATAATACAAATTTATTTAAGGATTTGAAGAAGAAGAATCGTCTACACTTTAATAAATAAAACAAGTTGCTCTTGAAACTATAAATACATTCCAGATGGCTGCAAATATCTAAATGATGAACCAGCCGAGGCTGGGATATATTCCAAATTATTCAATTTTTATTTGTCTACAGGGAGTCCTTCTACTCACTTTGATGAGAAATTGCAGAAATCAACAGGGCATTAACACAACTTATTTATCAAATTAATATGTTCAAAAATGCTGTTATATTTAGCGACTCAATGTCTGCAATCCAAGTCATAGCTTCAATCAATATTCCTATAAATTCCAAAATCGCAGAAATTCAATCATTCATACACATACAGGCAAAACAAAATAAAAACTGTATCTGCAATGGATTCCTGCCCATTGTGGTATTATGGGCAATGAGATTGCAGATTGTTTGGCAAAGAAAGGAACTAAAATATTACAAGTACCCTTGAAAAAGATATCTTATCACTAGAGCTAGGATTCGCATGTAGTAAAGTTAATATAAACATGCAAGCCATGCCCCCCACTCCTCATACTTGCCATTCTCGTCATTCAGTACTTCCATTAGTTAGCGCTAAGGGTCTTTAATCCTCTTTCAAAACAGCTCGGGTTTAAAAGCTGCATTGTCTAGTCCTTGTGACTCTTCTTGCAAATCCAGTCTTGTCAACCAGGTTTAAAACCTTCTTAACCGGCATCACATTGACTCAACAATACTCGGCGTCGTTCTTAACTCATATAAATCCTAGCTCTACTTATCACAGTGTCAAATTCTTCATACACACAATTTCAAAACAAAATTCTAAAGAAATTTCAAGAAAACAGTAATAATAAATCTTGTTCAGTATTGCTTACTGAGAAAGAACATTTATACCTGATTCTCCTCAACATGATGCAGTACCAAATTTCGAATGCTAACTGGCCATGACTGTGTAGCAACATACCTGTGCTTAAATGCGACAGGCTCATGTCACTAGATTTAGTGGCATGTAAAAGAACTCCTGCGGGACATTATTCCGGCACACCGGCGATGCTGATATAACCTGGGCAGTTGCGAGCATCGTTAAATAAACCATAATTTAATTTAACTCAAAACAAACAGATTATTTAGTGCAGATAGAACATATTTCTTTGGAGCTATTCTGAAGAACTGTTGAGTCTTTCTTTGTAAGTTAATTAATTTTCTCGTTACTCTGTCTCCTGTAATGTGATGGAATGCATTGCAAATGAATGATCTTTTAAAGGCCCTCTAATTGTTTTATGGCTTTGATGACAAAGAAGCTCCACTGTAGCTATTTGTAAGCAAGTAGAAAAAGTCATTATCAGTAATAATACTTGCTATTTATTTTGAGCAGTTCAACTCATTTAGACTCACTACAGTTTCTCAATAATACAGCAAAATGTCTATATGTTTCGCACTTCTTTTTTCACACTTCTGTTTCCTTCTGAAGTCCTGGCAAAATTCCTATACTTTCTATGTTAATTTAGTTCGGTTATACATTTTTGTTTATGCCTTTTCTTACACGATCATATTTTAAATCTCAAGAGATACGGAACTTGATTTATACATCCTAAATTAATTTTGTTCGAAATTAGATTTGCTTTGAAAATACAGCAACCCACTTTGCAATTCATGAAAACTCGAAGCTGCCCATGCTTGATCTGCTGTTACATTTCGTAATGCACTATGACTAGTCATTTCCCATTGGCTAATCTGTGATGTCGGAGTGCGTTTCCCCTCTTTGAGCAGAGCTGGTAGAGCGCGTGAGGGAGGGTAATGTTGTGTCTCTGCTATTTAAACATTTTCATCCCTTCCACTGCCACTCCCCTTACTTTGCTCTTTTACCTGCGCTTCCCCTCCTAAGACGCTCGAGAGCAGAGACATGTGACGTCACAGAGTTAGCATAGAAATGTATGATGTAAATGAATAAGTTATGGAGCAGTTATCACAATCTGAGAGCATGGCTTATTCCCTGTGGGCAAGCAGTCCAAAAATAATTGACTTTTTTATTGGTAAAATAGTCACATGGGAAGAACAGGGTAAATCAATTTCGTAAAATTTTCTGGACTGCAGTTAGAAATGTAAATTATCAGCCAGTTTTGGCTCTAATCAGCTATTTTTTTAATTTAAATTGTTAACTGCCTCCCATTGGAGGTAGCCCAGAAGGACTCAGTATACTCTCCTACATGAATTTTACAAATAACCTTACATTCTTCAGAAACATGTGCTATAAATTGGAGTAGGCCTATGATAGACTCAAAGATGGCGTAACTCTGAAATTATAAATTTGTCTTGTGAAAATTTTGCTAAATTGATTTAACTCGTTTTGCCCATATAGTCTTCAAATGCTATTTCAGTTGTTATTAAATATCATTTCATTTATAAGTTTTTCTTACTTTTGTGTTTTTTTTTTCAAAACATTCCCCCTCTCCCCATAAAAACGTATAAATGAAATCTGTATTAAGTTTTTGAAAACTGAGAAACTAACCTTCTTCTTCTTCTTCTTCTTCTTCTGGTTCTTCATACTCTTGGTTTTCTGTATGTCTCTGTCTAGTGCGAGCCATTGTTGCATCATCATCATCACCCTGAAAAAAATTAGAACACATCTTTATGTTAATCACTCAGCAGGTATGATGTATTCATTCAACTGCTCCATTAAAATTACAGCGCTATGATTTAGAAATATTAGAAGATGATATTCTTATGGATTCATTTTAGGAAAAGAAAGGTGTTTAAAAACTTGGTGTACTTGAAGAAATGAAACAGTATTAATTACTCTGGAAGGAATGCTTTAGGCGAATCATTATCTTTCAGGAAATGCTGACTAATGCAAGAAATCAAATGTTAACTACTGGTCACAATATTATTTATCAAATATTTTAAGTGAGTGATTTACGTGAACTTCTATTTACATCTCGTGCATTAGACATGACTGCATTAGATATGATATGATAACTATAGTCTAAAGATCTATCTAAAAAGATCCAAAACTTTGCAGTGTCTAGCAAGTGGTACAGTCTAGCAATGACTTTCATGAGTTGCTATATTATGGACTGTAATTCCCCGCAACTATGGTCCACGATACAATCATTCAAATTTTGCACTCTAAAACGTGGTACCTCGTTTATCCACATTTTTGCTATACTGAATTTGAAGTTAAGTCACTGCAGCTATCTACGAATGGTCTATGATACTTCTACAATGATCTACATGGACCATAGTTGTGAGAAATTACAGTACATATCTTTTTTTTGTTTTTACACCAAGCCATTTTAGTGAGTGCAGATTTAACATATAGTGACTTTTCTGCTACTTAAAAATGTTGTTGTTGTTTTCTAATGCCATGCGTTTGACAATAAAGTCATTTGACCTCTTGCACTCCAATATTTTTCAAAGATATTATCATGACTAGCCACTGAAGCACAGATTTTGAGGTGTTCCGAATCCATTTCTTGGTTTGAGTTGCACAATGGGCAGTTAGGGGACTGATATATTCCAATTCTAAATGTCTGATATAGGGTAGTGCATGAATGCGATTTTTTTTTTGGCAGGTACTTGACTGTTTGTCATTCACCCATATGAAGCCAGTTGTGTAAACCATTTACAGAGAGAATCATTGTCCAGAGTATCCTACGCTACACCAGTGATGAGATGAGATGATGATGGAGATTTGTTGGCATGCACAAGAGGAACTGGAGCTCCCAGAGAAAACTTCTCCATCACCTCGAACACGGGTTTGACCAACACAAGTTACAAATCAGTGCGTACACTGGGGATCGAACCCACGTCCAGCACTCTAGCTACTAGATCACCACGGTGGTGACTAAGTGTTTAGTGCTGCATCAGATGTATCAGTGCTACAAATGTGGATAGAAGGCAACCCATGGTTAGGACGACCTTCCTTGTTACATAGCTGACGAGATCTCAATTCAAATTAGAGAGACTAACAAAGCAATTATTTAGTCACAGCCAGGACACTCTCTCAGGCCGGCATCTCAAAAATGTTTTTTCTGCGATTTTAACAAAAAATTTGGAAATGTATTATGTTGCAACAAAATATGAGTCATATATTTTGAATAATAACAGTAGCAGAACTGTGCTATGCTGACGTCAGTCAACAATTTCTTATTGAAGGGGTTGTTTACAAGGACAAGTTCAATGACATCCTAAGAAACATACTTCATGTTTGTTCTGTTTTTCCAATTAACTCTTTACATGAATCACGATTTTCTTCAAATTTAAACTTCGAAATCTCATGATAGCATTAATAAGTTTATTCGAAACTATTAATAACTGTGGCCGCCATTTTGTTACTGATATAGTACATTAAGAAGTCTCAAATGTCTGGTCAGTAGCTAAGTAAGGGGGTAGATAGATATTTCTTTTTTTATTTAACCGATATTAATCATATTATTATGTATGGAATTTTTGTTTTCAACGCATACAGATCTGTGTTAAATATTATATTAATGGCTCCTGCTTCATGAAAGATTCCACCAAAGCCAGTAAATCAAGAGTAGCCAAGTAGTTCCCTTTATTACATGAACATTGACTTTTCTGATGACCTCTGAACAGCAATTCCTGAATACTTCAATGACAAGCAACGTCTAGTAATCTGCTGACAATTTTCCTATTTTTTTTAAACCATTTCATTGTGTTTAATGGCCTCTGAAGTGGCATGGTTGATACGGCACCACCCTAACATATGAAATTTCTCGGCGCACTTTATATGATTCCCAGATGCTGCGTGTTCTTTAGCTTTTTTTTTTTTTTTTCGAAATTGTTTATTGTTTTTCTGCGCCAAGAATCTTACCCGTCAATGCCAAATATCAAACAATAAAAACACATTAGCTTTTGTTCATTACCTTTACCAGTTCCACACAACCACTGATATTTATTATACCAGCTTTTCTGAAATTTTCGAACAAATTTTCCGTCCTCTTGCGATAACGTTAGGTCTGCCGTTTCTCTAACGTTTTTCTCGTTACCTTTTGTTCTAACAATAAGGAGGAAATATCATTGTTAAGTAAATACACAACTGAATCGAAGTCAGGACTGTTAAATTCAGAAGTCATTAGCCTATATCCTGAATAAACACACAGATTGCCACACGAGAAAACAAGAATTACACTTTATATTTTATCAGTAATTATTCACTATGCCTATATAAAGCAAAATTATCACTTAGGGCTATCACTTTATTATAACACATTAGCATACCCTATTAGCCACCTTGCTCTCATGTCTCACACTGCACTCGTAACTTTGGAACTTTCTAATATTTTTGTCAATTTAC